>NW_026571207.1:24229235-24416735 GCF_026225935.1 Boleophthalmus pectinirostris | reverse complement strand
ACACAAAAATTGTTACATCCTTTTATGTCTGTTCCTTTCACCTATTTCCTTTCATTGCGTCAGAGCTCAAATGTGTCTGAAACCTCATCTATTTTTTACATGACAAGTCTTGAACCACTACATTCTTTGATTCTCTGCATTTCTCATCTGGATGTGGGCGTATATGTGTACAGTGGCGGCTCAGGTTTGATGGACGCAGAGACAGGTGGTGATTTAGGCAGGAGCTATAGAGAGCCCAATGCAAAGCCCTGTTGTTTGTGTGAGTGCTCCTGGGCTGCACGGATGAACAACTTCGACCAATTACTTGTGCAAGTCAGCTATGTCTTTGGGAGAACCGCATGCAGGCTAGAAAACTGTATTCCATCCTTTTGGCCAGTCTTTTGAAATGAAATTTACTGTTTCTCAAGTCGTGAGACCATAGACCATATAAAGAAATGTACTAAGGGAGTGTGCCATCACCCATAGCAAATGAGGCTAGCAGTTATAGGAGCAAATTTGGAGCCGAGTTCCATATTAGCAAAATAAAAACACCATTGGGGTTCATATATCTATATATCTCTCTCTCTCTCTCTCTATACTATATATATATATATATATATATATATATATATATAGAGCGAGAGAGAGAGAGAGAGAGAGAGAGAGAGAGAGAGAGAGAGAGAGAGAGAGATAGTAGATACACCTACTTTTCACAGTAGTCACTACTTCTTGAAATCAAATCAAATATGAATGAGAAAATAGATTTAATGTGGCATAAACAGCCAGACTGGCACTTTGCATCAATTTTTACTTTTTGGAGTATTGGCTTCATTGAAATAATTTTTATTTTTATTTTTTTTAATTGTCATTAGTAATATTTATTTACAGTTATTTTATGATTTTATTAATCACAATTATCACTGAACTAATTAATTAGCTCTTGACATCTCTTGTTCATTTTTATTATTTCATTAAGGCTGTACCATAACCCAAAAGATCATGTCTGACAAACACAACCAAAAATAATTACAGAATTCATCCATCACATTTCTGACAGTTCATAGTTGGATAGCTGCTTTTTCCACAAAAATAACAGAACACATTTCAGATGCTTTGGACAGTAGAGATTTGTCCACTGGTCACAGATTCTGGTTTCATGGTCTGGTATAATGAGCTGGACCTTCAGCTGCAGAATAAACAATGTAAATTCTGTACTCTAGCACTGAGAATTTATTTATTTTTTTTTTCTGGTGGATTAACTGTCATTGTCTTTCACTCTGTATGTGAAGAGCACATTTCAAATGCTTTAAGACAGACCAATGGATCCTTGAATCCAGGACTGCCACAAGTATTTTTACTGAGATAGTGAAAAACACTTCATTCACTGGTGGAAAGATTTAGATTACAATATCCACTTTTAAATAAAGGGTAAATTTCAGTTCCATATCCTAAATGACACACCATTCACTGCAGTCTGCAATAAGTCTTTGTGGTTTAAATTAATCCTTTAATTGACATGAATCCTCTTGGCTTTTTGTGCCTGGAGTTACTATCAGAATATAATTTGCCTCCTCATGTGCAGAGCAGTGATTTGCTTAACAAGTTTTATTATTAGTCCCAAGTAACCGAGCAAGGGGTTGTATTTTAATTATTAACGCTTAGAAAGAAGTTCAAGATGTCACTGGTATTCCTTTTCAAATGTCCCAGTTTTTAGAAATAAATGTCATTCTTAATTCCCTATTTTCCCTGTAAACCTATAGCATGATGTACAGGATTCTCTAATACACCCTCTGGTAGATTTAACATAATCCGTGTGTGGGTTTTTGTGAGTTTTAGCTGCATGTGTCTGTTTGCACAAAGATTAGAGAGGAGACCTGAGCCAGAGCCAGAGAAGAACAGTAGAACTAGGAGCTGTGCATTAAGTTTCCGTGTCTCTAGGCAGCTCTGAGTAACAAATGCTTTGGCTGCATAGTGAAAGTTGGGCAGGTGTTGAGTCTGATAAAATGTTGTTTGTAGAGCTCTGATTTTCCTGTAGTAGCCTGGGGAATACTGGAGCTGACGGCTTACTCACATCACAAGGTTTCCCCCAGAATTAATTACCTCTGACTAGAAGCTTATGTTCTAAGTGCTGCTTATGATTCTGATGAGAAACGGGAGTTCTCCATTTACCTCACACTGCAGGAAAGTACATTCAGTGAGTTTAAACAGAGCAGGCTATAAAACCGTCCCGCGGTCTCCATCGGTTAAATTGTTAATTTTACAGAATGTTGCTATTCGAATTTTATCAGTATAACGAAATAAAGTTTTGTTGAGAAACTAATTTGGAGTTTTAAAACAATTGTAAAACAGTTACCTGAACAATGGTTTTAAAAGTACTTAAAACATTTTATATAATTCAGAAAAGAATCATACCTCCATTTAACAGTTTAGTGCTTCAGGCATTATTTCTGCCATAGACTGTATAAAGAAGTGGACTAAGGGAGTCCACTCCCTCATAGCATTCAGGTCCAGTCAAATCAAGCTCATGAAGCTAGCAGTTATAAGGGCGTATTTGGAGCCGAGTTTCATATTAGGAATAAGAATGTATTTCTGGTAGGGCTGGGTATCATTAAGAAGTTGCCGATATTATACATACCTCGATACACAGGCCACGATACGATACATATCTCGATACAGTGCACTTTCAATTCGATATGATATATTTCAAATCGATTTGATACGGTTCAATAAAAAATAATGGCTAAATCATGGCTGTGACACTAAAAGTCTTTGTTAAACCACTTCTTGTGCAAAGTTCATATGAAACACAAACATTTAATCATCAAAACAGTAAAAATCTCAAATGTGTCGCATAAATGAGTTTCCTTTCACTCCACAAGCAACAAAACTGTAGCTCTGTAACAAAATAATTTAGTAAAACACACCTAAAAATACTCTTGGTGATATATCGATACAGTAGCCCACGATATCGATACTGTATCATCACATTAAACGATACGATATATCGATATTCCGATATTTTTGCACACCCCTTATTTCTGGACAAAAAAGCGAAATAAAGAGACCAGGATCATGTAGAGCACAGGTGTCAAACATAAGGCCCAGGGGCCAGATCCGGCCCTCCAAGACCTTTAATCTGGCCCTCGGCTGATTTTCTACTAAAATATTTGAATTATATTTTCTATTAAAATCTTGTTAATTTTCTGTGGTGTTTATCACAGCAGCGCCTCCAGTGTCTCTGTACGTGGCCCCTCCCACCAGAGCAGCACAAATGAAGACTTGTCTCTTTCCAAACGCTCTTAAAGGACGATCGTTTTGACTGTTGACCGTGACACCCTCATCAGAAAAATGTCCAACATGAGAAAAGTGGAGCCGAGTGCAGGATTTTACAAGAAAAATTTACTTATTTCTATTTCCATACAAGTTAATGTTAAAAAATTGTGTTGAAATTAAAATTTTCTGGTTTCAAGTTTGAGGTTGTTCATAATATTATAATATTTTGTTAAAGAAAGAGTTCATCAATTAAAAAAGATTTCTGTAATAGATTTGCATTTCTCTGCACAAATATTTGAACTTATTGTTATTTTTGAGGTTTATATGACATGAGTTTTCTGATCCGGCCCCTTTCGGATCAAAGTCGGTTGGATACGGCCCCCGGACCAAAATGAGTTTGACACCCCTGATGTAAAGCATTTTAAGACCAAACTGACGAGGCTCCCTGCAGCAGTTACAAAGAGAGGGTGACAATTTTTCAATGCAAAGTCAGTTCTCTTTTTTATTTATTTATGTGTATGTGTGTGTGTGTTAAACTATATGAAAAGTAACACAAACATTGCAGATGATTTTATAGTGTCCCTCTATTTCTTGCTAAACTGCAGCCAGCGCACACAAGACTTGGACCATATCATAATTATGTATAGCATCATTTCATTATCATTTAGATGGTGGAGCCTCCTGCATGATTATTAGCTCAATACTGACAACCAATATTTCTTCTCATTTAAAAGACCAGGCAAACTAGACATCTAATTAGAATCCAAGCTTTAGGTTTCTCACACACTGCTAGGTAACCACTGGGGTGTTGGATGATGTAAAAGGGTTAAAAATATGCATATATATATATATATATATATATATATATATGCATATATATATATATATATATATGTATATATATATATATATGTATATATATATATGTATATATGTATATGTATAAAACTTTTTTTTTTTGCCTTTTTTTTCCTCAAAATTCTTGGAGCATTACAGAATCATTTGATTGACAGCTGCAGTAGAAAGGAGCTACTTTATATGCTAATTAACCAGCTTTTAACTCTAGCTCAGTCTTTCTATACATTTGGTAAATGATCCTTTTTGCTATTGGACATACAAAATGATAAAACTAGGCCTAGCCACTATATATCTTCATCTTATCATTAAGGAATTGTAATTAATAGAATTTATGTTTAATGCTGACTCCTCTTTCAGCTTTGTTAAGAATTGATAAGCCTTTGAGACTCCTGGAATCTGCTGTTTAAAATGTTAATGGTCCTTAAAAAGCGCAGTTGTTCACATGAGTGATTATTTTATCATCCTTTTTCTGTGAAGGGTCAACCATACATTTATAAGACCAACGAAGCAACTCAGTTCAGTTCATTTATTTGAGCAAAATGAAATATTATGACATCAACATGGAATTATTATTATACATATTGTGCTGTGTTACAATTATGCTAAAAAGAAGTAGGAAGTGTAAACTTCTACCCCCTCTGTGCCTTCTTATATAAACATTCATTGACCAGCTAATGCATGGCTGACACACAGACAGCTAATCGTTCCCTCACATCCATCTATAAGGGACACTACAGTCCACTATATTCTAACACTTGCTGTATCTGCACAGTGTGAGGAAGAGAATCAGAGGACCACATCACAGGGAGAACATGCATCCACCCAGCCACTATGCACCTTCAAGTAATATATTTGTTAAAAAAAAAAAAAAAAAAAAAAGTGCACAATTTTTACTACTTACTATTTTTGCTTGAATATTACATTTTTACATCACTGACAAAGTTCATTAGGCAAATAAAATGAAACTGGTCTGGTGCTACAGATAATGTGTTTTTGGTCATTTATTCTTTGATTTATGTGTAATACAATTTAGCATAGCTCATTATATGAAGTGCTAACCCTGTAGATTTTACTAGTTGAAGGGTCATTAACCAAAAACATATTTTTATGGTATTTTTAAAATAAATTATAACATCTGTAGATAATTACTGTAAATCTTGTTCATGATAACCTGCAATACAGGGATAAAATGGATTAAATTGAAAGTTCAGCATTGAGGGCAGGAGTAGAGATAGGTGAAAAGGACATTTTCAGAGCACTCAAACCTCAAATGTAGAACAATACACGATTAGGCAAACTTTCTTAACATCTTGTTAAAATTATCATATAATTCTGTGTTTTTGATTTTTTTCTGAGCTGTTTCTGAGCCCCAGCCTGTGCTACACCAACACCAGAGTGAGGGCCAGAGATGATTGTCCCGTTCAGTCCACTGATGAGGAGAATTGATGGCAGTGGAGTGGAGTGAACGAGGATTGAGAACCAGCTCCACTTCACATGAGCTGGTACGTGGATTTATTAAAGGTTTGAGCCCCAGAGGGTGTAAGCCAGGGCTGCTGTCTCCTGTGATGAAAACCTGGAAATGAAGAGGTAATTCAGTGGAACAATAAATCATTTGTCTTTTAGATAAATGGTTTACTCTCCAAGGACATTCGAGTACAAACACACCATGCAGGCTTGAAAGAATATAAGGTATTGATTGAAATTGATTCCTTTGTTTCTTGAGTGTATTCACAAATAAGCTGCAACAATTGTGATACCTGAAAAATTTTACAAAGTTCCCAATAAATTCTCAATAAATAATATAGACCAGTGTTTTTCCGCCATAGACAAAATTGCTTACCCACAGTTGGAAGTGGGAGATAAATACTGAAAAATCCAATCCAAAGACTAACAAGATAGACAGATGGATAGATAGATACTTTATTTATCCTGAATGAAATTAATTTTTCAACAGCAACAATGGAACATAACAACAACAACAACAACAACAACAATAATACAGCATATCATAATGTTTTCAGAGTGTCGTCAGTGGTATAATTAAACAAAACAAAAAAATATATATATTGTTGTCTATATTGCCCACCCCATTCCTCGTTCTATTTCATGCATTGAATTATTGCTAAATCAGTACTAAATCTAACTACTAATTTCAAATTCAAATCCTGGAAGAGTGTATAATGTAAGATCTGTGTATTAACTACCATCTGTACTAGTCCCATAATTTGAGAACCACTTATAAATAATATATGCAATGAAATACAAATTAAAGCTACAATAATCCAAATAAATAATTCCCATGTGACCAAACAGTAATTTAAAGTGAAAGCAAAAAATAATAAAATCTGTACTAATTCAGTGTAGCAATTCCAAATGCCTGGAATTGTGTATGACGTAAGAGCTGTGTGTTTACCACCATCTGTACTAGTCCCATACTTTGAGAACCCCCCCATAAATAAAGTTTGCAGTGAAATACAAATCAAAGCTACCAAGCTGTGAAAGCCACAATTTGAAATTCAGCAGTTTAGTACATACAAACAAAAAAATAATAATAATTTCCATGTGACCATGAGAAAACCATTTCTATTCAAATTTGTAAATTAATTATCTTTCAAGTTCAGATTAGATTCACCATCCGCTGATTTGGGTTATTTCAAGTCAAGGTAACCCAACCCTGCAGAGCTAAGGGGCTATCCCCCAACATCACTCCCAATAATGGCTCTAAACTGTGTGTCAAGGTGAGGATGAATTGGATGCACTGAGGCACAGCATGATGTAATATTAGTAATGGCCATAGCTCTCTAAACAAATGTACATGTCTACTCCAACTCCATGGGCTGCTCCGCTCCAGAGTTACTCTTCTGAAATAAAAAATATGGCCAGTGGTCTGCACAGCAAAATCAGGTCTGCTGGAGCATAAATAGTTTTCATTTTTTAGATGATAGTAGAACCACTTGACTAGAGAGCAATCCCCTGCGCATTTATTTGCATGAATTTGAATATTTGTTACATATAAAAATATTGAACTGTAATTTTAATCTGGCTATATTACACACATAGACTGATATCTTTAATAATAGTTATTTTGAAAAAATAGCTCATTAAATCTTCTGTCACCAGTCATTCATCATACCACAGTAGCTGTATTGTACATAATAAAACTTTAAGCACTCCAATTTTGCTCATGTTGTGCTCTGGCAATAAAATATGCATGGAGGGTATATTGGATTCAATTTGTGCTTGCTATTACAGTGTAGAAGCCAACGTATCCACACAAATGAATGAGGAATGTGAAAGGGACTAAATAGTGACGTCTTTGGGGAAATATTGATATGAGAATTTTTCAGGGGGTAGCAACTAAGATTCACAACCTGACAGATAATTGATCAAAGGGCCAATGCAATTATTTGAGTGATTGGCTTGGGCACTCACCCATTGATTTTTTAATATCTTGTCAAAATGAGGCACCAGTGACACATTTGTAAAGATAGGCAATCACCTGAAATACTTAAGGCCAGGCCAGAAATATTTTAGCACACACAGGAACAGTGAGAGCTCCAGACAGCATTTCAACATTTGTTTTTATATCGCAAGTATATTAAACACACCAGAATTCTTCTCTCAAATAGAAAATGCTCTGTTCCACCTTGCGAAATCATGTGGAAGTGGTCCACTGGGTTTTTAAACTCCATACCCCTTCACTAGAATCATTTGGATAATTTCAGCCCTGGCATTGCCAATCTCAACTGAACTAAAGTTATCTGTAAACTACTGCTTCATGAGATCACAAGGTGGAATGGAGCATTTTAAGATTTAGAGATGTAGACAGACTAATAATGTAGGATTATTCAAATATGTGTGAATGAAACAAAACATAACTCGAGGCATGTTTTTGAGGTGATTATAATATGGCAAAGAGCTCATAAGAATCAACTTTGCATAATATAGGACCTTCAAGTCAACAATATTTTTTTTTATTTTAATGGGGTTGCAAGTTAATGTATAGAAAGCCAAAATGCATGATAAAAGTTCGATTAAAGTGTACATTTGAAGTAAAACCTACATCATAAAATATTTTTATTGCAATACTGGTGACCGCAGTCATTGATATAGCAAGAAAATACATATATACAGAAAGATCTCTTGCTGACTCAAAAAGTATATTACAAATAGTGCAACAATATTGTTATCACAGTTGTTTATATATTGAGTAGCCCTACTCTGCGTAGTAGAAGGCAATATAGGATTTGCTTTTTTGAGCCCAGAAGCGAAACATCAAATGAAGGTTCCTGTGCTTCCAGGCAATGTTCATAGTCAAGGTCTCAGTATTGTTGAATTGCAAAAGACTGCATAAACCTGCGGTCAGTAGCTAAATAAATATTTTATTACTGTCCTTCAATATTTGCAACTACAATACTTTGAAGTTACCCAGTCTTCCCTGTAGAACTAAAACCTAACATCATCCAAACATGAGTGAGCTTTCACTCTTCACAGTCCATGCCTCTGTACACCCAGAGGTAACAATAGAATCTCCAAACATGGTGCGATCAAGTAGCAGCCATGAACACCTCTCTGAATGACAGGAGGCTGTAAATCCCAATATGACAAGAAATCAGAGACACAATAGAGGAAAACTATAGAAATGGTTTAAACTTTCTGATTGAATAGAAGAGTTTTATTAATTAGTTTTCGAAATATTCATTGATGATTCAGCATACTCCAGTAAGTAAACTTTAACCAAAATGTATTTTCTAAAGTATTCTTGCCCCAGACCCAAACCTCGGACTGAATTAAGGTAGCCTATTGTAAAGGTAAAAAAAAATATATGGAAAAGGAAATTACATAGATACAGCTGATTGCATTAGTGATAATTCAGTTTGTAATTGCCCTATTTTCTGATTAATCGCTTTCATTAAGTGTTCTTTATTTTGTGTCTGATTTTATATTATAACAGAAATTGACTGGAACATAGTCTATTTTTGAAAGGAAAAATTACAATTTCAAATTTTGCAATCTTAGAAACACATGACTGACCAGCTTTATTTTTCTTCTGTGATATCAAATATTCAAGGCTTTTTTTTTTCCATCCGTCTGTTTCTCCACTGTTGAGTAAAACCCCAGTAAACATTATTAAACACCTCTGCAAGCAGTAGCAAAGTTTATTTCCACTATAGTGAGCTGGCATTTCCTCACCACTACATCTGCTGTTCCCAGCCATGGGAGGACAAACGCCTTTTGGCAGACTGCACAACAGAAGTGACTAAGCTGCCAACAGGGATCATTGGAGAGGTGACAAATTAGAGTTTGTTAATAATGCAATGAAAGGAATGTGCAGTAAAAAGATCCATTTGCATCAACATTGAGAGGTTCTCATCTTTGGCTGCTAAGGCCTCAAGGGAGCAAGTGACAAATAATTGATTTTGGGTGAGGACTGCACTATGATGCAGAATCCTAAGTAAGGTCAGTCACGGATTTTGTAGAATGAGGTAACAATGTGTCCTGTCAGGCTCTTGTGTATTTGGTTATGATGGTGTACAGACATTCAGGTTTCTGGACATCTTTTTCTGTCCACAAATTGATAATTTATCACAAGGGGTTGTTTGAAAGTTAACATGCAGTGCACAGTGAGAGACTTCACCACATCAGGAGGTGCACCTGCTGCAATTTCTTTGATTGGAATGAGAGATTTTGGGGAAAGCTGACTGAAGTAAAAAACTAAGTAAACCAGAATGCTTGAGAAAATTTACAACATTAATAAGGCACTCTGTAAGTTTTAGGTAGAGGATACAAAACCTTTTCTCCAATGAGATGATACCTACATGGTACATCTTTAATACACTATAAAATATTGTATTGTTTTTATATTCATTCATATAAAAAAAGGCTAAAAGTTAGTTCTTAGACTCCCCAAATTTGATATTTTCCTGTGTATACTGCATGACTGACACTAGTTTAGATGTGTTTCCCTTGGCTTTATCATTATGTCCCAAGAATGACCTGTGTAATGTGGTGAACCAAAACTTCCCTTAGCAAACAACTGTCTGTCTTTTGTTTAACCTCTGTAAGGTCCATAGCCTCCTCTCACTCCTGACCAGAGACAGGGAGATTTAAATCATTCAACGACTCATTCATATCACTGCCTCCACCACATCCACCTTGAAGTGACTCTTGACCTGAAGAACAACACAACAGTGTTCTTTTCTGCCCCACGTTAATCTTAGCTGTAATTCTTTATTGGAGGTCATGTGTCTGAAAGGATATGCAAAGCAGGCTGAGAAACTAAAGCATATTTGATATTGCATGTTAATTCAAGGTCACATTGTGCAGAAAATGTACTGTACTTTGTTATAAATGATGGAGACATAAGTGCTTATTCTAGAGTTTATTTTAAGCCTTTTCCATTTGGTTGCTCGAATACATTTCAGAAGAGAAGTAAAAAAGGCTGTAGAGTTATTTCTTGGACTGGGCATGTACATTCTGTCTATCTCATGGGTCAACATGTGTTTAAAGGTGCTATGTCAAAAATATTCCCCAGCATGGCATTCAATTTATCTATGTCCATTGACAGATGATGCCGCTCACAGTATGTATATGTCATACTGTGGCACATTCCAGGCAAACCAGTGACATCTTCATAGGGACAAGTATAGGTAAAAGTCACCCATGCCTTCAAATACAATATATCATGATCAATTATAGGGTAATTGGAGAACCTAAAATGCTTTAAGTGAATGAAGTGAATTAAGTGAATGTAACCACAAGTGATTGTCTGTGTCTCTACTATGCCTGCTGTGACTATCTGGCCACTGACTTGCCCCAAACCCTCAACATTAAGTGGAAGAAAATAGAAGAAAATTAAAAAGCAAGCTCCATCCCTAAAATGATTAATCTATGTGTAAAGAAATGAACAATAGGGCTTGAAGCTGTAAGCAAGCACTCATGTGTTGCAGAGGTTAATAGAATTTGCCCTTTTAAATGTAAAATACCTAATATATCTATACAGAGCATCTAATCCATCACATTGATTTGGTGTTTTATTCAGTGTTGCTCTTTTTAAATGTTAAACTACTGTTTGTTCTGTATGACATGTTTTAATCTGCAGCGATTAACAGTGTGTGTATGGTGGTGTATAATAGGGACACATCAAAGAGCTTCTCTGGGATTGTCCATTGTGTATGTATGGAGGTGGATGAAGTCGCCATTACTGCTAATAGGCCCGATAATCTAATTAAGAGATGTCTCTTTTACTGCAAACTTGTTGGGTGAAATGTATTATAAAAGTGTATTATTTATTTTATGTTTAAGTACAAAGACTATAAGAGATTTGCATTATAAATATTCAACAGATCTACCACTCCTGTCTAACAAAGGCAACTCTAAATAATCAATTGTTTGTTCTCTGAAGACCTAACATAATTAGAGCTGATTGGACTACTACAGGTGGGCTGGTTAGCCCCCCCACTGCAGCCTTCTGTTCCAAATATGTAGCCTCTATTATTATGGCCATTTGACCTATTTACACAGAGGTTTGTCTAATCTCACACCGTGAATACAACTATTTCAGTAACTATCACTTGCAATTAAAAGATTAACTTTTCATTGAATAATTGAACTGAAAACAAAATAGCCCTATTTATTTAGAAAGGCTTTAGTAGTGTTAAGCCTCACAAATAGATACATACTGTCAGTTAAATAATTAGCTGCTTTGAGGGACATTTGTCGTTTAAGTCACGCAAGTCAGTGCTTTGAAGGGAAGCCAGTTATGTGTCTTAGCCCGTTCCCGTCCATTTTGAAAGGGGCAGCTTGTTGCGCACGCTCTCTGGGTGCTCTTTAATTAGTGAGCGCTCTTCGGTGGCGGGGGAGGCGGCTGGGCTGCTCGTTACAGCGCAGCACACTACAAACTTGTGCTGCTGAAACTTTGACTAGCGCCGTTCAATTTTCATCGCTCAAATCCTTTAAAGTAGCGTTTATGTTGCTCAGGAAATCCCCTCATGTCTGACGAAGGAGAAGAAAGCGATGGTGGGAGAGCGCGTCTCTCGGAGTCTCCCTCCTCGCCGCGGTCCCTCAGTCATCCCCGAGGATCTCCTTCCTCTCCGCGGCCCCTGGACCTCTGCTCCTCCGCCTCACCGCTGCTTGGAGATACGGACCCACCGTATCTCGCTTCTCCGGAGTGCCTCAACCCATCATTAGAGAGCAAGGACCCGGACTACTCCACACAATTTACACCTCCAAAGTTCCATCAGTCCACTGATGACACAAGCTGTCCTATTGCTTCGCGGCAGGATGTGCGTTTAAATGCGGTATATGACCACTATGATGACCCGTTTCCCAAATGGAGAGGTCGTGGCGCGGCGAATGCGGAGCGCTTTCAGCACCGCGGACAGAGATTGCACCGTGGCCCGGAGCTGTCGGACTACGGAAATCACTATGGTGGGGAGCAAATAGACACAGACTTCAGAACAGAAAGCCGCCAAACGTGAGTTAACCACAACTTTTAATCATAAAACTGTACCCAAACAAAATTTATCAGAAAACACAAGACTGGTTTGAATGACCACATACAGCCAGTAAACTCATTCTGAACATAAGCCACTTGTTCTGTCAGTAAAGCAGCCAAAATTCATATTGAATCAGCTGTATTTACATGTAGCTTATAAGCTCTCAAAGAGCTAAGGTTTAGTGTCTTTGAGCTTTTACTGCAACTGAAAATTGATAAGGCAAGTGCAAACAACATTTAACATTTCACAGGCATTTTAACCAAAATGCATATTCTGTAACTATTACTAAATTACTTGTACAAGATGACGTATAGCCTATTATAGTATGCATGCCATGTGACATATACTTTCAGAATATGATGGGGGCTGGGTTAAAGGAGTTTACCCTTGTGTTGAGAAGGCACTTGATTGGTTCCTTTGCATGAATGCATAATCAGTCGACAGGGATGTACTCTGAGGAGAGATAGAAGTGTGAACAAAGCCTGTCAGGAAGTAAACTAAAGAAACTGGTTACAGCCAAGACATCAAAACAATACAACTTTAATTACAAACACACAATCACTAAAGCCTGATGGGAACCGGATGCCATTTTGCAGTCCCTTTGTAACTCTTCCATATGTTTAATTATAAGCACTTGAAGGCCGAGTGCACCAGAGCTGTCTCGTGTAATAGACAAAGACAGATAATGGATATTCATGTTGCCCTGCCAGGCTTGACGATCACATATTGAGAATAGCAGACCCAGTGTCTGCTCTTTGATCTGCCCTGTTCTGCTGCTTTCATTTGCCAGAGTTGAGTTTTATAGGCCCAGAATGAGGAGAAAGTATGGACTGTATCTCCTGGAACATGAACATGTCTGAAATGTGCTGTGGACACTACCTTTGATCTGTGCAATTTGCAATTTGCAGCTTGAAAGAATATTGAAACAGAGAGAGAGAGAGAGAGAGAGAGTTGTGGGTGCCACTCAGACACTACCCACAAAATCTGATTAAGTGTAAAATCATCACCAAGTCCTGTGAACATGTTGGTGTGCTCAGATGTTATTTTCTTCTCTTCCTTTCAAAGTTGGAAGTTAGCCAAATTACTGAAAAATAATGACAGACTTAATTGTTTTGAATTTTGGTGGATTTCTGGAAGTGCATATTGCAGTTCCACTGCTTGTACCCTGTTTTCTTTTGAATTTGAGTAATTGTCCTACTACGATGTATTCCTCTCATTATTAACCCACTTGTAATTGTATTTTGATTCATGCATGTTGAAGTCATCTTAATTTAATGTAACTCTATAACTCAGTGTTACTATTCATCACACAATTATTTAAGATTGATTTGCCATTTTCCATGTGAACACTATTTGCACAGTGCTTTTTTAACATAGTGCCATTTACTGTTGTTAGATTAAAGGGCCTGTGCATTTTTTTTCCTCATGTATCTGAGCAAAATCTGTTTTGCCCCAGTACAGATACACTGTATAAGCTGCTCATGAGGTCAGAATATCTCCATTGCGTGCCAGCTGCATCTAATTATATGCTCTTATATTGTCCGATAATCAGGAAATGTGTATTAGCATGCAAGTAGCACACATTTGGGTATATACTTTACAAAGCAGCCTGGCTACTGGTGTGATTTTAGCTAAAGAAGAGCTATACAGCTGAGCGAGATGATTGGTTAAGCGAGAACGCAGCTGAGATGAAAACAAGGTAAAACAAATCTAAGCAGAAAATAATAATTTCTCGCCAAACACTTCCTGTGATAAACTGCCGCATTTTCATTGATAGCAACTTGAGCTGACATGCTTAGCAAAACAAAGCTAATGCATGTTAGCAAGGGCTTTTTCTCATTTATTCATACACAATGTATATAAACCCATAAAAGGCTGACAATAAACAGTAAACTTGAAGTAGTTGGTGTTTCTCTAGCTTTGGCCAGGTTGGTCTCAAAGCACCACAAACTTGGAATTACTAAACATCTTGAACTGCTGAGATGCACCTTATAATTTAAATGTATAATTCACGTACAATTTGGATTTTTAAGAAATAATTGTTATGTTTAGGTGATATCAGTTGCTCACATATCAAACCCTTGTCCCTGGACCTGTGGCCATGCAAAGACATACAGGCCGCCTTTAACACAAATGATGCCCAAGCATCAGTCTGGGCCAGGACCATTCAAAACATGGCTCACTTAATAGCATAACAGTATGAAATACACTTTGTTGGTGTGCATTTATCTCCATCTTTTTCCTGACTCTAATGTTGCAAAAACATGATGCAACTAACTTGTGTTCTCAGATCAGCATCTTAAATGGTCAGTGATAGATGGAAGAGGAGATAGAAAAAGATGGAATGTAGCTATTCATTACATGGCTATGAGGTTATCTAAATGGGCTTGCAGCCAGGCTGTCTCTGCTTTTATTTGAACTATTCTATTGTTTACAGGATTGCATAGGCAGTGGTCTTATGCATAATGCAATATAAAATGTTCTATATAAACAGTTGACTGTATGTAAATGATATAGTTAGGTTGTTATTGGTGATTGTTAAGTATGCAGTTTAATGAATAGTGTCCTTTTTAGGCACAAAGGGCATTGGACCAAACTGATCAGATCGGCATATAGTGAAACCTATGAGAAAATGCAATTATTGCTTATAGTCTGACAAAAATTTAAGAAAGTTGAATGTTTGAAAAAAACAACCAAAAAAATTAAACAATATTGTTATTTTTTCATAAATTTTAAATATTAGTTTATATTTAATTAAAATATTGAACTCATTCCTCTTTTCCACGTGACTGTTGGTCATTAAATTCAGAATAATTGGGCTTGTCTGGTTTTGCTTTCTTAACACATTTGTCTCTATATCTGTTCCCTAAGTTGCATTACCCTTTCCATACTGTGCATTCATTACTGTGAAAGACTGACAGCCCAAGGGAAACTATACTTATTGTGTAAATCTTTTATACCCTTAATCACACTGACAATGCAATGTTACATTGCAGTTCGTGGCCTCCTCATCCTGCAGAGCCTTGGCCGGCTCCTCTCTTCATCTTCTCACTTCCTCCATCCTCTAACACCCCCGGGGAATATTTTCACCATGAACGCATTTCCATTTTCACCTTTTTACTTTCTCTGTCCAGTGCGTAGAGCCACGCACACAACATATGCCTCCAAAGTGACTAGAATTACAAGTAGCTCTATAACTAGAAATGCCAGTCTGCTTTTGTAATAGTTCGGTTGGAGGTCACTAACCAATTCAAGGAAAGAAAATAGGGTGTTGTATTGATGTAGTCGGCAAGCTTATAGATAATACTTTTGATTGAATAAAACATCCTGTTTTTGTTTGACTTTTCTTTCTGGGGCATAAGCATATCATACACATGTCTGTTTTGATTTGGCAGTGTCTTTATGGCAGTTCCCTCCTGCTACAACCATCGTCATTTAGCTGGACTCAGAATGTGCACAAAGAAATACTGACTTATTAACTACCAATAATCATTTGCATTTAAAAAGTCTTATACAAGGTTAACAGGTTTCTTAATACATACATACATAGTAAAAAAAAAGTAAAAGATATTCTACTAGTTGCAGTCATGGAATTTGCCAATTTAAGATTGAATTTGATACATTCTTTAGTCCACTAATTGCCCTAAAAGCCCAATGGAGATTTCACATTCTTGTGATGTCCTACTTAATGATCTCACTTTTTCAGAGCTTTTAAATAAGAGAAAAGTGATTTGAATATTAATTTAACAATATTTTTTTTACATTAAATGCCCAGACTGATGCCACTTTACACTACAAGAAGCCTCTGGTCTTTGTTCCCTCTCATATTTCACCTCTGGGAGAATTTCTTCACAAAGAGCTGTGCTAGATAAGACTCACAAGAATCCTATTCTGTGAAAAAAAGTCTACAGACACCTGGTAAAATGTGTTACGCTCCCACAAAAGTCATTACAGTGCACATAGATACTGATGTGGAAGTTCAGCTGTTCTGTCCTGCTGGGTCATGGCATGCTTTGTCATTTGCAATTTTTAAAGAGCCCATATCGCACTATTTCCTGTTATAATGCTGTTACCTCATCATAAACATCCCTGAAATTGTGTTTTGTTTCATTCACACATATTTAACACACACATCCTGCATATTTAGGCTGTTTTTCTGAAACAAAAAACTCTCTATTCTACCTTGTGATGTCATGTGGTAATACAGGAAGTGCTCCAGTGTATTTTGAAACTCCATACACCTTTAGTAGAATCATTTGGATGATTTAAGCCCTATAATTGCCAGTGTCTATTGAACAAAGGGTAAAAGGTAGCGGTTAACTTGAAAACTACTGCTACATGACATCACAAGGTGGAACAGAGCATTTTGGAGATGGAGATAGACTAATAATAAAGGGTTATGCAAACATGAGTGTATGAAACAAAACATGTATTTGAGGAGGTAACATTATAACATGACCTAAAGCTCACAAGAGTGCATTTTGCTTAATATAGGACCTTTAAGTAGAAAGCCACCTTCTGAATTCAGTGGAACATATTCAGATTTTTAGATAGGACTAACATTGGCAGCCACTGATTGGAGTTTGTCATTGTGATGCCAATGAAGTCAAAAGCATAATTTCAATACTGTCAATCAGAGGCTGGCCTTGGTTGGTCTTGTGGTGAGCTTTGACCTGTATTGTTGTGCATAGATCTAGGGGCAGATTTATCACCACTTCTTTAGTTGTCCTCTGGGTTGTCTGACGTGTCCCTGACTTGTCTTGCCTTTTTTGTTGGTCCACATCCGCCCACCATCCATTAAATAACAGTAATTAGTTAATTTTCTGGTTAAGCCTACTGTCATGGATTCTAATGATCCAGCTGTCTTTTCCACTTGAGTGCTTTGTTCTTATATGTCACTTTCCACTTCCTCCCACCATCTTATTAGCCCCCAGTAACACACGTGTTTTTCCATTTGCAGGGTGGAGGCCATGCACCGGAGGCACACCACACTGCGGGAGAAAGGGCGTCGCCAGGCTGTGCGCGGCCCGGCCTACATGTTTAATGAGCGAGGGTCTGCGCTCACTGCAGAAGAGGAGCGATTCCTAGACGCTGCTGAATATGGAAATATCCCTGTAGTGCGTAAAATGCTGGAAGAGTCCAAAACTCTGAACTTCAACTGTGTGGACTACATGGGCCAGAATGCATTGCAGCTGGCCGTAGGAAACGAACACCTGGAAGTGACAGAACTTTTACTAAAGAAAGAAGGTTTGGCAAGAATAGGTGACGGTCTGCTTTTAGCTATTTCCAAAGGATATGTTCGCATTGTGGAGGCTATATTGGCACACTCAGCATTTGGAGGGGGTCTGCGCCTGGCAGTGTGCCCAATAGAGCAGGAAATGCGTGACGATGACTTTTACGCCTATGATGAAGATGGGACACGTTTTTCCCATGACATCACCCCAATCATACTGGCTGCTCACTGTCAGGAGTATGAGATAGTGCACATCCTGTTGACTAAAGGGGCTCGCATAGAGAGGCCCCATGACTACTTCTGTAAGTGTGACGAGTGCTTGGACAAGCAGAAGAAGGACTCTTTCAGTCACTCACGCTCCAGGATGAATGCTTATAAAGGACTGGCCAGCGCTGCGTACCTGTCCTTGAGCAGTGAGGACCCTGTGCTAACTGCCTTGGAGCTCAGCAATGAACTGGCAAGACTGGCCAACATCGAGACTGAGTTTAAGGTACAACTCTTTTCACTTGTATTCTTAAAAAGGAAAAAGTCAGATTAGTTTTACTCTTATTTACAATATAGTTCATACTAATTGACTGAAATAAAGAAAGACATTATGCGATGTAATGATTTTCTAGTCAGCTGACACTATCTTGACAGTGTGAAAAGTCACATTTTATGTTGGAAAAATCCATAAAACTACTTAAATGTTTCTCTCGTACTGTGTCAACATGTGACTCATGTATATCAAAATGGGTCTTTTTGAATGCTTTTAGCAATAGGAATAGTCATCAATTCTGATTATGTTATCTTACATAAAAAAGCTGCTGTCTGTTATCTCCAATTTGTCCTACAGCATGTAGATTTTCCCACACCTCACTGTCGTCTTTTTTCAGCCCTGTGTTTGTCGTTTGTCCCCTCTGCTTGTCATTCAGTTCCCTGTCTGCTGAAAAGTTAATAAGAAGGGCTCACCTGAGGGAGCGCACAAGTGCTAGAGCTCATCTGTCTCATTACCATCTCATTATCACTCCTACATCTAACATTTTATTTGTTTCCCTCTGTATAAATAACTTTAAAATATGATGCAACATTCGGTAATAAAAAAATTTGTCTGAATTTGACACTTAAAATCTCATGAAAGTAGCATATAATTGGGAAAAGTGACATTTAAACACAATGGCTAAATATTTGTCGACTTATCATCAGATGGTGAAGGAAGATGTTACCAATTTTTTCCAAGGTTAAAGTCAGCCATTGTTGAATTTTGAATTAATAAATCAAGTCCAACCATGATTTTTGTTATAATTCTAGTAACAACACAGGCTGAGCATGTTAAATTGTTCCTGAGAGAGAAGGTAAAAGCTTCTCTAGTGTTTATCTTCAAACTGCTTATGTTTTAAGCCTCTATTCTAGTTTCCCATAAGGCACAGTAAAAGTAGTCTATGAATGTTTGAGATGAGTCCCTCAGATTGACAAACAAATATCAATATTCACTGTAAAAAGAATGCAAAATTACTGTTACTACTACCTTTGCTTATTGCTACTTGCATGACAAAAAATATTATCTTTTATCATACAGCTTTTACTATAGTGCTGCTGTTACTACATACGGCACTACATGTCTTAAGCAAAATACACACTCACATACCAAGTACATTTTTCCCCAAGCCTCAGCTAAATGTAAAAGTATTTTGTTTCCTCCCATGTCTAACCAACAGTGCTGTAAAATGAGGCATGCTGTGTGTCCATGGTGGTCCTGCCAGTCCACTGACAGCACAGCTCCTGGCCTGCCCCATCCCTGTGTGCCTGTCCCTCCGCTCACTCATCTGTAACACTCTCACTCGGCTCTGTCTCCATTTTCAATCTCACAACACTACTCCTTCCCTTTATCTCACGCCTGGGGCAGCAGCCACATTTTGTGAATTATGATTGGATTTTCACGTGTGTGTGTCAGTGAGTGTGTGTGTGTCAGTGAGTGTGTACCTCTCAAGTCACTCAAAGGGTAAATACTATCGATTATGGAAACATCGCTAAACATACCGTCCTGTTACTGCACTCCTAAAGGAATTGTAAAATGCATGAGATAGCATAGTATTTTATTTCTCCCACACCTTAAGGGAAAATATACCAAATAATGTTTTTTTTTTCCCCTTCGTGTCCCTAAAGGGCAGAGTTGGTTCCCAGTTTAACTGTGTGAATCAATTTCATAGGTGAGCAATATGGGAAAAAAGTCATATAGTGAATTGCTCAGAGCCTTGGTAGTAATCTCGATTTTATCATGATTTATGAACTCACACTTGTATTGGCTTTAAGAGTTAACTATGTAAAGCTATCTGATTCTCCTGAGGTTCACCTACCTGTGTGGTTAAATCTGACTCTCACACAGACATGACCAAGAGGAGGGGGAGGGTACATACGCTCTGTGTTAGCATGAGTAAAAGCTCTGAATCACAGTTTTAAAATCTCTCCACATTGGCACATCCTCACAGGGTCTTATCTTGTTAATTTATATTAATTCTTTTATCACCCACCTTTCACCTCAGACTATTTGATGTAGAACAACTTTTCATAAAACCTTGGTAATTATTTTTACTTCAGCACAGATTTGTTAGATATACACAGTAGAAAAGCAAGCAGTTTTCATGAATCATTTTTTCTTTATGCAGTCTGGCACCATCGCTGATTAGGAGCTGGCGTACAGGATGTTTGTTTGCAATGACCAGTCCAATGCTCCAGATTAGCTTGCAGTCTCACAATAAACCAATATGCATAATGAAATTGGCACCAAATGAGTTTTATTAGATGGCCATCAACATAAACATTAGATTTTGTCTTTCATAGGTAAACCTCATTTAATAAGAAAGTACCTTAAATGAAAGTGCTATTGTGGCTATTGCAGGCACAAACTAAAATGGCAACAACATTGACTATAAATGGTGTATGGATAAGCATATACCAACATAATATAATATAACATAATAAAAGGTCAGTGTAAAGAAGCTCATTAATGCTAATGCTGAGATATGCATCTGCTCCATAATCAGTGTGTCTTTATGGTGAATAATGGAAACCACTAATAGGAAGGCCAAGTGCATTCATCACAGTGGTCAAATAGAGTTATGATAATACAGTGACTGTTTAAGTGTCCTTGTCCCCCAAAGACCATAGTCAATATGCAAAAGTGGTGTTTACCATACTTGAATAAGAGAAAATATTTAATAATATTAAAAGTACAAATATTTAACTTATTTGAGTGCCGCTGTTTTACCTTTCATATGCATAAAGGCCTGGCACAATTGACTTCGTTCAGTATATGAAAGCTGGAATAATATGTTTTCGGGTATATTTTTGTTGCAATAGTGGGAAGTTAGTAGCCAGGCTGGCACCACCTAGTGCCTCCACTCAATTTCATTTCTCTTCAGCGACTAGGTCAGGAATCGGAATACACTAGGCTGTTTGCAAAAACCCTGGAAAGGCAAGTTCGGGCACCAGCCAATCAGCGAAGAGCCATATATTCTGTGTTGTCAATAATTCCTGAGATCGAGGATTTAAAGCTAGAACAAAGAGAATGTTTGGTAAATTTTATCAAAGGGAAAGAATTTGTTGCCCTTCTTTCTACGGTATTTGGGAAAATCTTAATATACCAGTTAGCCCCGTTAGTGACGCATTACATACATCATGACCAAATAAAATGAAATTTATTAAATGAAAAAATGTACTCACCTACCATCGAGCAAACAAATTCTAACACTGCGAGGTCAGACGGTTTCTACAAAGTGAAACCGGCTGATGAATCAGGCTAGGAAGTTAGGGGAATAGGGGAAGTTTCTGCTGTTTTTTATGCAATATATAATAAGATCTGAAGACTAATAATTGTTTTTTCTGCCATTTATTTGTTGTAGCTCAGGCCTTTTAAAGTTACTGTAATTAAAACATGGTAAATTTTTCATAGTTTTTTATTATGTTAGATGGTCACAAAAATTTTTATTGTTACATGCATATTCATATTATCTTTACTGCAGTTTCATACATAGGGCCACTGTGACTGCTGGTATCAAGCCAGTCCGATTAAATGTCATATAAACTGCTGAGACTTGAAACTTGTCTATGCACCTTATACATTTTCTGTGCCTTTCAGAATGACTACCGTAAGCTGTCCATGCAGTGTAAGGACTTTGTGGTGGGGGTGCTGGACTTGTGCCGGGACACTGAGGAGGTGGAGGCCATCCTCAACGGAGACGTGGACCTGTGCCCCCCCAGTGCCTACAACCGACCCTGCCTCAGCCGCGTCAAACTGGCCATCAAGTATGAGGTCAAGAAGGTGAGATATAGCCAGTGGTAGAAGAAGTACTCAGTTTGGTTAAGTAAAAGTGCATATACTGAAGCAAAAAAATACTCAAGTAGAAGTATCACAAGAAAAAATTCCTGTGTCAGTGAAAGTATTAAAGCGCCCGTCCTTCAGATATGATTTGTTTTTCCTCCTTTTAACTTAAGTAATAGTTTCCCCCAGTACTTTTAGTTTAGTTTTACTTTTGTGTAATTTCTTGGACTTCTACTTTATACTTAAAATTAAAATTACTCTTACTTAAGTACAATTTGGAATCATCTTAAGTCAATTACGGCTTATACTGTAAGCAACATATAAATTGACTGATAACATTATAATAAAAAAGACTTGAAGTCCTACACAAAATTGACTCTTGTGAGCTTTAATTCATGTTATAATGTTGTTACCTTCTCAAAAACATACCTGCCGGAGTATTTTGTAGCATTCACACATTTTTGAGTAATTCTTTGTTATTAGTCTGACTACATCTCGAAAGCTCAAAATGCTCTGTTCCACCTTGTGATGTCATGTAGCAGGAGTTTTCAAATTCATAGCTACCTTTTATCTTCTGTTTAGTAGAGATTGACAATTCCAGGACTGATCTTATCCACATGATTCTAGTGAGGGTGCATAGAGTTTAAAAACACAGTGGAGCACTTCCTGTGTTACCACATGACATCACAAGTGGAACAGAATGTGTGAATGAAACAAAACAAAACTCCAAGCATGTTTTTGATGAGGAAACAACATTATAACATTACAATATCAGAAAATAGCATAATATGGGCCCTTTAAACCATGTCTTAACCAGCTGTAAACTAGACCAAAATCTAATATTAATTATAAAGTGGATTAACCCAGGGATTGACACTCAAAATCTCTTATCCCCATCCCCACACAAACATGCATTTTAAGTTTGTGCAGTAGAGGCCATTCTGAACTCGAGCCATTTACCAGACTTGAATTGTGACCCCTTCGTAATAGATTTCTCGCACCCTGCGTTAATTGTTTAACTACCTGTCTGTAAGTCAATAGAGCATGCAAACTGTAAATATTTACCATATACTTACCTTATATGTTTCACACATAAGTTCACACAGTTCCAACAGGACTGTAATTAAAGGTGTGTGCTCTCAGGCATGAGCTCTCTGAAGACCTTGAGTAAACACGAGACTGGCCCCTGTCTCAAAGTTAATCCTCGCTGTACAGAGGTAGTCCGACCAAATGTCAAAGTAAATCCTCTTTGTCTATCCTTCTACTCCACTACAACTTCTGCTCTGCGACCTTTCTGAGCTATAGTTTTCTTGAATTAGTATTAGTATTATAAGTATAAGGGATATTATGTATTTGTTCCTATAATGAATGTTGTCAATGTCAATATTGTAAGAAAAGTTAGGAAGCGAAAAATTAGACTGAAAGACTAGAACAACAATCTGTTATGTTATTTTTGTTTTATTGTTTATTTTTCATCACCACTAGAGTCTAGGCTCCATGGAAAGACCACTATCTCATATCCTGTTCAGTACACCCTATGCATTGATTGTTTTTCCCTGTCAGCTTGTATGTGCCATACCTATATTAACAATTTCTTCATAAACATGTTCCTTATATACATTTGTTTTGAGTTTGTACAGGTTGAATTACAGCAACATAATTGTTTTACATGTAACATAATGAATTATGTTTTAATTATATTTATGATACTCTTTCTTGAATGCACTTTTGCCTATTCCACCACCTCCGTGTGTTACCTACATGTTTGTATCAAAGGGTTATTATAAAAAAGTTATGTTATTGTGTATTAGATATGACTTTTTCCTGTTGTTTTTTTTATGTAATTATTTATCATTCACATTTTATATACACAATCCTCTATAAGTAAGTATACTTTTAAATAATTTGCACGGGTTAGTAAACAATCTATTTAGGCATAATTAGCGGGCAAACAATATTCCCAGTGCTAATTACCCACAATGCAGCTGGCTGGTGATTGCTATAGAAACAGCAGGTTGTGTTTATGTGAAGGTCCCTGTCAGATTGTGTCATGTCAGTGTTTGATTGCCTTATTGTGGAATAGGGGACCAGAAGTAGTTGTCAATGAGAGGAATTCTGGTGAAGGTGGCTGACTCCACTCATGTGTTAGAATCGCACTGGGTTATTTTAAATTCCATTAGTGAAGCTTGAATGATGTGAAGACACATGAGAACAACAGGACAACATATCTAGATTATTAGCATTGATTACGTTGCTGCTTTAGCTTGAACAAATGCATTAAATAAAATTTTATTACTCACCGCTATTCAAAAGACCCATACTAATATTAGCCTTATCCTTCTTCAGCATTATAATTTTTTGACATTTAAATATTTATCGGTTTTAACAATTTAACAAATGAACCACCCAAAAACAAGCAACCCTGTAAAATACAAAACATTAATGAAGATCAAAAACAGTAAGGGTTCAGTCTAACAAACAAAGATAAACTCAAACAGAGCCAAGATGCCACTACTTGGCGCCTTCCACTCTTACCACATTCTCCACTATTCTCCATCATCATCATTATAGATTTAAGGAAAGTAACCACCACCCTTGATTTGCCTCAGGGTATTGGATCTTGTCAAAATGTTCCTGTTTTATGGTCTTGGTTGAAATTAGACTTTGAATATCGCATTGCTTTCAGTTAAATAATTACAATGTGAATTATTCTCTGTATGTCATATATTGATTGTGTGTCAGTGCGCGTCATCAACAGCTACTAACATTGACCTGAGGACTCTGCCTTAGGGCCTTGGTTAGAATATGCTTCAGCTTCACAAGCCTTAATTATAAAACGAATAAAACATCAGAGTGATATTTATTAATACTAGTTTTAGATGTCAAATCTATATAAAAAAAAATATGAATATTCTCTAATATGTCTTCTCACCTTTTTATAGTTTGTGGCCCATCCAAACTGCCAGCAGCAGCTGCTCACTATCTGGTATGAGAACCTGCCAGGCCTGAGGCAGCAGTCCATCGGGGTGAAGTGCTGGACCGTCCTGGGAGTCACTGTGGGGCTGCCCTTTTTGGCTATTGCCTACTGGATCGTGCCATGTAGCAAGGTAATGAGACACACTGAATAAAACAACACATGTGTTACCATAGTTTCACCCTGGGCTTTCTGTCCATGTAAAGGTAAAGTGGAGAATCTAGATTGTCCTTGAATCAATATGGAGTGTATAGTAGACTGTCAGTGTAACCTTGGGAACAAAATGAAATACTCCAGCTTGATTGGTATCCAACCATGGGCTCCATTATGGCCAACTAAATGGGGCTGTAATAATGATCACAACTGAATAAAATAACAATTTTGAATAGTCACAATTAGGAAATTACAAAGTGATTATTTGCTGTATCATTGCAACCTCTGCCAGCATATTCCGTAGTAATTGTTCCAAAAAACTGGAGAAGTTGAAGGCATTTTGTTACTTTTCTCCTCTCTTCTGCAACAAGATATTCTGGATTACTATAAATAAAACCTGCAAGCCTCAAACCTTTAGATGTCAGCAAGTGTTCTGTAGTGCTATGGGTCTCTAATATAATTTGTTTCAGTTGATAGCTATCAAATTGCAAATAATATCACAGTTGCAATACTTGCACTTGCACTTGTCAGAAAAATCTTATTTAGCTTTTCCCTAAAATAGTTTTGCTGTAAAATGTATCTTGGATATCCAATATTTACATGTTGGTTGTGAGCTTGTTTCCAAATATGTGGTCTTGGAAAGCAGCTCTATTCTGCAAATGTGCTACCAGAGAGTCCTCCATCTTGTTGTCAAAATATTTACTCTGCATCCTAGACTGATAAATTGCTGGTGTGGCAAAGGCAGCATCCTCATTTAAACAGCTTCCCTGTAATCTCAAAGCGATTATCAGACCCTAAGGTACTTTATCCCATTTTACTAATACTCCATCAAGCAAATTACAATCTGTGAAGTGACTGGATCTGACACAGGCACACAGGCAGGAGCTGAGGGAATGGTTATGCAAATCTACTCATCAACCTTTATAACCCTTGCTTAAGTGGAGAGTATACTGGAGTGATCAAATAAATAAAATAAATAAAAGCAAGAGAGACACAGAAAGAGATCGCGACTCATGTTAAACGTTTGTGAGAAGTTGAAAAAACTTGTCACGAAAGAGCTGAGTCATAAATTACAGTACATTACACTTTGTCATAAAACCACCTGGGTGTAACAACAGGGAGCATTTGAGAGTGGAGGGAACAGTGTAGACTGAAGGGTTATGGAATGGAATGAAGTTAAAGATGACATATGAGTTTATTTCTTTTTATTAAGCCTTTTCCATATCGTACACATTGTTGCTCTCCCAGCTCTTCTAATGCTCTGTGTCATACACAGTGTTGGGAACTAACTGAATCAAAAATGTGTATTCAGAATACAAATTTTAAGTAACTGTGTTCCGGTACAGTTACTTTTTCATTTAGGGGTATTCCAAATACTGTTACTTTCCTTAAATCAAAGGAAGCCTTGGTGGTACTACATCATGCAATTTTAGCTGGACTGTACAGTATTAGAGAAAAAGAAAACACAGCTCTTGTGGTGAGTGCATGTCTGATTTTTCCTTCTCTAATTAGACGTACATTTATGAAGAACAAACACTGCAATAAAAACACGCAGTTTGTGATTATATGTCATTTTTTTCACTATAATTTAAATGCAACTCAGTGTAAATGTATTCTAAGTATTCAGAATACATTACTTTGATTGACCCATGTAAAGGAATATATTACAAAATATATTTTAATGCAGGTATTCAGTATTCCGTAAATAAATACATTTTCAAAGTATTCTTCCCATCACTGGCCGTTCATACATGTCAGCACAGTCTACAGTACTTATGCATTTTGGATTTGGACACAGGAGGTTTTAATTGATATGCAGTGGGGGGAGTGGGGTGGGCAAGGGGAACGAGATATAAGCATGATAGTTTAGGATTACACAGAAAGCAACAGGATCTAGTGGTGTTTTAAAGAATCCTAATGAATTTATACACTTGTAAAATAAGTCTGATTTGCCATATACAATGCCCGATAAAAAGCTTTGTAGACACACGATAGATTTAGCTCCATACAAAGACTGGCTTAATGATGAGTAACAATGTGCCAAATTATTCATAAACTGTGCAAATGAAAAGGCATTCCTTCATAGCATTTACCAAACACCTGCCTATCAGATCAATTTAATGTGTTTTTTATCTTCTTTAATAAAGCTGAACATAGCAACATCTGACTCTCATTTCAAATAACATCTCAAATCAACTGGGACAAATTAAAAAGATTATTATTTTTTTGTTTCTGAATATGCAAGAGGACTGTCAATGTGAGACAGAGCAAGAACTGAGAGACCAAGTTAATTGCTTCAGAAATCTCTTTAGGGGGAAAATTTGTAATTTTGGAAGCAATAAAAAACAAATTTCTATTTATTGTGTCGTATTTATTACAGGAGGAGAAAGATAATTTGTTTTGCATTATTTGTATTAGGCTCTGTAGCAAATTTTTACAGTCTTCGTCAAATGTCCTCATTCATAATTATTCACCTGAAAATAAAACGCTTTATAGAAACTTGACCTATAGACTCTTGGGAAAATGTCATTTGGTTGCCACGCCCCTACAGAGACATCTTACAAATACTAAAGAAATCTATAATGTAATTCCATGATAATATGAGCTGAGGGTTAAAATGAATGACGTGACCATTCAGGGAGACATGACTGGCAGATCTGTTTATCAATGCTAATGCTAACCTGCTGTCACAATCAATTTGACAAGGATCTCCTGTTGTTTATAGCTGCTACATGTTACGCGCCACACCCACATTACCTCCTATTTTCACTAATCACTTCTTCAGTCTCCCCAGACCCGTTTAATGTGCCCTCATATTTTTGCATAAACCCGGTCTTACTTTACTTATCCCAGGAGGAAAACCAAAGTGGGATGACTGTGGAAAAAGTGCGATCAATATGCACAGGACAAGGTGACAATCCATTTTCATTAAACGCAGATTGACTGGACACCGCTGCATATTGAATTAGACCTTACAAGCAAGATCCTGCTACATTTGATTAAACCAGGGATCAGATTTGAGACTGTACCTCCAAGTATCATTAGACTAGCTAATACAATCCACATCAAACTTAATTCTTACAATTCAAGGAGAGAGCATGCTTCATTAATACTAGCCACCAAAAGAAGTAGTTTAATATGAGCTTTGGTTTTATTGGCTCTTAACAAAAAGAGCTGCTATGACCCTGACAAAATTGAAAACCACTACACAAAAATCAATAATGGACTAAAAATAGATGTTTCCCTATGATCGTAGGATCTATAGCATCTATACCAACAAACTACGTGTTTATGTAGAAACCAAATCTATTATCACAGCCAGTATTTTTTCACCAAGCCCTATTTTAAAAGCAGATGTGTTGTTGATTCCAACACCCCTCTCCTACCTGACAAACTGTATTCTAAAAAATATGGTAAATGGTCACATTTTTATATAAAGCCTTTCAAGGTGCCTTCAAGTTACTCAAAGCACTTCATATCAAGGAGCCACTGATCCATTCATACAACAGAGTACACTGACACTTGAGGCAAGGTGCGTTGGGTGTTTTGCCCAAGGACACAATGACAGCATTCATCTGTGGGAGCTCAATTTGCAACATACAAAGTTAATGTGCCTTTAATACAAACTTCATGCAGTGCTATTAAAATGCTGTAATTTTTGGTCAGTGCATATTTTTCTCTCTATATGAGGTACTACACATTTGTAGTTGTTCCACCATACCTCTACATACAGCTACAGTTTATCTCCTCAGCTGTTACTGTTTCAGATGAAAAGATGATGCGGATAACTGCAGCTCTATATTACATTTCACATTCTCTTTTACTCTACATGATCTTTATCCAATTCCATTTACTTCAGAAAGACCAGATCAGCATTTATCCCATCACAGCCACCACCACACAGGTACACAGCTCCTAGAGAGAGCCTTTTCTTCGCATAGCACTTAGCCTGATCGGGACTGACCATCTTATTTTCTCCAAAGAATGGGATGGATGGCTCTTATCTCTTCAGCGTATGGTGGTAATGAAGGATCCAGGCGCATCCTGGTGGAAGGTTGAGGTTTACAGGGTATTTTAGGGTTAAGATTGTACCTGACAGCCCTAGTCCCTCCTGGTTTACTAGGCTGTGCTGTAAGGAACAAGTATAGAATGTGATATTTTGCACAGAATGGATACCCTGTGGGTTGTTAATATTGAGCACAGCAGGTTTAGAGAGTGGCAAATGTTCGGTTTGCCTATGGGGTTCAGAGTATGTGTGTATGTGTGTGTCCATTATAGCAGCTTTTCACATTTGCTGCATTCATAAGAAAACTGAGGCTTGCAGTGTACAGAGTGTTGAAGACCACCCGTTGTAGTGCACAAAGTGGTCTCCATATGGCACTGTTCCACAAGAAGTGTCTCCCAGTGTGAGTGGAGTCTGCTTAGAGGCTGGTAATAAGCACAAACACAGATCACAACAGCTGCTGCGCCTCTGCTTTCATATAGACGTGTGATTAGCGTAGCATCTCGTTAAAGCATTATTTGCACTAATCCGCATGTAGATTTATAATAATTTTGAGAGAATCCTAGAATTTCCATGGCAGACAACCAACAAGGCAATTCACTCTGGTGACTCACAACCCTGGTATGCAAAAATGAATGTAAAAATTGTATTATTTAAAAAAATATATATATGTCATAAATATATATATATATATATAAATCTATAATAGTTCTTATCCCATTATTGAGCTTAATACAGAAAACACTGCTAATTAAAACAAAGATATTTTGGGAAAGATAATTAGCAGAAAAGCTCATGAATTATATTTTTTTCTAAAATGACTTAGCTTACAACTACAAATGGCAAATAAGTAGAATAAATTATAGCAAAGAATGGCAGTTTTATGGTCACATGTACAAGGGTAAACAGACTTCTCACTGGACATTAGTTATTCCAGTGTTTCACAACTAGTGATATGGGCAGTGGCTATCCTACACTGTTTTGCGCCCCAGGCACCCCTCATGTCAGGTGAAGTGCCTTGCCCATAGACACAAAAAGTGTAATGGCATACAATGTAAAATTCCTGGCAAAGCAATGACATCACCATGGAAACAAACAGATTAAGGGCTTAAATGGTACTCAGAATAAGGTGCATTTCATTGTACCCGTAGGGAAATTTTTCCTGTGCATTTGACCTATCCTTCAATGCTTCTGGGGTATCTCCTCTGGAGCAGTGTGCACCACAGCACATTGTGAGCACCATCTCCATTATCTTGTGCTGGTCTTGGTCAGGACTACCTTAGCTGGAGAATTTTACCTTTGGTGCATGTTTTGGATTGATAGGGAAAACCAGAGTACCCTCAGAAAACACACACAGACACAGGGAGAACATACAAACTCCACAAAGAAAGAGTCAGGTGACCCAGGGATCAAACCTTCTCACTGTGAAGTGTGATGGTTAGCCAAAACAAAACTTTTAATTTATCTGTTCTCGTCTGCAGCTTGGTCAGATCCTACGGAGTCCCTTCATGAAGTTTGTTGCTCATGCGGTCTCCTTCACCATCTTTTTGGGGCTGCTGGTGATCAATGCCTCCGACCGCTTTGAGGGGGTCAAGAACTTGCCCAACGAGACCATCACGGACCACCCCCGCCAGGTCTTCAGGGTCAAGACCACACAGTTCTCCTGGACAGAGATGCTCATCATGAAGTGGGTCCTGGGTGAGTGCATTTATTTAATATAACTTAAACAATTCAGACACAACTTATTTATTATTTTTTGAAAATTAAGAATTGATTCAGTGTGTATAATTTGAGTTTTACGATAATCAATTTAAAGTATACCATCCATTCATTTGATATAGAATGGACAAAATCAACATTCATTTTTTTACATACAATATGTGACTTTGTTAAGATTCTGATTATTCTGATTACTGCAATTTATTAGGTTCAGCTCATCATGAAATCAGCAAGAGACTCTGCTATCCCCACTCCCCCACCTCCATCCACTTATGTTGTTATTGTCCTTTGTCATTGTAATTATCAAGTGTCTGCGTTATTGCACGAGTATGGGTCTTCATGCTATGTTACTTGTTATGATATGGATAATATATATTTTTCAACAGCAACTGAACAGAAGAAATCCAAATGTAAAAGTATAAAGGTTCTATAAAGCATGACATTTTATAAAGGCCACAGTATGGGGTGATACCTGAACCATAGCAAAAAAATATTTTAAAATGATGTAAAGGTTAGCGGTGATGGAAGGGATACTATACATTTTAAATGTGTTGTTTATGGCTATATGTGTTAGTGATAATGTCTTTTCAGGACTTATTTATGGTTCTGTGCAATAGCAAGGTCAGGTTAGCTTGTACATTTCATGGAATGGTTTATTAGATATTGAATATCCTGTCTGTGGGATTGCCAATGGTAGTTCCACCCTCACAAACAAGTTTAGTGGTTGAAAGCAAAGAAAGGAGCATCTTTTTCACAATTTAAATTTAAGGTTTTCCTGGGTCTTTGCCTCAGGAGTCAAACTTACAAATAGAACCTCTTTCCCTGCCGTTTTTCAATATTGGTGTGGAAATTTGCAGGTTGGTCCAGATGGCCTGAAGTGTCAAGGGAAATAGTATAGAAGATTATAAGGAAGGCATTTGAAGTAAAACTTGGATGTAACCATTTTGGATTGAATTTTGATCATTATAAAAACGCAGCCAGGTGGAAATTGGGGAAGAGAACATGCTGTCAAAATGCCAAATTTGACAAATACGTAGCCATTGGCAGCATATGTCAGACCACAGCTGTTTCCCATCTGGATTCGAGATACAATAGCATTATTTGTAAGTTGGACCTATACTTCTATTTTTAACTTTTTGCAAATTTGAATAGCAGCGATTTTTCCATCTGTGGATCTTTTAGTAGCAGGTGTTGACGTCTGCTGCCGGGTGTTTACTATTTAGGCTGTTTGTCCTTGCACGAGCCGACAGGCAATTGTAATTCCAGTGGCATACTTCGAAAGCCTCGTAATTGTTGTAGTGATGATGCTGATCAGGGGTCTTTTCACTAAGCAATTTTCAGCCTGTTTTGGCTGTGGAGAGGAAAGACTGAGTGCTTGTCAATGTGTCTGTGTGCACCTGTGATCCAAACGGAGATGTCTGAGTGTTGTGTGAATTACAAGCTTTGATGTTGTGACATTTGTAATTGTATTTGTGAATATATGCCACAAAATAAAATGTTGCGTGGGTGAAAATATAAATTGAAAACAGATGATTTTAGATGGGTCATTTCTCCATGTCCTTGAAAACCATACAAGTCTGTCTTTCATGCACTTGTAACTTTGATAAAAAATAGCTTATTGTTGTATTGTAAACCAAATGGAAAACATCCCCCTACTTACAGACGTGGACAAAATTGTTCCCCTCTGGTAATGAAAGCAAAATCAACAATGGTCACTGAAGTAACTTGAAACTAAGAAGCAATAATGAATAAAAAAAATCCTGAAAAATAACCAAAGAAAATCAGACACTGTTTTTGAATTGTTGTTGAATAGAATAATTTAAGAAAAAATAGCTAATGAAACTGGCCTGGACAAAAGTGATTGTAAAGATTGTACGTAACTGGACAATAGGGACATGTTAAACTTAGGTGTGTCCTCTAATTGGCATGACAGGGGTCTTCAAACTTGTCCTCAGTCAGTCTGCCTGTTTAAAGGGTGACATGTTGCCATTGTGCTGTTTGGAGACATGATGGATACAGCACTGAACATGGACCAGAGAAAGAGAAGAAGAGAACTGTGTCAGGAGACTAGAAAGAAAATTATAGAGAAGCAGGTTAAATATAAAGGCCATAAGACCATCTACAAGCAGATTGATGTTCCTGTGATTACAGTTGCACATGTACTTCAGAAGTTTAAGGTCCAGGACTGTTGCCAACCTCCATGGACATGGCTGCAAGAGGAAAACTGATGACAAATTGAAGATGGATTATATGAAAGAGCCCAGAACAACCTCCAAAGAAATTAAATGTGAACTTGAAGGGCAAGGTACATCAATGTCAGATCACACCATTCGTCACTGTTTATGCCAAAGTGGACTTCATGTGAGGACACCACTGTTGAAAGCAAATCATTAAACAGTGACACTGGAATTTGCCACAATGCATATGGACAAGCCCCAAAGCTTCTGGCAGAATGTGAGATTAGCTCTATGTTCACAGACGCAAAAATGAAGCAGACCAAGAAAAGAACACTATCTCTACTATGAAGCATGGAGGAGGCTTGGTTTTGATCGGGGGCTGTTTTGCTGCATCTGGCACAGGGTGTCTTGAATCTGTGCAAGGTACAATGAAATCTCATGACTAACAAGGTATTTTGAAACAAAAAGTGTTACCTAGTGTCAGAAAGCTTGGTCTCAGTCATAGGTCATGGGTCTTCCAACAGGATAATGACCCAAAACACACAGCTAAAAACAAGAATGGCTAAGAACAAAACATTGGACTGTTCTGAAGTGGTCTTCTGTGAGCCCAGATCTAAATTCTATTGAACATCTGAAATGAGCTGAAACATGCTGTCTGGAGAAGGCAACCTTCAAACCTGAGACAACAAGAACAGTTTTCTCACGAGAAGTGGGTCAAAATACCTGTTGACCAGAGCAGAACTCTCATTGACAGTTATAGAAATCGTTTGATTACAGAGCTTGCCTCTAAAGGTTGTGTAACAAAATACTTAAATACTTAAGTTAAGGGTACCATCATTTTTGGTCCAGGCCAATTTCATTATTTAGTTTTTTGTAATGAACGTTTGTCAAAAAAGATATACAAAACTGTAAGTGTTTACATTTTAAGTCAAGATCAACTTTATTTATGTAACACATTTATTTAAAAAAAAACTATGGTCCCCAAAGTGCTGTACAGTACAGGACTACAAAGGAAAAACTACAAGAAATATAAAAGACACAAAAAAGCAATACTAAATAGAAATACAATAAACAAAAAAAACAAAAAAATGGAAACAGGTCAACTTGACTATTATTATTAAAAATATTAGTGTTAGGGTTTATAAAAGATCGCATGCATTCCTCTTCCCACAGGTATGATCTGGTCTGAGTGTAAGGAGATTTGGAGTGATGGGCCGAGGGAGTATGTTCTTCACCTGTGGAACGTCCTGGACTTCGGGATGCTCTCCATCTTTGTAGCATCGTTTACTGCACGATTCATGGCTTTCCTCAAGGCGACCAAAGCACAGCAGTATGTGGACATGCACGTGCCTGATGACGACCTTAGCAACGCCTCACTGCCCGATGAAGTGGCCTACTTCACTTTTGGTGAGTAGAGTTTTACTATACTATAAGTGTATTCATAAGATTCTATTGTAAAGACTGAAATTGTCTATATACCTGTTGCTGCCCTCCAGTAGATATTCAAGATCGGCCACTTGAGACCATAAATAAAAGTATTTATTAAATATGTTTTGTTGGGGGCTAGTGTTCATTTTAAATTAGATTTAATGTACAACTATATTAGTCCTATTGGCACATCCCTCACAGATAAATCAGTTTTCCAATGCAAAGAAATATAATTTGTGACATAAATATGTATGTACGGGAAACACAGGGGAACACTTTTTCTTGGGGTTTGAAATGTGCTGTTCTATGTAACTGCTTAGGTTTACACACATTTCCATACATTTTGAGGGCCACTGCCTTGTAGTTATGTTTTTCAGTGTCGGATTTTGTCTCTCAGAGCATTGTACTGTAATTATGATTTTCAAAATTTTCTTTTTTTCTTTTTTTATGGTATTTTTTAAAATATTTTTTTTATTGAGTTATTATGCAGCCTTTTGAAAACAAACCATGTTTGTTGTTGAGACAATTGTCAATATAACCAACTCATCTTGAAGATAAAACAAAACAAAACGTTTTAGTTTCATAACTGGGCGAGATATGCCAAGATGTCAACCATTTCAAGAGGAATCTTTGGCTCTTTTGCACCAATTTCAGTTTCAATTGCTATTTGTATTTTTATATTGTATTTGGCCTGCTGTGCTACTGTATAAAAATAGAACCATAATCACATCTTAGGCATCATCGGATCTTCAAATTAGCTGTAATTGTGAGTACAAACCCATGGATGGTTTGATGTGTGTGATGCTGCAGGCGGACTGTCCCCAGTGGCCCTATGCGGGAACCTTCATCAGTGCTGTCATCTGCTGGACTGACTCTGTTATAACAAACCACTAATGCATCAGTGTGTGTCAACATAGACCTAATTTTTTCTAGCTCTGTAGTATTCTACATGTTCACCATTATTATTATTATTTATTATTTTATTTTTTTTATGACAGAAATAGTTTATTATTTTATATGCTTTTATTTGGCCATAAACATCTAACATAATATATATCATATTCTGTATCTGTAAACAGACTCCTATAAAAACAATTTTACAGGATCATTGTACATGCTTTTAACACTTTTATATCTTTAATCTGCAAATGTTTCACTGTCTCACATCTGTATTCACTTTTTCATGTTATGATTGATGTGTGAGTATATTCTGTTTGTGCTCTATTATGCTGCCTCTTGGCCAGGTCGTCATTGCAAATGAGAAGGTGTTCTTAATTGACTTACCTAATTTGTTGTCCTTCTCTCCTTATTTTAAGTCAGACTCACCTATTTGTCATTTCTCTTGTATCTTTACCCTGACATCATCAAAACACATTTCCCAGAGTTAATATTACTTTTAAACAGGCCCTTTCAGACAACAGAATGAAGCAATTTTCACTCAACAGGTTAACCCAACCATGGCAATACAAAACCAAGATTAGAAAACATTGATTTTTAACTTCAGTATATTCCTTTTCCTCCCACAGCCAGAAACAAATGGCGCCCCTCCGACCCCCAGATCATCTCCGAGGGCCTGTATGCCATTGCTGTGGTGCTCAGTTTCTCACGTATTGCCTACATCCTGCCAGCCAATGAGAGCTTCGGGCCACTGCAGATCTCCCTCGGCAGAACAGTGAAAGACATCTTTAAGTTCATGGTCATCTTCATCATGGTGTTTGTGGCCTTTATGATAGGAATGTTTAACCTCTACTCATACTACCTGGGAGCCAAGTACAACCCTGCCTTTACCACGTGAGTACAAAAAAATGCATGGTTTTCTAGTGCACTGGTTGGTTTGTTTGATCTAGTTATGAATTTTAATTGGATTTATTGCTGTAGTTATGTGTTTAGTGTTGTTGTCCATTCATAAGAGGTAGTCTGTGCTGTTTTAGCTACCAACAAAACTGAAATACACCTAAAAAAAAAAGTAAGGATATAATTAACTATATAACTTTGTCTAAACAAAATACTTAATGTGGTATTTATAATGTTTGTAATAACTTGTTTCAAATTATTTAAAGGGCCCATATTACAGTATTGTCTGATCTGTATTATAATGTTGTTTCCTTTAATTGTTTGAAACAGAAAACACTGTTTTCCACCTTGTGATGTCATGTGGTAATACAGGGACTGCTCCAATGTATTTTTAAACTCCATACATTTTTATTAGAATCTTTTGGATAGTTTCAGCCCTAGAACTGCCATTCCCTACTGAAGAAAATGTAAAAGGTAGCTGTAAACTTGAAAACTGCATTGACTACATGACATCACTTGATAGAACAGAGCATTTTGAGCTTTGTAGACAGACAATTAATGCAGGATTACTTAGACATGTGAATGAAGCTTGATGAACTCCAGGTATGTTTCTCATGAGGTAACAGCATTATAGGATGGCTTAAAGCTCACAAGAGTCAGTTTCCCGTAATATAAGACCTTTGAGCTTGAAGGTCCATCCAATCCTCATATTCTTCCTCTGTCAGTATGAGGGTTTTTGTATGAGTTGTTCTAGGTAGAAATTGCCTGTAATCTCTGTCCACCTTTCACTCACAGCTGAGAGGAAAGTCAGCCTCAATGCACGTGCAATAATATTTCATATTGCCCCAAAGCAAAAGATGATATGCAATATGATATGGCCCAGCCCCACTCACTAATTCATTACTTTAGGAATGAATACTTTGAATTCAGATCTGGGCTTTGATATGTTCTGCTATATATATTTGAAACATTTGCCTAGTTCTGTATATTTGTATTTGGGTCACATTTAGCCAGTATCTTTGTATCAGCATTGTCACTATTCCCCCAGGACAATCCAAAATCAGTGCATGGCCTGACTGTTTGTGGAGTTAATTTAATCAGTTCATTTATCATTGGGAAAGATCGAAGTTTAATTTCGTCCACAGTCTGTAATTCTGTTGGTCAATGATTTTACACTCACATTGCATGTTCTGCAATGAAACTAATTAAGTAATTAAGCGAAACACACTAGTCTAGTGAAGCAATTAACAGTAGCTTATAGAACATTTGTATTTTCTTGATATTGTACAGATGTGTTGGTACAGATTGGTAGCCATGGGACTCAATAAAGATCAACTATTTTGCTTTTGAGTACCTATTCAAAATCTTAAAGAGGCAATATATATTATTATTCAGTGCATTGTCCATGTGGCTTAACACAATGCCCATCTGCTATTACTTTTCACTATAGAAAAAAATATAATAATACTAATAAATCTTGGGTAGATTAATGATCATGTCAGCTTTCAGTGGTAACAAACCTATAGTCTTCTTCTCATCACTATCTATGTTAGGCAGTGAATATATTTGCAGTTATAATAATAAATAGGGTTAATGGCACTTTCTATGGATAAAAGTTCTCAATCAATCTTGCATCTCCATCTTGGCCATGGCACTATTCTTGTTAACTTATAAATAGTAGCCTTTGCTTCAACCATAGAAAATCTAAGAACTTGTGAGCAGTTCAGTGACTATGCTGGAGTTAATTGTGGCAATTATTAATTGATAAAGAGCCCGACAAAAGACAAAAACGTGTTTAGTACAATATAATTAACTTTTTTAAGCACAGTCACTCAGAATCTAACAAATGCAGAAAAGACCTGAGCCATTTTGTAACAAGTGCTGGTCAAATAAGTTCTCTCAAATTGTTAGCAATCAGCATGGTTTTGGGATTTGCCCATTGACATCAGACAATAACATTTCTTACACAACTTTATGAATAAAAACTAAACTTTAATTCAATATAGACTCTTTACCAAAACAGCACTTGCATAGTTATTTCCAGGCTATATCTCAGTTAGAGATTTGTTAGCATTTGTTATGTGTATGTATGTATTGTTTTTGTATGGATAACATTATAACATCTGGTGAAATCCTCATGATTGTGCCATTTGGAGTTGTTCACTGGAGTTTTAATGTCAACTTAATCTATCGATACTTTGAAGTGACATCACAGAGGGGGTGTTCTACATGTATCTCTATTGGCATTGGAATGTTCAGCAGTTAACATGATGACACAATGCACACATTAGCCAACTCAGACAAAAAGATTTAAGAACAAAATTATTTAAACAACTAATTTTCAGGAACCTGTGATTAATATAAGCATTCATGGTCCTGTTTAAGGGTTTGATTTTTTAACAAAAATGGTGAGAGTGACTATCTTGAAGAACTGAATAACTTGTGACTGTAATTTTATGTATAAGACGCAGTTTTAAATGCACAAATGATCACAACTGTTGTAGTTTAACCCAAGTCACCTCATTCTGCTCAGATTGTGTTAAAACAAACTCAGATTAAAATCTAATTTGAGTAACAGAACTTCTAACAGAGTAGTGCTTTGAGTTAGCATCATGTTGATGACAACAGATGCAAAGTATCAGTTGTATTCTGTATCTTGTATTTATACATATTTAGAGGCATTCAATCATTTCTGTCATTGACCATGTCATGTGCATTTTCAGTTCAACAACACTCAAACTAGTACTTTTTATTAATGTTTATTCCCACACAACATGTAAAGAAGCATTCTGCACCTTAGCCCATGTGCTTGTAAGTCTTGTCAGAAAACAAATTCCAGTGGGGGCTCATTTTGTTGCTGCAAATGCTGCCAAATGCCATCCTCTGCTGCTCACTCGCCTGATTATTTTGAACATCAATCATCCAGATCAGTCAGATTATTGAGGATGAAGATTGCTCTGAATGACATTCTTCAAGTCGACTCAAAAAGTTGTATCATTGTCACTCTAGCTAGCTATAGATCACTGTTTCTCTTTAAGTGAAAACATCTAACCCACACTCTACAGAACTAAATGTAATTTTATATCTTATATTTAAAAATGTATTTGTTAGTTTAGTTTATTTACCATTTGTAGTCAAAAACCACACAGGAAAAAATGTGCAAGAATCTCAAAGTGCACCATGAAACAGTAAAAACAAACACATAAACAAATTGACATTCATTACATATGACATGTTGACACTATGAAGTAAACAAGCTACACAAGATTAAGTAGCTAAAAATAGTAAGGTGGTACATCAAAATTCAAAGTGCATTGTTCAGGATTATAACAGCATGTGGAAAGAAGCTGTTGGCATGACAAAAAAGTTTAGCATTTAATATAACAGAAAAACTTAGCAGTTAGCCAGAGTGTTGGAGACATGTGGAAACACTTATTAAAAAATATTCCATTCAGTCCTTGTATTTGCAGTGTTCGCTAGTGCTAGGCTAGAGCTTGTCAATGGCCATAGTTATCCTGCCATTAAAAACAGTCTTACCCACTCCACAAAGCACCCAAAGCAAATCTATTATTACACCAGACTGTCAATGTGAATGTCTGTGTTGATAGAACAATTTTAGATGTAAAACCAACCTTACATTTGAAGGATTTATATCTGAGCAGCACCAGCAAGTTGTACTTCCTGATGGAAAGCTTGGCAGCGGCGGACTGATATATGAGAAAACAGTTCCTCATCATGTGACGATTCATGCAATGCAAGGTTAGTTTTATTTCAAACATTTTTCTATCAACACAGACATTCACATCGACAGTCTGGCATAATAATAGATTTGCTTTGGGTGCTTTGTGGAGTGGGTAAGACTGTTTTTAGTGGCAGGATAACTCTGGCCATTGACATGTGCTTGCCTAGCACCAGCGAACACTGCAAATACAAGGACAGGATGGAATATTTAAAAAAGTGTCTCCGCACGTCTCCAACACTCTGGCTAACTAGGAAATGAGGTCCTATGTCCAAAATTCTGTGCCTTTAAATGTAACTCTGTACAAGCTATGCTTTGTTACCTTGCATCCTTTCTGTGAGAGGAGTTGCCTCTCCTCAGAGCTGACATGTCACTTGGTCTGGTGGCATCACCTGCTTTGCACCATGGAGATAGAGATGTTTAATCCTGTTGCCAAGCAAAGAAATAACACCTCATTGGAGATAAGCAGGTGGCAGACCCTCCTCCAGGAAAGTTAAATGGTGCACCTTTTAAAAATGTGTTTAACACTTTAACCTGATCGCCTTTCTTTGAGTATGTCTCCAGTGAACCATTTTCTTTATGTTCTCACACAGAGCAGACTCTTAGATTGTGTTGCATAAGAGTTGCAGCCCTATAGCTCATCTTTAAGTGCTGTCTCTATTCATAAAAAGTTTCTCTGTAGAGTGAATTGTGACTCTGTTCAAAACTCACTCTATATATTCAGTTGTGTTAAATTGCTGTGAATACTTAGTGAGAACTTGCAAATTTTTTTTGCTTGGCCACAGAGCAGTGGTTTTCAGGGCACTGAGTTCTACTTGGCTGCTCACACATTGCAAAAGAGATCCGGGCATCGTGACGGGCATGGGCAGAGCAGCAGCAGCATAAAACCTGGAGTTAAATTTAAGTAGAGCCTATATAACTACAGAGGTACAGCTGACAGGTGGAGCAGGTGGCCACTATCTAGGGAGGAATCAAGTGTTATAAGAGGAGCACAGGTAGAGAGTCGGATTGTGTGCATGGGTGTGTGTCTGTGCATGTGTGTATGTATATGTATGTATATGTATGTTTGCGTGTGTTAATGCAATCATTCATCGTTCATTCCTTCATGTGACATTGTAGCATTCTAGTATGTCTGTTTTATGAGGACTTGAGGACTTCTTTACTAGCCAAACAATATAATAAACAACAAACATTTATAATATTGCCATAGATATGAACTATTTTCCATCATTGTGCATTCTGAAATTGATGTTTAGTGTAAAATGGAGTTGGTTAAAAATTGTATGGTAAAATTTGATGATTGACAGATTGCAGATTTATTGACTTGATTTATGGTTAAGATCTTTAATTACATGGCCATGACATGAAACAAAAACTACCAGTGTTCAATGCATTTTCTGTAAGTATAAATAAACAAAAGAGAGAAAAAGAAAGGTTTTCATAACAGCCTCAGAAAATGGTGCCGTTATTCAGCCTCAAAGACATGACTGTAGTCAGTTTAAAGTTTAATGTGGCAATTTTGTTGAGCTAATGAAATGCAACCCAAGATTCTCCACTATGTCAGTTCATGCACTGCCTGTTGCCCTTGCACTCTTCTTAAGAGATCACAATCAATGCTGACTTCAGAATCCAACAAGCTAAAAATAGAATCTCTCTCTTTCTCTCTCTCTCTCTCTGCACACAATTTGACCAAAATAATACCCTTTAGTGCTTTCCTCCAAATGAGATCTGGCAATTTTAGACTCACAATTTTTTCTGTTGCGCAGTGTGATACCCATTAATTTCAATTTGACCACCAGGGGTCAGCATGGCTTCAGATCTCACCCACACTATAATGTGTTTGTCAGCAAAGCCAGATGCAATTTTGTGTCTAAATTTAGCTTTGAATGTGTGCTTGAAGTATTTACGAAGGCAATGTTTTTGAACTCCGATTGTGTCCTATTCATTTGGCCATTATAAAAGAAAAACAGTGTTTTTTTTTTCCCTTCTAAGCATTGTTAGATAATGAAGTAGAATACTGTAGACTGTAAGGTGCATAATATTAAGTGTGTAGCTATAGGCTTGAAACTTGGTTGGTAGCTGTGTTTGTGAGCTGAGGGTCAGGTGGTTGTAGTATAAAACCTCAGGGGTTACTGTGTGCTGAAAGGTAAAAACAATAGTGTGAAAAAACCATCAAGAAATAAACCTTTGACCTTTGGAGAAAGGGATACACATTTATAGACTCAGGCAATGCACAACTGGTTGAAGCTTAATGACAACCGGGCAGTAATGGCTGCATATACATTCCCCAGAGAGAACAGTCAGACTCTGATCTGATACACAGACTAAAGAAAGCGCCCACACATACAATGTCCACACTTTGGTCAAGATGGCAAAGCTATGTGTGTGCACATTAAATACAGAAATGACCAAACCAACCTAGTTATTGGGATGCCTCTCTAGGGGAGTTGTTGTTGGCATGTCCCACCGGGCAAAGACCCCAGGGAAGACCTAGGACACAATGTCTCTCAGCTGGCCTTGGAAAGCCCTTTGGAGCTAAAGGAAGGGTGTCCCTCCACAATCCAGCCCCGGATAAGATGTAGAAGATGGATGCAAAATGATTCTATATGACATATATTGTGTACAGTTGTGATTAGCAATCTTGAGTAAAAGATTGAGTAAAAAGCTTCTTCCTTTTTATTTTAACATTTTACTATTGTGACAACTGTTCTGCAAACGTATAGGAGTATACCATGCTCCATTCCCTGTATTTGGCCATATTACAAAGATTTCAATCTAGCCCAAGCTCTTTTCTGTTTTAGTAGCCGAGCGTGGCAACACTGTTCAGAGACTCAGACAGAAGGAACGACCAAGGCGTGTCTGAGCAGAAGAGAAAGAACAAAGAGATAAGAATAAATCCTGTTTGGTCTCCGATGGACAGAACAAAACAAAGAGAGAATGCCATTGACTTTCCAAAATCCGAATACTGATTGTTTTGACGCTCTGGTCTGAGGCGATCAATGCAAAGTGAATGAATGTAATACTCTATAGATTGAGTGTGTTAAATCATTTGGAGTTGCGTTCTATAGGGAGGAAGTGGAGGAGGACAGGTGAAAAGTGGCTTATAAAAGATTACCTGGGAGACATACAGATGGACGACAAGGTGTTTTTGGCAAAGACCCTTATGTTCAGGTGTAATGTGGGAGGTGAGCCAGAATAAATAAACAAAAGTATGAGATAACATAGAGGAGGCACAATGAGGAGAAGGCCAAGCACCAGAGAGTGTGGTCTGAATCGTAAGAATGTAGACATATAGACAACTGCTGTTGGTAGGGCTGCACAAATTTGGGAAACATTTAGATTAAAGTTAGTGTGTAAAGGGCCCATATTTGGCATGTTGTGATCTATGTTATAATGTTGTTTCCTCATCAAAAACAGATTTGGAGTTGTGCTTTGTTTTATTCACGTATGTTTAAAATACAAATCCTGCATACTTCTCTCAAACAAAGAACACACTGTTCCACTTAGTGATGTCATGTGGTAATACAGGAAGTCGGACTGACTTGAACTGCACTCTACTATACACTAGTGTTTTTAGCTTAATTTTTTTAGTTAGAGATGATGTTATTTGTTGTGTCTATGCATGTAAATGTTGTCCTGTCTTGTATTTTAATGTTTGTCCTGTCTTGTCTACACATGGGATAGAGAGAAGCGTAATTTGGATTCCTTTGTATGTCTAGTACAAGTGAAGAAATTGACGATAAAGCTAACTTTGAATTTTGAAGTGCTTCAATGTGTTTTAAACTCCATAATCCTTCACTAGAATCATTTGGATAATTTCAGCCCTGGAATGACTAATCTCTACTGAACTAAAGGTCACAGCTGTTAACTTGAAAACCACCTCTTATTGACAGCATTAGGTGGAACAGAGCATTTTGATGCTTGGGAGGTGTGGACAGACTAATATAAAAGGGTTACTCAAACATGTGTAAATGAAACAAAACAACTTCAGGCATGTTTCTGAGGAGCTAACAACATTCTAACATGGGTTAAAGCTCACAATAATCTATTTTGCGTAATATAGGACCTTTAAAGTAGGATACTGTTCCTCCAGGAGCATTCACAATTGAGAATAGTATTGAGAGAAGATTTCAGAATATGTTGAGGTATGAGATTTAAACTGAAGGTACAACAAGATTTTTCTATAAAAATATATTTTTTTTCTTTCCAGAGGACATTGTATATTTATGTAACTGCAGCCTTTTTTGATTTGATAATTGAACCAACTTAAATTGTGATTTCCATTTGATTGTGATTTACTGGCATGAACAAAAGAGGGAAGACACCAGCAGTTTTGACTTAGAGAGAGGAAATAGTTAGTCTCATTGTGCACTGAAGTGGAAGATGCCAGGAAGTCCTTACTCAGAGCAGTGAGAGTAAATAGACAAATTTAACTTCTCTAAGTGAAAAGGCAGATTGGGTGCTGCATTTGCCAGTCATCTGAATGTCAAAATGAGGGGTGGAGACAGGAGTACAATTAAAGAGAGAAGAGAGAGCAACAGGAATGAAAAGGAGGCATTCGTTTTGTTTAAATGTCAACAGCCAGACCAGGTGCCAAAGTCTTTTGTGCCAATTCTCGGTTTGTATTCACATAGAAGTGTGTGGAGCGTTTATAATTCGTCAGAAAGGCACACGGGCAGTTTGTCTGACCTGTCACAGCAGCTTACTCACACTTACTCACACTTACAGAATGCAGATAGACTGAAAGTATGTACATAACAATAGAATATACTTTATGGAGCTGCATAGAAAATATATAGAAGAATAATGTCTATTTTACTTGGAGCTAAAAAGAATGTTAATATTTGTCCAAAAGACCTATTCATAGCATTCCACTTGTGTTAATATTTCTCATTGTGCTGAAAGGTGTTTAGCATTCTGTTGGGTGAGATGTTTATAACTTGGCTTGACAGATTTTTATGCCTAAGCACATTTATACTGGTCAGTCATCTTAAAGGGGCCATATTGCGCTATTTTCTTATCTATTGTTGTCTGCTAATCAAAAACAAATTCCAAGTAGTGCTTTGTTTCATTCACACATGTTTAACACATAAACCCTGAATATTTAGAGTGAGTTCTTCTCTCATGTGGTGATACAGGAAGTGCTCCACTGTGTTTTTTAGCTCCATACACATTCACTAGAATCACTGATGATTTCAGTCCTGGAATTTCCAATATCTACTAAACAAAAGATGTATGGTAGCAGTTAAGTTGAAAATTAACAGCACATGACATCATAAGGTGGAGCAAAGCATTCTGAGCTTTTGAGATGTAGACAGACTAATAATAAATTGTTACTCAAGCATATGTGAAACAGAGCACAACTCTAACATGGCTTAATGCTCACAGGAGTCAATTTTGAACAATATAGGACTTTTTTTTTGTTTTGTTTTATACAATGCTTTGTGTCTCAAATAACTATACTATAGTTTTGTGAGAGTGCACTATGAAACATTTTGGTGGAAGGTAGGCGACCTACTGACACAAGCAGGCAGCGCCACCAGGCCAAGTTACATGTCAGATATATGGATTGAGGTCCTTATTCACAGTAAGAATGTATTTCTTTCAAGGCATTTTTGAGCCTTAAAACACCAGTAGTGGAATCAGAGTTCAGTAATTAAGTTCAGTGCTATATCATGGAATATTACAGGCAAATCAATATGATCACAGATAAGCCTCCTCCCCAGGATGTAAAACAATTTAAAGAAGCAGTGGTGAGTGCTTTAATGCCTAAGCATACTCTTAAATGGTTATACACTCGTTTAAAATTCAGCAACAGGGAGTGAGGATTGAGTCAGAATAAGACTTTCAAATTTAGTCAGTATGTAGAAAAAGTAAAATACAAAAGACTTCCAGCACAGTAAGAGCCAGATTTTGCAGTTGCACTAAGAAATGGTTTGTCAGTGCACTTTGTACATTTCAAACTTAGTCTTTTACTAATGTAGTTGTCCTCATTTTTCTCTTTTTATGTTCAAAAGTGTAATTCACATTTCAGTGTCCCTCTATTCTTCTGTGGTCATGATAAAGCTTGTAAAAACAGAATAATCCCTGTCTGCTGGTTTAAGGGTGTTGTAACATAAAATAGATAGTCCAGACAGACAGCCCATGCGGAGTAGGCCAATAAAATGGGGGATGTCGTGTATGATTCACTGTCAAAACATTGTTAATTGTTCACCCTGTGGTACTGTATTCCCTTCTCAATAAGATCTCTTTTATGCCCCGCCCGAAGACACAAACTATAAGGCGCATTTTTGCTATGTTGTCATTCTGCTTAATATCCTCAATGTCACAAATCTGCAGACGCTTACAAACAGCCAAAAGAGACATGCATCAGGATTTTTGCAGCTTTACCTAATCACTGTTTATTTCTTGAGGGACTATTTATTGACAGACTGTTTATTTCTTGACTATGAGAAGAGATTGAGATGATTTGATTATGGCTCACATTTTAATCAATTCAGTTTATCATTGGTGGTTTTCAGGTTCTAGAAATGTCCCAGATAATGGGGGCAAGAGCCAGGTGATTCTATTGAAAACATTGTAGTTTCGTAAGAAATATTTAAACCGTAAATTTAACCTGATTATTTTTAGAAGTGACTGCTATTACCATAAATACCAATACCAATTTAAACATGCTTATTTTTCTGTCTCCATCTGTATTAAATGTTATTGAATGTTACTATTTTTAGCCCCAGTTTGGAACTAGTTTAGTTTGGTCTGTTTTTTCTCTCACTTTAGTTATTTAAAGATTATTTCTGAACCACTGCTCTACTGTATATCATATGAAGGGATTATGAAGGCTGTCAGAATTATAGAAGAATCATGCAGCTACAATGTTTTGTTGTGCTTAAAGGCACACTGTATCTTTTCTAGTGGGAGGTCTGCCATCTGCTTGTCTCCATGGAGATGCACTGCTTGCAATGTTCCACAGAATGTTATTAAACATATCTCCATGGAGAGCAGCAACTCACAGTAAAAAATTATGTTTTTCAGTGTATTTGTTTATTTTTTTTTTATAATCAAAACACCTGTAATTGAATAAATGTGTGATTGTTGAATGTATATGTCATATTCTGGAACATTCCAGTCAATGCAACCACATCTCCATGGAGACAAGCAGGTGGCAGACCTCTCACTAGAAAAGCTACATAGTGTGCCCCTAAGGTGACTTAATCATAAACCTCCAATGTTCCACTGTGAGTCTTGTTTCTTTCTTTCATGTCTTCTGTTATAGCACCCTCCTCCAGGGCTTCTTAAGGAACATTCCACTATTAGAATGAAAGTTTGTGCGCCTAAACTCAAAAACATTTTAATGTGACTTCATTCATGATGGTGCATTTGCTATCTTTTGTTCTAGAAAGTTAAACACAATTAAAATTTTCCGCCTCACCAACTGATATGTTTGTAACTGGATGTGCCCACTTTAAAAGTATAAATCAAAAGATGAGATTGAGCGTCAGATATTGGCAAAAGCTTGTGGGAAGGAGAGATAGGAAGATTGCGAGACAGGAAGGGAGGACTAGGAAGGATGATGAATATAATAAGAAAATGGTTGAGGGTGACTGGAAGGAAATAAATGATAGGCGCAAAGATAGAGGCAGCTAAAAGAGGAGTGAAGATATAAAGATGTGGCACGTCGGCGGGAAAAGACTTTGATTTGGGTTTGTCTGTGATTAGGTTTGGATGTTCGGGGTGACTCACTCTTCTCCCACACAGAGAAGCACCAGAGTCCAGGGAGCTGCTGTGTATTCAAATGTTAGACTAGAACCACCATGCTGTGAGCTGCCCATCGGGACCTGCCACTCTTAATAAAGGATAATGACATACTGTCCATCTCTGTCCCCAGATGGCTGTTGTCTTTGCTCCCTCACTGTGTGGTGTGCATGATGGTTATGAAAAAACACACAAGTTTGAAATTAATAAATTGCTGGCAAAGTTAGTTATAAATGTTCTGTTATCTCTACCATATACCATCTCATCCATCTTACTAAGAGCTTATTGTGTAACATGTGGCCAGCGCCTCGGCCGACTTCAGCGAAATTTAAGTAATTGGTGTTGGTGATTTTCCAGGGAAATTAGTTCGAAGCTACTCAGAAAGATTTAAGTGAATTAAATAAGAACTGAATCAGAGTTAAACAAGGGGGGGACTTCATATTATATCCAGTCAACAGAACTCTGCAACACAGAGAACCTAAAAATAAAAATATAAATTATTTCAGTAGTTTCATAAAAAGTTAAAGTGTACTGTTAATGTTTATTGTATTTTGTCCTGTTCCTAATTAGATAACAGACAATTGTATCAAAGCATACCCATAAGTGCAGTCCTTGTGGAGTTTTCACTGTCTGTAGTTGAGGTCCAGAGGAAAAAATGGTGACAAACTGATGACAGTTAATATAATGGCCCATCTAACACTGTCTTACTGTTACCTGTTCATTTGTATTATTGATAGATAATGGTGGTTCTCTACACAGATGTCTGAATATTCATTCACACTTCATTTGGTAAGGTGATTTTTTTGTAAACTGTTTGTATACATAAAACCTTTGAGGATTTACTATATTGAGGTAGCAAAGATGAAGTAGATGGTATTATGCAATTAAGCTGTAGGGAGAAATAGAGGCAATAGGGCTGTGTTAATCAAATTGTGATCCAATAATTTCAAATGATCAATAATAGTCTTGAGGCCATTCTACCAAGAGTTTTGGTCTCAGTAAAACATGCTGTACTGCAGCAGAATTCTGACTTAAAATCTTTGGTCTTTTTGAGTTAAATTGCTTTGAAGTGGAAAGTGGAAAGCATTGGTTCATATACTTGTTTTCATTGAAGCCATTATTATTTTTTAAAGGTGCACTATGTAACTTTTTGGTTGATGGTCTGTCACCTGCATGTTTGTATGGATATGTCATTGCGCTACCTGAAATGATCCATGGTATTACATTAAACAGCTCTATCTTACAGGTGGTCTTATAACTCAAACATACAGAGAAGAACAGGCATTCTGACTGCGAGGGATTGTCTCTCCACAGATCTGACTTATAACTTCTGGTTTTGTCTCAAAATTAATCAAAATATTGTCATGAGGAAAAAAACAAAAAACTAATCATGACACAGCCCTATTAGTCAGAACAGCATAACCGAGGCCTAGGCATTCAAGCGGCACATTCCCCTCATTTTGAATATGGGGCAGAACTTTACATTTTAGCTGATAAGCAAGACTGATGAGCCCTGTTAAAGAGAGAGGGGTCCAAAATAACAGGCTTTCAAGGCAGACCTACCAAAATCACCTTCCTCAGCTGCTCTCCTGATTGCGCGATAGCCTGTCGGAAGTGTGTGACGTGAATAGTGAGTGAGGAGATGAGGCTGTTGAAAACAACCTTCACTTGCTGTCTGAGAGATGACATGACTGATGCTGGGCAGGACTGCACCATGGAAAGGCAAATGGCTACTTCAGGCTTGGACTGGTAATCTGTACTACCGGGCAAATGCCTGGTGGGCCAGTCCACTTCAGACCACATTTGGTCCTCAATTTCGAATTGAGTGGGATGGGCCGGTCCTGAGGAAAAATGCCAGGGCCGAATTTTGTTCCCAGTCCGACCCTGGGCTACATTGACTTTTGAATGTTTTGCAAATCAGTCTCTTAAACCAGTGTGTCACCAAAGAGGACCTTCAAGTGACTCTGTTATTGGTACTTTGCAATGACATCATGCTGGGGGTGTTCTTAACATTACACCAGTAGAGTTACATGTAGGGGTTACCGTGGTGACACATACATACATACATACATAATAACACATACATTAGCAAAAAACAAAACAAAAAAAGAAAGAAAGTCAAAACAGTTTTAAGATGTATGGTTGATTTAATAAAAAAAAAAAAAAAAGTAAAGCAAAATGTATTTAAACAACACATTTGCAGGAGCTTGTGATCAATACAGCTGTGCACTGTTGGCTAATGCTAGCTATCTTGTGACTGTAATGTTATTTGACAGGGACTTATGGAACAGCACAAATCAGCTCACCTGTTGTAGTTCCAGATTAGTCAGTTCTTTATGTTCAGATTGTGTTAAAACAAAGCATAACCCTAACCCTAACTCTAACAATGATGGCCGCTAATTGTTGAGCATGCCTCATTTCTGTTTGGATTGATTACTGAATGTAGTTTGTTTGGACTTATTCCTGTTTAATTGTAGTTTATTTTTTATTGACTGGTTGTCCCATGTGACTTGTCTGTGTGTCAAAGGTTAATGATCTTCAGGAAATCATTCTTGTTATTATTTCAAGACAGCAAGAAGGTTCTGTGTTTGACTCACATTGACACTAATTTGTATGTTTATCCTTGTGCCTGGGTGGGCTTCCTCCAAGCATTTCAACTTCCCCCATCAACCAAAAAATGCACAATAGGTAAAATCTTATCTACACTATTGTCCCCTTTGAACTCCACTACCACATACACCACCTCCATACTAGGCAATGTCTTGTCTAAGGCCATAACAGCAGTTTTACCACTGGCGCCCCTCTGTGTCACCTGGTACTCCCAGCATACTCCCATCTGAGCACTAACCAGGTCCAGCCTTGCTTAGCTTCTGAGATCTGACGAGATCAGGACACATAATAAATATTTCATGATTAACTTCTACAGACGTAAAGGTTAAATGCCTTGATGGCACATGTTAACGTACAGTACAATACATTTGTAATGGGATGGTGTTGCATCTACATCCTGCCTTAGTTCAATAGGTTAATTCATGTGACATCACAACATCTAAAATGCTTGAAGTTTAACATTTAGTTGGAGGATAGATCAGAAATCTATGGACTTTACTGTTTAACTGTCTAATTGTGGATTTGTAGACCCAGTTTATGGTTAATATATGTGTAATTACTGGACCTATCCACATGAAACAAAATCTGTCATAAAGTTTTTAACTTGTCTTCTCTTTCAGCAAAAATAAAAAGGTGAAATTGTTTTCTCACAAGTAGCTTGAGAAAGTGGTCACATCATTCAACCTCAAAGATGTGATTGATTGTTAGTTAAAATGACTTAAGGCTATAAGATTATTATGACAAATTTGTTGAGCTATTCCCATAAATAGGGATTAATAAGATTCAACATTTGTGCATCTTACTTTTGGAAATTCAAAAAAAAATCCAACTAAAACTACAACATCGAATTGTGAACGCAACCTATTGTTTCATGTGTGAGTTGAACATTGTGAAAGTGTATGTGGCTTTTAATAAGCTTGTGCAAGAAAAGATTAAGTGGTTCAGTGATCATTTTGCCATTGTATTAAAGGGAAGAACCTGTGTAGTAAAGCTATTATTTGAGCTCAAGATACTGCTAAAGGGGACATTAATGAGTGTCTTGAAGTAATTATAGGGTTGGCTTGTTTTCTTCACCTGGCACTGCCTTTTGTCTCATAGTGTACGTTTGTTCATGGAAGTCTGTTTACCAAAGAGAGGTCTATTCTTACAAGGCTTACTCACAACACACACACATCGATTGGTCTGGAAGCTTAAAGTTTATGTGTTTTGCTCTTTTGTTCCAAGGTTAGAGCTGAAGTGCTCCTAGGAGCCTGTGTTTTAAGTGCAGGAGAGGATAGTGTCTGCCACAGCCTTTTGCACATGTGAGGGTGGCTTTTATCACAGCACCTGCACCTAGCTCCCTGCTGCCAGTGAAACCACGGCTCGCTCAGAGAAGTTAATTTGGAGGATGGTGGCCACTTCAATTCTCAGGCCTATACTGATCTTCCCCTCGGGCTTTCTTATGCCTCAGTACACATTTCAGATCCCCAACATGGCGGCAATTCCCAAACCTCTCCACTCCATAAATTGTTTTTTTTTTTTTTTTTGGCATGCCTGTACCCCAAGTCTGGTCGGAAGTTGACAATTTGCTTTTCCCTCTTTGGAAAGAAATTGGATAGAAATTATTTTTAGTTTTTAATTTAACTCACCAACATTGCTATATTAAATTCTAGAAATGTGGAGAATGTGTGAAGGGAACAGCTGCAGAGGGGTGGGTTTTAGATCGGTGATGGACAGTTGTGAGCACTTAAGACAAGGTGTGTGGAAATATCACTGCTCAAATGCACTATAATGTAAGAACAAACAATGACAGTCTCAACAGAATATAAATAGTTTTTCCTTTTTACAAGTTATAATTTAAAACCTTAAAACTTCTTACTGTACATTTTAAGCATTTTTGCCAATAGGGTGGCAATAGGGCTGGGCAACTAATAGAATTCTTATTGTCATTCGGTGTTTTGTGGTTTGGTGGAGAATTCAGACTTTGAAGTAAAATTACAATCTGTATTGTTTGTTTTCAGAGAATTAATAAAATTGATCAGTATATCATCATCAGATCACAGAGACATCTTACTTCAGTATGAACAGTTAATTGTCAGGTTTGTACGAGTAACTGGCTCCAAAAATAGACCCAGAGTCACAAGAAAGTTTTATCCCAAAAAGGCACAAAAAACACAGTAGCTTCCGCATAACAGAGAGACAATCTGCCAAATGGGGAAGGAAAATGGGGAGCTAATGGAACACAGGTGCAGCACATTAGGGCGGGGCAGTAATCAAAGGCGGGAACACAAGAGGGTGGAAGTAAGTCTGCAACAGAATCAGGGTAAGTGATTTCAAAATAAAATGGAAACAAACAGGACATGATAGTTAATAACAATGGGGCAGAATTTCTTTACTTTACAAACTGTTAACATTTTTTATTAACGATAAATAAATCAAGTAAAAATGTGTTAATGGGAAATATTAATGTATACACAGATAATTCCTCTTAGCAGTCAACACAATCCAACTCCCATCAGCACCACTTTTTGGCTTAATCCTTAATGTGACTTGTGATTGTCAGTTTTACAGATCGTCTAGCACATAGCTAGGGTGCTCTTAATGCATGCCGGGCTATCCACCTCTCAGTTACCAGAGTTGACTCATCTTCCTTTAAAGCTTCTCTGGAGCCAAGCGCTGCATGTGAAATAAGTGTGTTTAAGTGTGTCTATGGAGAGAAACAGGATAATGCGTTCAAATTGGACATGACTCATCGCGTATTTCATCAGTGCTAGCTCATAAACTGTGCTTTGTTGAAATGCATTTACCAATCCTGCTTTTTCTGTTTGCATAAAAGGGCTAATTAACTAAGTGCAAGTGCGTAGATATTATTACGCTTTAACTGATTTCTTTTTTCTACAGGGTGGAGGAGAGCTTCAAGACACTTTTTTGGTCAATTTTCGGTCTGTCGGAAGTTATCTCTGTTGTCCTCAAATACGATCATAAATTCATCGAGAACATCGGCTATGTCTTGTATGGGGTCTACAATGTTACAATGGTGGTGGTCCTCCTCAACATGTTGATAGCAATGATCAACAGCTCATACCAGGAGATAGAGGTACACACAACTCATTCATTGTTCATCACGTACCCTGGATTTATTGTCAACAAGTCAGTAAGGATTTGCTGTCGCCACCTCGGTGGCACTTGGGGACTGAAGGGGTCAGTGAAAAGGCCACTGATCAATAAAAAGCAATAAAGATTGTTCAAGAATCTACATTCTTTTCTTTACTTATGCACATATAGGTAAAGAACGATATTGAAATATTTGCTGCCTTTAGTAACTTGGTAAAGCATTTGAAGAAATTACAGTTAGTTAGACGTATGAGTGAGTAGAACAGAGTACCAACCTCTTTAATCAGTTAAACGATTTTCTGATCTATGCTATAATGTTGATTCCTCATCACAAACATACCTGAAACTGTGTTTTGTTTCATGTTTGACACACAAACCCTGTATATTTAGGTTCTTTTCTCCAGCTGAAAACACTCCATCTTGTCATGTGGCAATACAGGAAGTGCACTACACTATTTTTATCTCCACACACCTTCACTCGAATTATTTGGATAATTTCAGCCCTGCAATTGCCAATATCTACTGCACAAAAAGTAAAATGTAGCTGTTAACTTGAAAACTACCACTTAGTGACATCCCAAGGTGGAAAAGAACATTCTGAGCTTTGAAGATGTAAAACACATTACTAATAAAAGGTTACTCAAACATGTGTGAATGAAACAAAACACAACTCCAGGTATGTTTTTGATGAGGTAACAACATTATAACATGACGTAAAGCTCAAAAGAGTATTTTGTATGACATAGGACCTTTAATACTATTTAAGAAATAAACAAGATAAACTCTCTTCTAGTTTTTGCTTTTTTATTTCTAATTTGAATCTGTGTGTGCTGACTGCTATCTCCAGGAGGATGCTGATGTGGAGTGGAAGTTTGCTCGAGCAAAACTGTGGCTCTCGTATTTCGATGAGGGACGCACACTTCCTGCTCCATTCAATCTGGTCCCAAGTCCAAAGTCCTTCTACTACATGGCGCTCCGCATCAGGTCTTGCCTCGTCCACATGTGTAAGGCCAACGGACATCACTGCAACGAACTGGAGATGGGCATGCTCAACTCTCAGAACAAGGTCAGTGTTCAGCAGAGAAGAGATAGTATTTTGGTAAAACTTTGGTAACACTTTATAATACTTACACCTAATTAATCTTAATAAAGCATGCAGAAAAAATGAATTCACAATAAATAAATAGTGTATTAAAAATAATTCAGGCTTTATACCCTAATCCTATTTCGTAACCCTAACCCTCTTTTGTCATGCATAACTAAGGGTAATTTGTGTTTTTATTTATTTATTTATAACAAATTGTACTTTTTGGTCTGGTTACACTTTAGAAACAAAATAATATTGCTATAGAAAATAATTGTTGATTGAGCTGAAAATCAGACATGTCAGATATAGTAGAAGTAGTACTTTGTACATCTGAACATTTCAGGGTTAATGTGAATAATACTTTATTGTTTACTTTAATTTTGTTTTGTTTGATTTAGTTGAGAGAGACTGAGACAACAAGATGGCTCTGCAATGCTGCCTTGTACATCTACATTATATTACTTTTATTTTACTTTTAGGTACAGTTTTTATTAGATCTTGAGGATTTGACCTTTAAAAAGACAAACACTAAAATAAATCTTGTAACTGTACCCTGAAATGAATTACAAGTCTCATCTGACCAGGTCTAACTATGGTAAACTACTTGACCCAAACTTTTAAGCATTGCATTTTAAGACTACTTCAAGTTTATTGTACTTTATATACCTGAACATGCCCACCAATCCCTCTGGAACACTAGGATTCAGTCTGTTAATTCCATCACATTCCTCTTCTTGAAAATTGTCCATCAAAACAAAGTCAATATAATGAAAAAAAATCATTGCGTGAAGAAAATTGCTTAGGCCATTTACCAGTGAATCGATGTGTGTGCCGACCCTGTCTATGAGCGTTTCCTCTTGGTTCAAATGCCTGGCCTCAGCACCTCTGTTCAGCTATTAGTCAGGCCATTTAAGCTTCCTGCATCTCTTCAAATCTTCCCCCATCTTTCTGGACTAGGACAAAGCGAGCTACACCCAGCTGCCTCTGTGAGCTCTTAAAGTTCTCTACTCGGACCTGACAGACTAAATGCAGCTGCAAAAACTACTAAACAATCAATACAAATGTCGTCATCCACAGTCCGGCTCCAGGAATGTCAAGTGAGATGGCATAGGTTTTCTTCTCTTGTGCCGTAAGTGCTCACAGCTTTTATGAGTAAATGAAATGAGTCCCTTTTCACATTTTGGATCATGAAAAGGATGAGAACCAGCATAGAGGTTACATCAGGCTCTATATTAAAAGATGTACCGCAGTTATAAAATGTTGCTGTATAAAATTCAATCTGTAGATGCAATTTGGTGGGAGCCAGTCTATTCAGTCTGAACAAATGAGTGTAGGGTGCTTTAATATTATACAATATTCAGACAACTTGTAGTGCAGATGATGAGGCAGCCCACATTGTGCTTTTATGCCACCTCTCTTCTTTTTTAAAGGCATTAGCCCATACAGTACATTATACCACCTAAATGAACAACCGTATGATATATGTCCATGCACAACACAATAGTTAGGCACATTTATCAATCAAGCCTTTGCTTTAAGTAACTCTACCCAATTTTTCTCATGTAGTAAAGTACAATTGTTTTTGCCCCCATACAGTGTATTGTAAAACTGCTCTTAGTAACCAGATCTGACCACACTGTGATGTTTGCTTAAAAGAAACAAAAAATTGTATATTATTTTTGGGTGGATCTAAATAAGAATGATTTTTTAATATAGCAGCGACTTGAAAATGGCCACACTTTAGTCAAAACTCATTTTGACATGGGAGTGTCATAACAACATACAGGCTGCAAAGCAAGGCTATTGCAGGTCATTGGCAAATACTAAGATATCATTCACTGACAGAAGTTAATTGAGATTCTTATCCTTTGACCTCTTTCTCAGATTAAAATAGACCATAAAATTCAACTTTATACTTTAACACTTTCTTTGTTCGAAAAAATGTAAAAGCCCAAAGTGCTTAGGAAGTTAATGTTTGAAATTCAAGAAAAACTAGATGACCAAAAAAGATCTTCTTATTACATTTGACTATTTATTTTTGATGATTTTAAAACATAGTTTATAGGGTTGTATTTAAACCTAGATGTTGAACCCAAACAGCCTCCCTCAGGTACTACAGTCTTGCAGTCAAATAGTTAAGTTGTGGAGGTTCAATGGGCCATGAAATGTGAAATTAACCTGCATCTCGCGTTTGTGACAGGACGAGCGCTTCAGGACCTACCCTCGGCCGGGAGAGGAGTTTATGCCCCGGAAAACTCGAAAACACCCCACAAGATACCAGGTAAGTGAGGCGCTAAGTGGTCAGAGCAAATGAGATGAAAGACAGGGGAGAATATTCACAGTGAAGTTCAGAGAATCCAACCAACACGTGCACTAATAGGAGCTGAGAGTTGGGGTGGTTTAAGTCTGATTGGGGCTGACGGGGGTAGAGAGAATGGGGCTGAAGACGCCTGGAAAAGACCTAGATACAATATAACACTTTTAACAGAATTAATTTAATGATGGACGAGCACTCTAGACTTTATAAATGGTGGATGGACTACATATTACACCTCTTGTATGGTTAGTTTTACTAATGTAAAATGTAAAAAAAGTAATAGTAAAAGTAAAAGTAATAATGGCAGGATTGCCCCACGCCCTATTTTGTTCTGTTCCAGTAAAACACTTAAGATGAGCTTGTTCATATATATATATATTTTTTTAAATATAATTATATGCTATTGTTAGAATGATAATTGTGTACTATAGCATATAGAATGCTTTATTTTTACAAAATTTACTTTGAACAACAACACAAGCCAATATACTAATTTGAACAACAACACAAACCATATATATATATATATATATATATATATATATATATATATATATATATATATATATATATATATATATATATATATATATATATATATATATATATATATATATATATATATATACATACACACACACACACATAGTTTAGCTCTCAATAAATAATGGAGTGTCCCTTCATTATTATTATTGTTGTTTGTGTGTGTTATTATTATTTTTTTTTCTAAACAAAAGCACGTGTGCCAGAGCACGTTGTCTTTAAGGTGGAAAAGAAGAGCTGTGTCCTCTTTAGTTGCCTTTCACTGTTGTCCTCGGGGAAATCTAAGCCCCTCCGAGCTCTTTGTGCTCCCATGTTCATAAATCCTCCACACAAACTCACACAGACCACTGCAGCTCACTATAACCCCAGTGTCATTCAGCTGCCTGTTGATTAGGCATTTGTATGTGCGCTGACAGCTATTGAGCAGAGAGTGGCCACAAGCGGGGATTGACGGCTCACACTTCTGAGGACATCCCTGTTGGCCACTGATCAATACTCTGCAGAATACATTGCTTGGCTCCACACAGAACCATGCTTGAAATGTCTGAAGAAATGTCATATAGTCTTAAAGAGTGAGGTCATTGGACATTGTGCTTTGTACCTAATCCTTTCCTGTGCTGTTTTATTCTCTTGCAGAAGATCATGAAGAGGCTGATTAAGCGCTACGTCCTGAAGGCACAAGTGGACAGAGAGAACGACGAAGTTAATGAAGGTACAAAATTCCAACAGTATTATTAGCTTGGGGCTAGAGCTGTACAGTATGTGGGAGTTACTGCTAAAACATCTGTTCTGGTACATTTATGTACACCAGGGGATGACCTGGTGAACTGTGCATCCCAGAATGCATGTCTTACACATGTTTAGGAATATTTATGATGTTATATACAAGGATGTTTGGGTGAAAGCAAACAATACTGTCCAACATTACAAACACTGTAGAAATATGATCTGGTTTCACTGGGAGACTGTAATTCATTTAATGACTTGTAATAATGATTAATGTAGTGTTTGTAAGTTTTGTGACTATTGTGCTTGTATTTTGAAATATTCACCTATTTTTATTATGAGAGAGACCAAGATTAAAGGTGCATTGTGAAACTTGGAGAGTCTGTCAAATGCTCTTTTCTATGGAGATGTTATCGCCTTGTGTGGAATGTTTCACAATATCGTATTAAACATCTCTATCTTCATGGAGATCAACCAAACCATCTTACAGGTCAGATCTGTGAAGAGGCAACCCCGCTCACAGTCAGAAGTCTAGGTGTTTTTAAGCTATAAAACCACCTGTAATTGAATAAATGTTAATGAAAAAAATCATACTGGGGAACATTCCAAGCAGAGCAATGACATATTCATAGAAACAGGCTTATGTTCTTTAAAAAGTGATACTGTCTGCCTTTGATATTTTTAGACAAATCAGAAGTAATTCAGATGGTGATTTGACATTGTTTTTTGTACACTTTTAATCCTTTTTGATGTGTGGTCCAATTATCCAGGCTTGGAACTGACAGAGTCCATGGTTTGTGACCCCATGTGGCTGGATGACTCCTCTAACGATGATATATTGTTGTTTTTTTTTTCTCTCTGTGTTGCAGGCGAGTTGAAAGAGATCAAGCAGGACATCTCCAGTCTCCGTTACGAGCTTCTGGAAGAGAAATCCCAGGCCGCTGGAGAACTGGCTTTGCTTATTCAGCAACTGGGCGACAAGTTTGGCAAAAACACCATGAGACATTAACGGTACTGCAGCAAAAGTAAGAGAAGGGTGAGACTGAGACAGAAGTTAATAAGCAGTAAGAGCTCAGATGAAGAAGGTGTCAACTTTAAGAGAAGGTTTTGTCAAGGCAAAAAACTTAGACTTATGTATATGCAAAGAGTAATTATAAAGGATAGGAAAAGTTATCTTGAGGACTAGAGGTCACACATACTCATGCTGAGAAGAGTGAGATGACAGGTGAATCTGAATTAAAGCCATCTTCAGGGACAGTTGGGGAGAGGGGGCTTCTGGGTAAAATGATACAGTGCATGAGGTATTGTGGGACTTTGACAGACGTGAGGGGTAAATATATGGGAAGAATAGATTTAGGAGGGGAAAAAGTGCCACTGCTCTTAACAATTGTATACTTTGCTTTAAATGTTGTTATGTCTTCTTCTGCTTGTCATCATACTGCACAACCCTTTTTGTACATCAGGCAATCTAATTAACCCATTCCTATATGTGTTTATTGTTGAGTTTAGAGCTGTTTAAAATAGGAAAACACATCTTTCATTTGATGATTTATGCTTATGTTTTCAGTCTGAATCATAATATCTTGTTTATTTAGTAATTTGTGCGAATATGGCCAAGTCAAAGGGGAAATTTACCTGACTGATTTATTTATTAAAGTGCCATTCTAAATAACACGTGCCCTTGTGTAGCAGAAGTGAAAAAAAAAAAAAAAAAAATCGTACAATATACTCAAAAACATTGTTAAATAGAAACAGATCTTCACAATCTCTATAATGACTCATCTTTTTTGCCATAAGTATTTGGGATTCAGTGAAGATAATTATATGGTTTTGGATACAGGCTAAGGGCAAAACATATTATCCACAACTAATCTAGATTTACATTTTTTAGTTCCAGTATTATTTTGGATGTTTAAAATGAACCACATGCTTACACAAATATTATTTTAATTTAGTGACTTATGCAACATTTATACTGTGCTAGAGTGATGCATAAATTGTCATTAACTTTTAGATAATGCTACTACAGGGTTTTCCAGGTTAAACTATTTTGATATGCTTCAAGTGTTGGTATTCTCTTGGATGTAGAGTTTATTCTATAGAAACAATCTCCAGCACCTTCACTCTATGTATTTGAACTTGTCATTAAAAGACACTGTGTGAGTTATCTTATGATAAATAAGACAATGGTATAAATTATTTATTCAAAGGATAGTTCCAGGTTTATTTGATTAAGACTTGTGAATTCATGTATTGTTTTTATGTCTGAGAGATCTCTAGAGCAGCTCACTATTTCATTAGTTTGTATGCAGCCCACTTTTCTGTCACAAAGACAAATCTCAACTGTATTTTTAATGGTCACTAAATCACAGAATAAAGCTAAATCTTGTACTGTATATTGTCATGTTTCCCTTAGTAAAACAGCTCAAGCTTATTCATTACAATATATTTTTTGACATGAACATTTATTAAAAAACAAACAAACATACATATACATACATATACATACATACATATACATATACATATGTATATGTATGTATATATGTGTGTGTGTGTGTATATATATATATATATATATATGCACACACACATATATATATACACACGCGCGCACACACACACACACATATATATATATATACACATATACATATACACATACACATACATATATATATATATATATATATATATATATATATATATATATATATATATATATATATATACATATATATACATATATATATATATATATACATACTTCCTGTGCTGACTCGTTACACCCAATTGTGTTGATCACCAAACCCTATGAACCCATTTTTGTACCCCGAACGTTTTTTTGGGGGGGCATGAAAAGTGAATAGATGAAAGCAAATTGCCTCACTATTAATGTTGATTGTAATTTTGTTATTATTTGCAGTCTTTGTATTTAGTTGTATTTAATAGATATAGACCACTTTTTCGGCTGCTAGAGGTGATATTCCAGAAGAATATATAAAATGATTTTCTACAGGCTAGATAGGGTGAGGAGGTCAGTCACACAGGAGGAGCTCGGAGTAGAGCTGCTGCTCCTCCACGTTCAAAGAAGCCAGCTGAGGTGGCTCAGGCATCTATTCCTGCTGGACATCTCCCTGGGGAAATGTTCCGGGGATGTCCCACCGGGAGGAGGCCTGGGTAAGACCCAGGACACGCTAGAGGGAGTAGGGCTCTTGGCTGGACTAGAAACGCCTTGAGGTCCCACTGGAGCAGGTAGATGAAGTGTTTGAGGTGAGGGAAGTCTGCTTAGACGACTGTCCCTGCAACGCGACCCTGGATAAGCAGAAGAAAATGGAGGGATGGATTTTCTAGAGCCAAGGTTTTGGTTTTATTATGATTCAACTTTATATGATCTATCTGAGCTGTAATTTCCACTGTGTTTTCTGTTCAATAAAACATACATATACTCTGTAAATATATTTTCCATCATGCAGACCATAATGAATAATATTTATTCTGAGCTAAGGGTTGTATCACACAAAGATTGTATTGCACACTGTGGCTGAATTCCCCTTGGAGTCTAAAGTCTTAAGTATGAAAAATTAGTGTAGAGCATCTGAGTCATGCACCTGTTTTACATCACATATTTTAAATCTTTACAAGCTCTAGCATTCACTCAGATTCCTGCATTGTTTCAGCTTGTCAAACATAAACATAAACTTCCTTTTACTGTACAGTGTGCCATTTCTTTTGGGTTTGTCACTAAAATGACTGTAAATGCGTAAGAGTACTGATGGCAAAGCAGAACATACCAACTATCTCTCACAGCAGTGCTGTCTTAAATGTGTGTCATCATCTTACTCACTTTAAGTCAAATAAAATACTTACAAGAAAGTAAGTCACTTTCGACTGCGCATAAAATTATGGTCAGATTGTTTTGGTAAACCTGGTTATAATTGCTGTCTAAATAGTAGCACTCTTGTTAAATGCTAACTGAAAAATAGATTTAGCAGTTAGAGCTCCCTCTATTACAATTTAATGAGGAGAAACAGCAGCCATTTTAATTAACGGCCAGGAAGACAGCATGTAGCCTTATCTGATTGCACTGTGGTATAATGATTCAGCCATTATGATGTGTTGTATAAAACTTTATATTCAAGAGACTGTCTCCACTACTGTCTCCCATAACTATAGTCATACTAATATAGTTATTGGACTTACTGCGCTTGTCCATATCTGTCCGTCTGCTTCTAACTGTTGCCATCATTGCCAAGTGCTCAAACCACTCCAGTGAGACACATACGCCAAATCACTGTCCTGGGAATGAGTGAATTTTTGTTAAAAATATAAAATATTCTTTACAGGACATAAATAGCCACCATAAACCTGGACTGGACTCTGAATCTCCATAGCAACAAGTCGGACAGACTGGACTGTTCCTCCAGATCTGTTATCGGATTTCCGTTAGATGGCCCTCTCCTCTCTCACTTCAGACTTGAGTTTAGTCTTGCAGTATTATTTAAGGAGACAAAGTTGATGGATTATCAAATGGTAAAATTATATTTAAACTGAAATTATATAATACAAATTGGAAAATCGCTTCTGGAGCTTTCTAAATGTCTGTAATGTGTTTCAGTCATATTGGAAGAAAAAACAAAATAAACACAAGACCTAACCTGGACTCAGTTGATTTTATTTATAGACAGGGACAGTGCGCATTATGCATTAACCTTGACAGGAGAGATGCTTTATACAAGGTTGTAGCACTATTGCTAATTTCCACCTCTAGTTCTCGGTTTTAAAAAAACTTTATAGATAAGAATCCAGCCCTGAATCAAACTGTCTTGTCGGTGCAATTCTATATACATTTTATTCCATACATTTTCCCAGGCCAAATCAATGAATGCCTAAAGTTTCCCAGTATCAAAGCATACTTTACATGCATAGTGGTATTTTAAATCATACTTCTTTTCTATATTCTCCAATGCTGCCTGCCTCTGTCCAGCTTTGACATGATACCTCCTCTGGGTAATGTTTCCCAAAGGCCTCAGACAAGAACATGTCCAAGTTCTATTTCTCTCATTTCCACTGTATTCAACATGCTTCCTTCTGACAGTGGCGTTCATTCTCTAGCAGAGCACCCAGTGACCTTGCCTCTCAAACACATGGATTTCGGGACTCAGAGCTTGGAGATTAAAGCCCCCTCTCTCCCTCCTCTGCCTCACGCTGCCTGGAAGCCACCCCCTGAGAGACAGACTTAAGAGGAAATATGTTTTTATAAACAGACAGACAACAGCTTACTCCAACTTTCATATTTGTAGAAGCTCGGAAATAAGTAGGAGGGCTTGAACGCGTGAACAGTCACACACCAGTCTCTGCAGTGAATGTATTACACAAACAAATATCATGTGGCACTGAAACATGGTGGGCCAACTGTGGATTGTCACTCAAACAATCATTCTAACACTTGAGTCATGGAGTCACGCCCCTGAACCATGGCATCCATCAGCCCTTAAGCCATGAGACTTTCTCATCAGAAGATCTCATTAAAGAGGAGTGCCTCTGGGGACACCATCAGGACTGAACCTTTAAACAAACCAAAGCACAATTGCAACAAATAAAGCTGAAGTCAGAATCTTACAGTCATGGTCATTTATCACTGAAGCGATTAACTGTAATACAACTGTAAGTGTACTACACCAGTTGATACCATCAGTTTGTTTCTTAAGTTCTTTGGGGTTTGGGTTGAATGTAAGAAATTATCTCTGGGGAAAAAAACACTGTGCACGTCCTTTTTTATTCACCATTTGTGTGCTGCAGAAGATGGAATTGGTTTATTATGTTATTTATTCATTTAAGATCATCAAGTAGGAAAATGTTAGTTGCATCCAAAACCTTGCCTGAAATTGCATGCGGTTCTTTTTAACCATAATCTGTGGGAACGCTCACAAATGGGACAGATTTAATATGAAAACATAAAATTCTGAGAGGCATCCATATTTAGTTTGTAGAATATAAATAATTATAATTTAATAATAGACATCAGGCATGAGAAAATCACTGGACAATTGCCACAAATAAAGTTGTCACAGTCTCTCAGCCTTGGGCATTCATCACCAAAACCTCAGCTATAAGAGTCCCAACATGAATGATTTATCTTTTCCTCCAAAATGACAGCCAGTAAAAACAAATCACTAATCTATAGCACTTTTTATTACCAGCGAAAAGCCAATATCTCATTTTTGGAGCAGTCACAGAGAGCTGATGGAGTAACCGAAAAAGGAACAATCCAAACTACAGAAAGGTTCGTCAAGTGTTTACCGATTCTTCAAATCCAGGGCAGAGCGGAGTGGAGATGGATGGAGGGATTGATATGACAAGTCCCTGACAGGCCCTGCAGGTGGCTCCAGCAGCTCTCCAGGCACATAAAGCTGCCACACTGAGGAATGAGCCGCTACACAGCCACCAGCAAACTCATAATTGCAACTGCAGTGAGAGAGAGCGTAGTGCACCAGCCACAAGCATCTATCATGTATCCTATGTAACTCACCAGATGATTACAGCAATGCATATTCTATTCAAAGTATGACTACTAATATCTACTACTATAAAGCCGCAGGCCCACCTATTTTTATGATGTTCATTACAACAAAACATCTGCAAATTCTCTGGACTTCCCATAAGTAGTATTGGCTTCTTTCACCATTTCTTTAAAGGGAACATATTTTGCTTTTACCTCATTATATAGTGTTCTTCATCATTAAGGTTTTTTTTTTTTTTTTTTTCATGCATGTTTGTGTAATCCTGCATTGCATATGAGACTTAAGTGTTCTGAAAATGTCTGTTTTCATCTATCCTTTATCTCGGTTCACTTTTCTTAATGTATTTATTGTACTACAAAAAAAAAAAAAAAAAAAAGTCAGTTTGAATAGGAAGTTAATGGACCTGTTTCCACATTTAACCATTTTAGATCAATATGGCTGTTTGTAATTATTGTAGAATAATGATCTACACGTGATACAGACTAATACTAAATAAAGAACCAAGAAAGGCATGAACCTGCATTCTTTAAACTTATCTGTCGAATAGGACCTCACATCATGAGTAAACACCATTTTAACCTTTGTCACACAAATATGTACTAGTATACTTTTATAAAAAACAACACATTAACTTTAAGGACAGAGCTTCAAACAGATTGTACTAGTCCCACAGAGAATATGGGTGCCAGATCTCCATTTACCATTTGCATACGTAGATCAAGTTAATCATAATAAATGGTTGGCTTTGATGTACACAACAGCAAATATCTGGAGTCTCATTTATTCAGCACAGTCATTTATAATCAGCTCACATATCAATCATTTGTCAAAAAATAGAATCATTCTATGCCTAGATATTCACTTCGCCATCTGCATTCGCCAGTGTTTTTCCACCATTTTAATCAGATCAGATCCCCCTCATCGCCCCTCAAAGTTTCTTCCTGTTTTAAAGTCCATCTGTGTATTTATGGGAAGTGGTGGATAATGAATCTGGAATGGTGGACTAGACGTGGCTCAACATTTGTGCATTTCTTAAATTACAAACATTGGCTACATCTTTCTCAAGAGGCACTTGGGCCAGAAAAGAGAAGAAGTGAGACACACAGGAAGTTATGTTTATAAGAAAGAGCACCTCGCAATATACAGCAGTTTCCCTAGTTTATTTATGTACCTACAACATAGTTTCCCTTTTATGGACGAGCCATAGCACTTAAACAGACATTAATCTTGTCAAACACAGTGGCTTTACTATTTCAACTCAACACTAGAGTTATTATCTATGTATAGTTTCAATTCGTATATTTATAGCCTCAGTCAGTGGAAAAGTGTGCAATGGTCTATGTCCAACATCACTTGAGAGATGAGAAGATTTTGATTCATTTTAGGCTAGCGCACTTGTGGTAGAAGGAAAATATTTATTTTTGGAGTTTCCAGACCACTTGGTGTAACTTTTATGAAACTGCACTGTCTTGGCAAAAGGAAAACAGTTTTTAAGATATTAGGCTAATCATTGATCAGAAGTTAAGTTCAGTTTGTTTAGGCTTGTATTGAATAGCAACAACATAGTGTAATTCAGTATTTGATTTGACACATCTGACCCTTACAAATAATCATGTACTATGACATTGCAACGAGTACTCACTGTATTTTACTTGTGTTTGTTTAGTACCCAGTTCCAAGTTCAGTGCCATCTGTTGTTTGTTCTTGCTTTTCTGTGACCCTTCTTGTTTTAGACCTCATGCGTAAGCCTCACACAGACTCACACCTGATGCTACAATTACCCTTCTCTCAGCTGCAGACTGGGGAGTTCTGCTTGTTGACCTGTTTTGTTTCCTCGCCTCCTTCACTTTTTTTTATGTGCATTGTCCCTGACTAGCTCCTTGTGCCCTTGTCTCCTTCACTAGCTCCATGTGCCCTTTCCTCTTTCACAAGCTCATTGTACTCTTGCCTTTTTCACTAGCTCATTGTGCCCTTGTTACCTTCACTAGTTCTGTGTGCCCTTTCCTCCATCACTAGCTCCTTGTGCCCTCGTCTCCTTCACTATATTGTGCCCTTGCCTTTTTCACTAATTTCTTGTGCCCTTGCCTCCTTCACTAGCTCCTTGTGGCCTTGCTTTGTCCCATGTGCCTCCATTCTGACTTTGTGGTGTGTGTCGTGTCTGTGTCTGCTCTGCTGCCTGACTGCTGGACCAAGGATTCCTCCTGAAGCTCTCCTCACACATTCTTGTTTACTTTTGCTGTGGTAACTTTCATTAATCCTGAACAAAGCCCCCAAATGACTCCCATTTTGTAATTCAGATGGAACCGAGGCATTGGAGAGTGGAGCCGAGGTTTCCCACTTGTGATGTTTATTGTCCTCCGGCGGCAGTGCTCAGTGCCTCCCCCAGACTGCACTGGTTTAGTCAGATTTATTTGCTACATGTAGAGCTAAGAGGCCACTTGACCTGAGCTGAGTTCAAAGTCAAAGTTATGTGAATGTAAAATATACATTTATGTGTGGTCATATATGGATCAAGAATGCATCATACAGCACTTCAAAAGCACAGACAAAACTGCCTGAATACATTTGAATACTTATTTTTGTATTTGAATATATGTGCCAAAGACTTGATTTACAGTGTGAATATTATGAATGCTGTCATAAAAATATTAGGGATGCACCGAAACAATACTAGTATCAGATATCTGTGCCAATATTTAACATTTTGATGGATCAGATCCCATGATATCGGTTTGGTCAATATCTCATGTTGGTCTATACTGTTAACTGGACAATGCTGGAACAAAAAAACCCACAATATTTTTCAAAGTTGTTCTCTAGTTACTAGTTAGTGATAAATAACAGTTAGAAAACTCATTTAGATTTTTTTTTTTTTTTTACACTGTTTTATATAAAATGATACTATGTTCTTCCCTTTTCTTAAAATTTAATTTCCACTATTTTTAGCCCTCCCACAGAAACTAAACAGCCAACGCAAGGAAAAGCTATGTCAGCGGAAAAATGTAAATGCATAACCTTAAACTATAATTTCACTTCAAGTAGAAATTATTTAAATGTATAGTTGCTCTATGGATTATGCCCATTATTTCTGTACCACTTTGTCAATCATCACAGTGTGGAGTAAATACCTCAGCTTTAAAACCTTTCCCTGAGATGAGTAGATGCATTTGGTGCTCTGGCGAGATAATCAAGTGACTAATTGTAGAGTGTCTGATTTTTGCCAATGGGGGCGTTTGATGCGCTGGCAGGAAGAAATCCTATTTTGCTGTTTGTTTGTTTTTTTGGTTTTTTTATGAGGGGGTTAAAGAGGAGATGGATTGAAGAAAATGAACACAATTACATTAAATAAGTGGGCAGGGGCATTATCATGTCACATTTTGTTTGTTTAGAACGATGCCTGTAATCAATCAGACAGAAAATGGCTCTGTATTGACATGAGAGAAAACAGAGTCTGGGCGTTTTGTGTAATCCCCCATGACGTGAGCACAGTACAATACATTCTGGGCTATTAGCATTTTAATAATTACTCTACTTTCTCGGGATCTCAGAGCTAAAAAAAGAAACGACTATTATTGTCAAATAACGATTCCTAAAGCTTTTTACTCATGTCACCTGAATATTTATAATGACGGCTGTGCACAGACTGAATATGTTTAAATTTAAATATATTTGAAAGTCAAGAGTAAGAATAAAGGGAATGCATCCTCAAACTGAAAAGATTAAAGGGCCTATATTTTGTTATTTTTGATCTATGTTATAATGTTGTTTCCTCATCACAAACATACCCATTACATTTTGTATTTTGTTTCATTCACACATGTATAGTATACACACACGCCATATTTAGGCTAAGTTCTAACACTTTGTGATGTCATGTGCTTATACAAGAAGAGCTCCACTGTGTTTTTAAACTCCATACACGTTCACTAGAATCATTTGGATAATTTCAGATTTTTCTTTACTGCACAAAAGGTACGTATAGATTAACCTCTTGTTTGTTTGTTTTTTAAGACAAACTAGTAAAGTGTATTACCTTGCTGACATGTTTCTGCTGCTAGTTGCAAACCATCTTCAGAAATGTCACTGGTGTTGGTGGTGACATGTCGTCTATCAGCTGTTGGTCAGCCTGATTGACCTGGCAGGTTGCTTAGACTGACCACACCTCCCATCGCCCGGTTTTCTCTGGAGGAGGGTGTCCCAGGTGTGTGAAAGGAGGAACACTCCGTCATCACGGTTAATGCTGTCCGTGCCTTGTTTCTGGATTATGTACTCCTGAAAGTACACAAGAAAACAAAATGAACATCTTTAATATCTTTGATAAAGATAGATGTTAACAAGAAAACGACAACTTCATGAAATCACAAAGTGGAACAAAGTATTTTGAGCTTTGGAGATGTGGACAGACTAATAATGCAGGATCACTAAATCTTGTGACTGAAGCAAAACACAACTTTGAGTATGTTTTTCATGAGGTACCAACATTCTAATATGACTTCAACTTCACAAGAGAGAATTGTGTGTAATATAGGATCTTTAAGCAGACTTAACAATGCATCATCGGTCTCTACTATCAACAACTTCTGCTTTCTGCAATCAAATGACTAAGTCCTCCACAATTCGCCCAACTGTATGCTCCAACCTCAATATGTTCTTACCACCATGCCACAGTCCAAATCACACACACTTGTTTCACCATTGTCCACTTTAACATGAAGCAACTATTGACCTAAGCAGAAAAATGTGTTTATTATTAAGACAAATTGATCCTTAATAGGTATGATTTGGAGCAACGTTTGTCACATTGAGAGATCCATACAAAATGACATAGTTCCTCATTGGCTCTGATTCTACAACTTGTGCTATGAACAGTTCCAGAAACACAATATTACTCCCACGAAACATTAAACAAAACCTTTCGTTTTATGTGATGTAAATTTGTTACTTTATACATGTACTACATTCTTTTTCTTTGTTAAATAAAACATAAGTTTACTGTATGTTTTTTGTAAATACATTTTTACAGCTGCAGCTGCCTTCTGAATTTACAGTACTGCACTTGACAACCCAGTTTTAAAATCCTGGATGTAACAGCAGTATTTTGTACATTTTAGTTGGTTTCATGTTCATGTGTAAAGAGTTTTGTGTCAATTTACAGTTTGTGTGAGTGGATGATATAAACCCGATGCTCTTGTCCTTGTAATTTGCTTGTTCCACATCAACCAATTCAAAAGCCTGCCTGCTCCTTACATAGAGCAACACAATATAAGTCGCAAAGGAAGTCCAAAAAACTTGTTTATCTTTTTGGAGTTCTTCATGGATGAGCTGTCTTTTCCATATAACGGATTAAAAACAGAACAAGTTGGTGGCGGTTGAAGGAAGGGGAGGACAGTAAGTGGAAATCACTGTGAAATGAGCAAAAGATGAAGTGCTCTGTAGCTTGTATGTTTCACATGGAGAGCAGATATATTTAGTGAGGAGCCCTTTGTTTTTGTGTGACATGTCGCATGGCGTAGTAAATGAATAGGGGGTGTTCACATGCTATGAGGTCTCTAATGAAGCCTACAGCAGCTGGAAATTACTATTCAACATTCTTAATCAAAATTCCATTGTCACGGGTTACAGGTAATAGGTTTAACCTGATCTTCTTGTCTTCCTTTGACGAACATGAGATAATGACAGACCAGTGTTAAATGAACCATCACTTCAAAAAGCATCAACCTCAATGTTAGGGTTTGCCTGATATTAAAACAAATGATGTTGAATATTGGGATGAGCATATCTTTAAAGGTGCATTATGTAACTTTTCTTGTGGAGGGTCTGTCACATGCTTTTTTCTGCAGATATGTCATTGCTCTGCCTGGAATGGCACTAAACAGTTCTACTTTACATTTGTTTAATTACAGGTGGTTTTACTGCTCAAAAATACCTACAAAAACAGGTATTCTGACTGTGGGCGGTGTTGCCTCCCTAGAAATCTGACCTGTAACTTGGTCTGGTTTAGTCTCCATGAAGATAGAAAGGTTTAATACCATAAGGTGAAATATTCCACCCAAAGCAATAACACCTCCATGGAGACAAGCATTTGATGGATCCTCCACCAGAAAAGTTGCACAGTGCATCTTTAAGTTGTGTTCAGATGATATCACAACATTCTAAAGAGCCCATAATCTAAAACTTGAGCTGGAGGTTAAGGTTGGACTTCTATGGTATAGAATGTGTCTTTTCACTGACAAACTGCACATGCTTTGACATGGTTTATAGTTAATTTGTCTACAATAACTTGGCTTTACATGAAACATGCAACTCTATCAGCAAAAACAAACTAATAATTTTTTTTCTGGAACAGTTTCCAAAAGTGAAAAGAAATCACTGAAAATTATTGGAGAAAAGTATGATGTTTCAAGGAGTCCAAAAATATTGCACTACTCATCCAGCAATGTGGATGACAATAGCTAAACACTTGTCGATGTATTCTCACATTTCTTGCATGACAGAAATATTCACCGCAACAATAAACAGTGATGTTAAGTAATCACAGTTGTGTCTCCTTATGTAAATACAGCTTCGGGGAAGACACAGACTCAACAATAAACACAGTCCATTGTAATCCTCTTTATTATTAAATTACAAGCCAATATCTGGCTCACAAGGACAGTTAGGTGTTTATCTTATTAGTGCTGATTGCATCCATCTTTCTATTGTCTATCGATTTTGTGCAGTGTTTGATGTTTGGCATCAAAGTCTCATCTCATTTGGATGTGTTTTACAGTATTTATCTGCAATGCGTGCCCCTCCGTCCTTGCTTTATGTCTGGCAGCCATTCTGTCGTGACAAAACAGGTGCACATGAATATGAATCAGACTGGCAGAGCTTTTAGGACTCGCTTGGTTACGGTGCCTCATCTCAGACTTTCCACCCCACTTCACCACGTTTGACCTCAGTTTAGGGGCTGAGTAATTCTACTGTGACTGACAATGCAACATGATTTTAAAAGACTTAATTTGTTATGTGTAAAGATGATATCATGCAATAAATTAACTCATTCTCTCCAAAATCTATTTAGGAAGATAGCCCAGCTGTGTAAATACTGTTGCTTTGTCAACACACAATTAATTGTTTTGAAAAAGTAATATTACATAAAGAAAGTTTGAAGATTCATCCTCCATCTGCCTTTCATGGACCTTGGGTTGAGCCAGTGGGCTCTGAGGGATCTGAGTTCCTCCCCCAAACCATGCTTGATTTGTATTACTATTGTTCTTAAATATGACAGTGGTTATCCGTCAGCTGTGACTAATTGTATAATACCCCACCAGGTTCATAGTTTCTGGTACCCTCCAGCCACTCACAATCCATGAAAGGATGAACAATTAATACATTAAAACATAATAATAATAAAACTAAAGGAATCTAACCCGATTTTACATATTGTGCATATTGGCACAATATGCAAAAATTGATGGACCCAAGCGTATTCAAACCAAAACCAATTCAGACGTTGTAATAACCAAATTACTAAAATAAACCATCACTGGGTGTAAGACTTCAGTCCAAGTTTGATGGATAGATAGATTTGCTCTTTCTCCTAACACTGACATGGTCCTCTGACGTGCCTGCAGCGCCCTCCTTCCCTTCCCCTGATCTGCGTCTCTCTCTTCCCCGTCTGTTCACACACTTCCCACAAGGCGACGACAGGAAGAGTGTCTGCGCGCGGCTGTGGCTGAACTTAATTAATCCCACCTTTTCGTCTCTTCTTAGTCATCCTGGATCAATAGTCCCGTAAGAGTGTCTCCGCGCCATATATCAAAAGGCTATCGATGAGCACTTGGATAAAAGAAGGGCTGGCAAAAGAGGGCGACCAGACTTGCCCTTTATTCTTTTGCGCACAGGACGCACAAGGCAAAGGAGATTGTTTTGCAGTGTCACACAGTTGGGACATGTGTACTGTTGAACTTCACTTTTAAAGCCGAATCTTCATTGGATTCAAGGCAAAATCTTGCGCACAGTTTGGATTTTAAACCGAAAATATCACGATGGATTTCTATACGTGCGCGCTGACCCATTCTCATTCAGTTGGTTTGGTCTGATATAGTGGACGCTGTGGTGCCACATATGGACAGTGGCTCCATCTCAGCGCGTCTTCTGTGGAGCAGGAGCACACAGAACTGGACGCTAAGGAATGCAGAGGCGACACTTCGTCTTGTCCACTCCATTTGCGCAACTCTTTGAAGCGCGCCACAAAGTGAGTGTTCCATCTTCCACTAGAATATGATTAGTTAACTTGCTGCGTATGTTAGTAACTAACAGTTTACGGTGAATAGATTTTTCAGGCTTCTTTGTTTTGAAAGTGACCGGATTTGTTTTTATTTTGTTGCCATACGTGTTTGTCTTGTCCGAAATAATATTATGCCTACAACATAAAGAACTTTATCTTAAATTTTCTTCCTTGCGCCTTAGCTGACCAAGGGAGCCGGTGAGCCTCCGCCTCACCATGCTCAGACAGATCCTCCTCAACTCCACTGACAACACGGATTTTGGCCTGGTCCTCATGACACAGTCCTCTACGCACGCACCCTCTTCTCTCAACTCGTCCCACAGCAGTGGATCTGTGAGCGTGGCGGCGCTCCTCAGGCCCACCGCGGCGCGTGGGAGCTCCGGGGGAGGAGGGATGCGCGAGGGCGAGCTCCACAAGCCCGACCTGGTCACCTACATCGTCATGTGCCTGCTGCTTTTTCTCCTGGTGCTGCTCATCGTGTTCTTTATTAACTGCCAGCTGCGAAACTCTTTCTTCGCCTCCATGCCATATGACAGGTCCCTGAGAGAAGCCCGGACCTCTTACAAATAGACATTAACCGAACTGTGCCAGGACTATTATCGCAGTGTAAATGACCCAGTGATGCTGCTGCACAGCATTGACCATGTAGTACCCCCTTCAGTGTTCTGGGAGCATATGAGACTCTGCTGCAAAGGTTACCAAAAACACAAGGTGCAGACATTTTCATAACCACAGGCCTACATATGAGTTCATAAGAGTAAAATAAATAAAAAAATAAGCTATATTTAACTAGAATTTGTAAAGACAACAAATCTTGCATTCTTTTTGGTTGGAGTCAGACTTATGCAGACACATGGATAAGTAAGGAAATATGTGCTTGATGTAAATTATTTTATTATTCAGTGGTGTACATTGTGCTGTGAACTGTTCAGATTTCACCACTGTTTCTTGTAAAATGCAAAATGGTGAGAAAATTAAACACAGAGGACTTAATAAGCTCTCTAAATGTTCTATATGAGGGATGAGTTCATCTTTCTTCTGTTTATGAAAGGCCAGTACAAACACTGTACAAATGTACATCCAGGAGATGTCCATGAGGCTCATGGTGCTATCAGTAAAACCATGTACTTTAAAATTTAATTTAAATTTCAAACGTTTCTCACTATAGTGGCTTCCGACATTTAGGAGACTCTGGGTTACAGTGTGATGAACCTTTTGTGATAAACGCTTCTATGCCACAGGAGGCAAGCAAATAATTTCCAATCTTGTTGCCAGAAAATATGTCCTGCATACCAGAACAGATCCTTATCTCTGCCTTATCTGCTACTTATGTCATGTGGGTTATTGTAATAGCTAGTGTAAAATATGCACACAGACAATCTCAGAAATACACTGGAGAGTCTAGTTATGTAGGATGTATACATAGCGAAATATTGCCTTGGTTTATTAGCTCATTGTTTATTACCAATGTAGGCTTATTTATATAATCCATTTAATTGGCTTGTAGGCTGTAGTTCTGGTTTACCATGTTACCACTAGATGGGGCTAGTGCCTGAATATGAATTCGCTCATTCTGACGGCAGCTTGTCAAATACATGTCGTGGCCTACTGTGTAATTTAACATTGTTCAGGCATGCGTAACCACGACACCGTGTCTTTCATATGGTTTAATAAGTGTGGGGCGTAATGAGAATTTCTAATTGTGATTCACAAGGTTGACTGATCTACTCAAATGAACTGGAATTACTCCCATGTCTAGTAGGCAAGAGCAAGTGGGGATGTCTGACTGGCAGTTCAAAAGCTGAAAGGAAAAAAGGCATAAAATTAGCTTAAATCATAGGGTTTGCATTTTTTATGTTTCAGTTGCTACTTTATGAGGCGCTTGCCTGTTGTAGGATATTCCCCATAATCTACATTGGCCTAAACATCTGACAAGTCCATAAAACAGCTTATCTTACCTTGTGCTTTATCTAGTGTAAAATAACCAGATAGTATGTGGACCTCCGTAAACATTGCTCTGGTGAAATCCTCTCAGGTGTAGAGCTGCGCGCCTTAGCTCCGCCCTCCAGCCTCGCACTGACAGAACAGGAAGACTGTCCCGCTGCGGAGACGATTACCTTCTGTTATTCGGGTAAAAAAAAAGTTATTTCAAGTTGCACAGGCCATAGAAACTAATATGGAGGAAACTACCGATCCAAGCCACTTCTAACACAAACGCGGACCTGCTCTGGAAATACTTGAGCAACTCTGGGGCAAGAGAAGAACAAACTTTTTTTTTCTCACGGAGTTTACCTACTGTAGCAGGCGAGCTAGCCTAGCCAAAGCTAACATTAGCGCTACAAGTAACGCACTCCCTGAAGACTTTAATCAAAACTCGCAGGGTTTAGATTGATGTATCTTCTCAACTTTACTTAAGACTAAATCAGTTTCTTTTCCAACCCGCTTCAGTCAGTCAGTGTGTGTTTATTCTCAGACATAGGTCAGTGCTTTGAATTTCCCTCCTTTTGACAGAGTCTGGACGCTTAGCGAGGGGTTCACTCAAGTTGGCTGCTTACCAAATTATTAGCAACACTGCGCTAGTTAGCATGAAGTTTAGGCCCATGGGAGTTTATTATTGCCAAATGTAAATACAGAATCAAAGCCAACCGGACTGTTTATTTAATGTGTGTGATGTTAGGGTGTAGGGAGAGTTTTGCCACAGTGGTCTATTTTATCACACAGTTGACGGAAACGGATTAAGCTCAAAGTATGGATCCATACACGGGGAACTCTGCCTCGGCTGCTGTCCCGAAGAAAGACAAGAAATCCAAGAAGAGCTATGAGGATGGAGACGGGAAAAAGAAGTTTGTAAGTATCCTAATTTAAATACGTGTCTGTTTCATGGCGCAGTGAAGTGAATGGACCTCAGCTGAGTGACATTCCTTCCCCGGCTTCAGGTGATGGCCAATATCCTTTCATCCCTATATTACTTTGACCCCCCAGGCTGTGCCTTTGGCTCATGGCTCCATATACCAACAACAATCTTGTTTTAGGCGTCTTATCACTCTTCACCAGCAAATGAGGAAGTGACTATTCAACTTTCTTCTGTTCTGTGTACTTTTGATAACTAATGCTTTTATGAGTGGAACTAGTCCATGGTAACACCTGTCTTGTTTTGCCATTTTTATCCAAAGGCGTGGACACTTACGTTATTGAGAATTACAGTGTCAGTGTGTGTGATTCAGCATGTTGTCATAAAGGGAGGAGAGCAGTAGTAGTGGACCAGTCATGCATTGCGTAATTTAACCCCTCAGCTATGTCTAGCAACAGGTGAAAACTGATATTCCATACAGACTGATGGTAACCATAAGAAACACCTGGTATTGTCTCTAAACCATTCCCACACATGCACAGACAAGAAATAAGAAGAGTGAGCATAAGTAAATGTATGTGCATGATTATATCAAATAAAGTGTCTAAAATGCCTCCTGGACTTTCTCCATTTGCCCACTCTCTCTGCTAAATGTTGACAGTATTACAACACAGACCAGTGGAGAGATTTAAGCAGAGTTCAGCCAAAGGTTAAGAGCCATTTTCTTCTGCGTAACCGTTGGTAGCAGTGCACTGGCCTCTTATTATGTCCTGTCATATAACTGTCCTGTACGCAAACCTCTGACACAGCGTCCAATTAGCTTGGTATTCGGAGCAGTATTGTACAAATACCTTTCTGTTGTAAGTCAAGTCCTTTTTAAAACTTGGCTTCAAACAGATGGCATCATTAGGCCTATTGTTGGTTCTAACATGATTATGGTAATACTCTCCCTAATGTGTTGTAAATAATAAACAAGTTTAACTTCTGTACTAGGGCTGTTTATCACTGCAGACTAGCAGGTAGAACTTCATGATTCAGAAGCAGAGAGTGACACACACTACATTTACATGTACACAGGGAAAAGTGGAGAACTGACCAACTATAACTAGATATAACAAATATGTGGAAATTTGTGAACTTAGATTTAGGGCTCATGATTCAAATTTCCCAAATTGCAGTATCACTAGGGAACTCCTTATGGGTTCTCCATACTCTGTACTTCAACAGGGCAAGGAGACACTACACAATAGAGGAGACAAAACGTAAGACCCGTGTGTAGAGGAGAACTCACTCAGAGACACACCTGAAGCTCTCAAAAGCTTTTTTGTCTAGGATGCAGTACAAAGATCAGTGATATTGCCATGTGCAGTAATAGTACATGTTGCTAGAGTGCGATTCTGACTTTTGGTACAAGGGCTCAATGATGATGATGATTCTTGTTGTTTATTATTATTATTATTATTATTATTATTATTATTATTATTATTATATTGGATAAGTCAATGCTGCTTAAATTCTTCAATTAGCAAATCACAACTTTGATTTTTATCTTGTTTAATCTTACATCTGTAGGGACTAGGTGCATAACATTATTTGTCAGTTGTATTTTTGGACACATCGCATTGTGAATTAAGATCTTTATATTTTGATCCATAGTTTTGCTTGCGGTCACCTCCTTGCATTCTGTGTGTGAGAAGTGTATTTTGTGTGCTCAGGTGGCAGCTGATGAAGCAGGTGAAACATTCTTTTTCAGAAGTAGGTTATGGCCCTGGGCGGACTGCAGACCTGTGTCATAATGAAATGGAAGGTGTTTAAAATGGAGTTTGTCAGTTATCGCTGACAAGAGGAGAGAGAGTGTACTAGTACTAGACAGTTTTGTTAGAGTAGTAGACTGCTGTTACTCTTAGGTGGAAGGTGCTCAGCTTTGAATGCAGTGTTTGTCAGTGTGCAGCAGTGCACTCACTTCCGTGGGGAACCACCTGAGCTTGTCTCACTCACAATCATTGAAGTGGCAGCGTTTAAACTCTTGTGTAGTCATGCTTGTACAAGCTTACTGTATATTTTCAGGTTGTACAGGATTTTGTTTTACACTTTTGGACATAAAGAGGCAGCTTTGGTGGTTCTGTCTCAGAGGACAGAGTATCAGACAGTGAGAGCTGGACATGCCTGTGCCAGAGTGAAACTGGAGTGGTTAATGGAGTGTTTGTACAGGACTTTGTCTCAGTGTGTGTGTGGACACTACGATCCCTGCAGTGAGACGAGAAGACTAGACTAAAGCTCTTCAATTCAACCCCACTGAGGAGGACTCTAGCATAACTATTAGTGCCCAAATACTTTGCATGTTAGTGGAACAAGCAGAACTAGTGTGCGGTAGTCAAAACAGGTCCAGATACTAATCAATATTAAAACTAGTATCAAAGAATACTGACAGTTATGTGAAAAGGACAAAATTGGACCTTTCCTGAATAGTTTTAGAATAGTTGTGATCCTTTACAGCTGATGTCATCAGCATTCCCTGGGGCTGTGAAGCTAAATGAAAACAGTACTGTTAGAAAGTCTGTCTGTTACTTAAGTTAGACTTAATCTGAGCTATATTTTATCACCAGAATCTCACCAGAAAGAACTGACTTAGGTGGAACTACATTTGTGCTGTTAAATAAGTCTCACACATAAAATCCAGGCACAAGCTAGCTAGCATTAGCCAACAGTTTTCCAGGTAGTCCATCTCACATTCTTTGTTGAAAATCAAACACCTGAACAGGACCATTAACCCTCATATAGGTCACAGGCTCTTGAAATTTGTACTTTAAAACTTTTTTGACAGTGTTTGCTGATGTGCATTGTGTGAGATACATGTAGAACACCCTCAACGCAATGTCACTGCAAAGTAGCAATGCGACCACATAGTAATACTCTACTGCTAGAATTGTACATGGTATTAGAATCAGTACTGAGTTAGTTATCATCCTTAGTATTGAAACTGAGTTTGAATTTGTAATATTGCGACAAGTGCACTGCAATGAGATTAGATCATAAAGAAGTGCAACTGGGCAATTGGGCAATCAAATTAATTAATGAAATTAATTTGTGTTGTTTTTAATAGTCGAGAGTTAAAATAATTGTAAAATCATAAAATTGAGGATTATTATGAAACGAGATTTCCCCTGACTTTCTACCTTGCAAAACAGGGTTATTGTGCAAGTAAACAATTGACAATGCAAGGAAATCTAATTAAGGTATTTATGGCAGTTTTGACATCATAAATAGGATACGATAAGAATGAAAATGTAAAGACCATGTTTGAGTTCGAGATAAATTGTGATAATATTATTTGACCCAGGCCCCAACTCTATGAAGAAGTTTATTGATCTTTTTATTTTCTGTTACTTTGGAGCTCTGTACTACCCTGTGTCTCTGCCATATGCACATTTGTTTATTTATTTACTCATTAGTTCCCACAGCAGCATCTCTCACTTTTCTTGGCATCTCCAGATAAACAAGACAAAACATTGGCTCATGGATAAATACTTTTAGCCAAATTATCGCAAAGAACTGGACAATATGCCTTTGTGCTGTCTGTGTGTCATTTGCCAGTTGTTTAGTTTAAGTGACACTTCTCTTTGGGTTCATATGGTTTAAAAGCATCTCTTTTATATGCAAGTGCATATCTTTAGATTGTAGTGAGTTAAAGTGTGACAGATTTGTGGTTGTTTTAAGTGTGTCTGAGGGCTGCATTGAATCCCCTCGGTGCTTCACAGGAGGAGACAGTCCAGATGAGGATGGTGTTGTTTAGAAGCCCCGAGCTGTGAGAGCTGCTCAGTGGAATAAAGCTGTTAGGAGGAATGCACCACTGTGACTTTAGCCTCTGACACCACCTTCATGTGAAGACCACAGTTTGGACTGGACTGTGACTCTGTGCTGTCATGTTGCTTTAGGGAGCTCAGGGCTAGTTTCAGCAAGCGTTTAACCTCAATTAAAAGTGCCATATAAATTAAATGTGTTCAACACAGACAGAAAACTGTGCATAGAGTTAAAATACAAAAAAAGGCACCATCTCTTTTAAGTAACATTTTTCCATACTACAAGATTATCTCAAAGTGCCAGCCGTGTGAAGGTGCGACCTGACTGCCCATGTTTCATTTAGCTCTGACTTAGCTCATCTTTTCAGTTCTCTGGCTATCGGCCTTAAATCTCCAACAGAGGCCAGTATTTTGTTTGCCTCAACCAGCTGCATAAATAGACATGAAGAATATCCATAAAGCTTTATTTGAACACTCCAAAGAGTGGACAGAAAAAAAACAGGACTACACTGCTCTTTTGTAGTAAAACAAGAGCATGGATGAGTTAGTTTGTAGAAATTCAAATAACGTAACTTGGGGAAAATGACCACAATCTAGATATATGCTCAAAAATATCGGCCAAAAAATATTCTCTGGGCTTGTTCTAACCTATTGGTAATACTGGCCATGAAAAAAACTTCATCTTATTTTTAGACTTGATTGTCCCTAATAAAACACATTAAAAAAGTTTCACACAGCCTACATTTCACATGGTTCACGGAGATTATCCTGCCTTAGGGTTATTGTCAGTGGTATAAAGTAGTTTTGATTTTTCTTATGCAATATATCATACTTCAATGATTCAGGCCTCCCTGTCAACATGGCTATATTCTGGTAAGCTTCTTGTGTGTGCTTCCTAGTCTTATATTAGGTGTTAAGTTTGAGTTGTTACTCCTTTAAGACTGATGAGGCAGTGGTTAAGTTGGTTGTTGCCATGTGCTCAACCCAAACCACTCTGTCAGCAGCATTGTGCCCGCTTCAGGAAGTCACACTCTAGTTTGTAACTAATCCAAATGATAAAAACGGTAGAGGGGCTGGACTGCTGAGGAGTTCTGTCATGTAAACCATAATCGCAGAACAAAATTCTCTGTTCTCTCGTCATTCCTTTCACTTTGGTAGACAATGAACAGTGACTTTAAGTTCATTATTGGGACCTGGAATGCCTATGTGAAGAAAGACACATGGAGGGATGGAACGGTTTTGTACTTTAATTGCAAAACCAAATGAAAACATAAAAAAAACAAAATTATTTTGCAATAAATACTAAACAAAAATAATTAGGGTCTAACGTTGCACGTTCAAGCAAATTAAGTATATATAAAATAATAATAAAAGTAATATGAGTAATATAAAGATTTAGCTATGTTTCCCACTGTCTCACAGTGTTTTTGTTACCTAAGATATGGAGACTGTATTATTGACTTTTTCTCCTCCTTTGCATTAAATTTTCAGTACAGCTATTGATCAGTTTTTGAAATCAAGTGAAGAAGTGGGAGTTGAACCTCTTTTAGAGTTGTTGGCATGATTTTGTTGCATATTTACAGTTTCACCCCCTGTACTTTGTCTTCATTAAAATGTCACAAAAAGCATAAAGTGACTCTCTAGTTCTGAAAGAGATGATTTCATACAACTGTTACAGGAAGTTGCAAAAATAGTGAACATGGTGCTTCCTCATAGTAGCTTTGCCTTATCGCTCAGCTCCCCTCTTTTCCATCCATTGTAGCAGAAAGCACCAGAGGCCTTGATAAATGTCACCTCCTGTATATTATCAGAATCATCAAGTCTATGTAAAAGTGATGTACTTTTCCATTTTAATGTTGAATGTTGTGTTCTAATCTGCTAACTGACCAAAGCCATTAAAACATACCAGAAATTGGCGGTCGAAAGTCCTCACGCAATTCTTGTTTTGTCCTCATAATTGGTCGTTCCTGTAACCTCTGCTGAGAAGGTCTAGTGCTCCTGATACTTGAGTTTAATTTGTCTACCGTTTTTTCATGGCAGGTCTGGTCAAATTGTAATTAAATATTCAGGAATTGTGACATATTGACAAAATTGTGATTTAGTTTTGAAGTTAATATGATCATATTCCTGTGTGGATTCAGGATTCAATATGTATAGTTATAATCTATGACACACATAGAATATAATTTCACATTTTGTTCACTTTAAATTGAAGTAGTGACCTCCAGCGAATTGATAATATAAACAATTTTGAGTAGAGGTGGACGATCCAAATTTGATATCACATTTTTTTAGGAGCCAGATCATGATTTTATTGTATGACAATGCAGGTTAACATAATAGTAACTTTTAATATTGGCTTTAAGAGGCAACTATAGTAGTTTGCTTCTCCTGAAGCTCACTGCTTTCACTCAGAGCATTGCTGCGGCTGACCAATATAAGAGATGAGGGTGGGAAAAAGTCTCTTTGTTTGAGCATAAAGCTGCATTCAAGAGAAAATCACAATGTGATGGATTTACCAAAATCTTTTTTTTTGGTGTCAGGATTGAAAGTCCAACTGGATGTCCAACAAATGTAACAAATGTGCTGTAACCCAGAATAAGTAAATGTACACACAAACATACAGAACCACATAGTACACACATAGTTATTGTAAACTAAAGGGCCCATATTATGCGATTTTCTGATCCATTATACTATTTCCTTTTCAAAAACTTACCTAGTGTTTTGTTTTGTTCCCTTCACACATATTTAACACATAAACCTTGCTGAGCTAACTTCTTATTCTTATTCTTATTCCATCTTGTCATGTCATATGGTAATACAGGAAGTGCTCTACTGTGTTTTTAAACTACATACGCTGTCACTAGAATCATTTGGATGATACCAGTCCTGGAATTGCTAATCTGTACTGAACAAAAGGTAAGAGGTAGATGTTAACTTGAAAACTACTGTTATATGACATCACAAGGTGGAACAGAGCATTTTGAGCTTTGGAGATGTAGACAGACTAATAATAAAAGATTGCTCAAATTTGTGTGAATTAAACAAAACACAACTCCAGGCATGTTTTTGATGTGGTAACAACATTCTAGCAAAGCTTAAAGCTCACATGAGTCAATTTTATGTAACACAGGACATTTAAGTATTTTTCACAGTATTTTGAATAATATATTGCCGACCACCATTGGCATGTGGTCCAATGATGAGTATTGACACACTGATGTAGAGATAGACTTGTTTATGCACTCTCTAATTGTATTTGTGATAGGAGTGTCTGCTGTCAGGCGTAGCTCCTTGTTCCATATGAATGCTGACTCTCCGTGTGGGCAGTGCATGTTAAATATGGGGGGCTTAGGTGGGATTACATTGTCACTTCTGTCCTGACTCTCTCCTGTTGACAGATTAGAGCTAATCTGACCGCTGTGGTGTGTGTAAACAGCGAGGAGCACTCACTTTTCCTGCTCAGAGTGGAAGTAACGCCTGTAAATGAACCCATGAATGCAGGGCCAGTTTACAGCCTCTACAACTTTGTGCAAACCAACATTAAAAAGACTAACTACAATGAGCTGAGGAGGGAGACCCAAACATGAATAATATTCTAATTTTACTGAATTCAACAATGATAGTAAAAACACTCTTTAGTTTAGACTAGGGATGGGCATTCTATGAAATTTTCTTAATCGATCGTCGGAAGAATTAACGATCGATTATTGATTAATCATTAACGTTTTTATATTAAAATGATCATCATTATTATTACTATCTGCACTACTAATCTGCATAAATAAATTCAACTTTATGACATATAAACCGTAACGACTCTAGAGCCACATCAATCCGTTTGACATTATAATGTGTTTAATTCAGTTTTGCGCAACTCTCACAGAAACGAAACTTAAAACCGCATCGCTAATTTGCATAAACAAAACGAAGATAAAACTACAGCTCTTATGCGCTGATGCGGTCAATTTCTGTTGGATTAAAAGACATGACTCAGTGGAATACAGGTTAGTGTGACTAGATTTGCGTTTGTCAAAACCAGGACACTGTACGGGGGGTGGATTTTGTGCGACTCTCACCTGGTAAAGCTTTTTCCCACTGGACACCGAAACATATGTTCCTGCTTTATACACTGTGCACATGGACTCACACTTGTCCCGAACGCAACGGAAAGCGTGGAATTTCTTGTACAAGTCATCGTTAAATACACATATGTGCTTCGGTACATTGCAGGCTGACCGACTGTTTGTGTCTGCTCGCTCCTTCTGAGTGCAGAGAGCTACATGTACAGACCCCTGTTTGATTACGCTACGCACAGCAACCAACATTCTGTTTGTCGATTAAAATGAACATAATCGATGAAATTCTTAATGATCAATTATCGATTAATCGATTAATCATGCCCATCCCTAGTTTAGACAGTACAGTGTCATTTTCAACATTAAACTTTCTTTAATATTAACATCTGGCCTCATGTCTGTGTAATCACTCAGTTGCCATGTTATGTGCTCTTATGCATGTTCTGATACAGCTCAAGATAATTCTAAAACTATTCAGGGAAGTTCAATGTAACAAAGTTTTCATCAGTGGTCATCTGAACTCCTGCATTGTTCTTTACACTGAACCACTCCTGTATGAATGAAGGATTACACAGCCGCCCACCCATATTCAGAAAAGTTTAATTTATGTCTCATGAATGTCACTTTTTTAGTATCAATACTTGCTCAATTGAGTAACAATAAGTATCTGATTTCCGATACTTTGGACAATCCCTAACATCTATAAAAGACTATGAGATGAAAACCTATCTTAGTGTTGTTGACAAATGCACTTTAACTGTATCCTCTGGGCTGTGATAAAGCAGGTTGTGTGAGTAATGAAGCTCGTGTTTTGGTCACCAGGAACAACATGGTCTGAGCCACTTGATTAGGAAGCTCAGAGGCATCATTAGAAGCAGTCAGTCAGCCGTGCATATCAGCAGGTTGTGTTTACAAGACTGCAGCCTTTCACTGTTTAAGATGTTGTCATTCAACTACTGGGATGAAAAGGCTTTAGAATATTTGGGATTCATAATTGACTAAACTGGGACTAAATGTTGAGTTGGGCATCTGAACGATAAGACATTTATTATTTTTTAATCTGTCTCAATTTTAGATTTTATTTTATTTTAACCAAAAATTACTTTCAGTATTCTTTTTCTGAACATAATAAACAATTTAGACTTAATCATTGGCATTTACAGGTGCACTATGCCACCTGACTGACCCATGGAGATGCTATAGCTTTGCCTGGAATGGCCTACAGTATATCCCATAGTGAGCTTGTCTCAATGGTGATAAACAGATGATGCTACCAGGCCAAGTTACTGGTTAAATCTGTGGAGTGGTGTGTTTTTCAAGGTATTCACAAGGATTGGCTAGATTGAAAGAGTCCAACATAACATTAATGATTAGAAATGACAGAATCTCTCAGTTTTGAGTAGCTACACAGCCCTATCTTTCAGACAAGGACAAGATAGTATGTAAAACAATGTAAACAAACATACTAGATATGCCATGTGCTAGATCATGTGCTATATGCCTTCTTATAACTCCTATAACTTCTTATAACTCGTATAACTTCTATATTTCCCCATGCAAACAAATATAATTTTCCTTTTGGAAGTCTTGTACTAGATTAGCAGTTCATATTTTATTTTCACAAATAATCCAGAATGTGTTTAAAATGTGCACATTGAGCAGAATTCTCTATTAAAACATAAATGGCTTATCTAATGCTCTAAATAGGGTACTTTTCCTCAATCATTCAGTCCTATAGCCGTGCAGTGAGTATCAACTCATAATTCTATAGCAACAGGGTATAACCGGGCAGTTTTTGGTAATATAGTGAACTTGCTGTGATTGTCTGGGGCAACATGACTGATTGGTTGAACCCTGATTGTGTGAAACAAAAGCATAGAAGAGAACTGTGAGCAGTCATGCAGAAAACATGTCCTACTTGGACAGACATGCATCACAGTGTCTCACACTGTCTGAGGACAAATCTAGTGATGAAGTGCATAGTCAAGCATAGTCTGGAAAACATGAAAAAAATTCTATTGCTATTCTATTTTTTGCAACCTTAATTACTTTGTAATTATTACCATATATCTATTTTTGCCCTTTGTTATTTTATTGCAATATGTAAGCTGCTGTGTCCAACAAATTTCCTTTGTGAATCAGTAAAGTTAGTCTAAGCCTTTTCTTCCACGTCATTATGAGAGATCTGTGTATAGGGCGTTAAAGAAACAGACTTAAACTGTACAAAGTCAGCTGATGTCATTTCCTGAGTAACTGCTTCTTTATAAATAGCACTTTAAAAAGCAGCCTCCTGTGTGTCATTTACTAGGGCTGGCCTCAGTTGCATTAGTACACAGAGGTTACCATGGCAATGCTGTGGATTTCAACTGCATTTGGGATTTTTAGGGTGACTCCATGGGTCAAATTTTACCATCAGTGTCAAGACAAACTAGTGGAGCCCTGACTAGTATTCAGTTACACAGAACTTACTATGACATAAGCCTGCACTACAATGAGCCCATTAATGCTATAATCTGCAAAAGTAGTAAGTGAGATAAATAGGCTCTGGTTAAACACTCTTAAAAGCACACAAAATGAAAAGTGTATTTAATAGACTTACATAAATTTATTTGAAATGCTTTTCCAAATGTACAAAAAAGAACTGCTGCGAACATTTCTCATGGTTTGAAAAGTAAAAAAAAAAATGAAAGGTTTATTTTTAGAGCCCGACCGATATGGATTTTGTTGTGGCCGATATGAAACTAATATAATGGGAGTTGGATCTGCCGATAGCCAATAAAATCGCCAATATATTTAGTGATGTAAAAATTCACTGTAAATCTTGAATTGTTTAAAAAACTTAGATTTGGCTCTAGTGGATTTTAAATTGGGTTTATTTAGGCAACATTTATTGTTATTCTGCCCTCGTTGCTTCATATTTACAGACAGTAGGTCGGACTAATGGCATTCTAAACCAGAACTGAACGAGGACTGAAAAAGAACTAAACCAGGACTAAAACAGATCATGTGTAAAACAGGAACACACCAGAACTGAACCAGCACTGATTGTCGGGACTCGGTCTCTATCTCTCTCCCTCTCTCAAACCCAGATTAGTCCTGGTTTATTTATTTTATGCTGAACTACAGCCAAATATGCATGTTTTTTTTCTATCCTATGCACACGCATATTTCGCAAGTTTCGTTTTGAGCGGCTGCCGCTGTCAAACTCATGGGTCTGCACGCAGAGTGCAGAGAAAGTGAGAGAAAGAGAAAACACGGCTCCCAATAAGGATCAGGCTCCCGTCGTTCGCTTCAAAGAGCCGACTCTAAGAGCCGCTTCGTTCGCGACCGACTCATCACTACTAACTACTAAAGAAAGTAAGCTACCGCTATTATCCTTTAGCCGTAAATGCTGCGCGCTGCGGTCATTAATTATATGCACAAATGTCTTAATTCACACCTCTATTCACAGCTCATTTACATATCAATCCAGGTCCAGTAACAAATATACGGCCAATGTAATCAATTTACAATAGACCAATAGAAAACAGCCTGTTTATGTGTGGGAGCTACAGCAGCTAACCTATAAGAAAATTACCAAAACGAGCTTCAAAGTCGACATATTTCCAACACTCACCGCTCACACAGGCTCCTCTCACATCACAAGTCTGCACTAATAAATGTCCTTTTAATCCAGACTCAAACCGATTGTCCGTGAAAAGAAAATAATCTCAGTGTTTGGATCTATGTCTGCGAGTGTAAACAAACACACGTGAGTGACGGAACTCTGTGGTGTGTTCAGGGACAGTACGGACACACAGACAGACAAATTACACCACAGATAAATACTGATGTGGAGCCACATATTAGTCAATTTATCTGTCTGTAAATTGGATTAAGTGAACATAATGTAGAGAGTTTAAGCTTTATAACAAGATATAACATGACCGTGAAAATATCGGCCCCTATCAGCAACCATATCGGCCGATAGCCGATATGCCCCCAGGTGCTCATATTGGCAGCCGATATATCGGGCGGGCTCTATTTATTTTTCTAACTTATTGCCCATTGGATGATTTTGAACCATTTAGAGTGGGATGTTCATACTTTTTTCACAGAGTGTCTGTCAGCTATTCACAATTGACAGTGGAGTTCAATAGACAGGTAGTCAATACAGAAATTTAACAAAGATAAGTCAGTTTTGATCTTTAGTAAGGTTTGGAACATGAATTTAGGTCAGTGGGGTTTTTGAGGTTATAGTTGTACAATTGCATAAATCTACAATACAGGATCTGATCATTGGGCCAACTCAGCAGGAGAGATGGGAGGCTCTGTGTTGAAATGTCAAAGTCTGTGTGTACTCAGACAACTGTCAGTTAGACAAAGTTGTTTATTAATTATTCATTAAAGTAAATCGAAGAGATGTCTGTGAGCAAACAAGGTAGATGTAGATTGTATGTGTGCCTGAAATGGCATCAAACCAGTGTTCTGTGCTCATTCAGGAAGGAGATTATTTATTACTGGTGTTTGTTTTGAATTGCTTAAGTTGCTGAGGACTCCGCTGCAGACTGTAGGAGAAGCGCTGCTGCTTTTATAGTATAGTATAGTATAGTATAGTACTTTTATAGTAATGTTCTTTTGTAGTACTGGTCACTGTGCCGTGTACTGTACCGTTTACTGACAAGCATTAGGAAGCCCTGTAGTTTCACTTTCTCTAAACACAGTTGGCTTAGTGTTCTATAGGATGTTGTTTAAATATATGCCCACTGACAGAAAAGCATTGTCTGATACCAATTAAAGATTTTTACTGCCTCAAATAGTAAAACTTCACTTAAGGTGTTTGAGGTGTGTTTGCTTCTGTGAGTTGAGAGACTGATGTGAGATGTGATGTGTGTAGACTGGAGCTTAGAAACAGCAGACAAACCTGGACCTGTTATTTATTAATTTTCTTTATAACCCCCCCCCCCCCCCCAAAAAAAAAAACAAACAACAAACAAAAAAAAACAAAACAAAACAAACAAACAAAAAAAAAAAAACATTTGGGTTTGGAGTGGTTTTCCATTTTCTTTAAATGTCTCCCGTGCTTTCTCCAGTCATTTTGGGTGTGCTGGTTTTTGCCCTGAAGGCTTCTTGGGTATTTCTTGCTGTATGCTTGGTGTATGCTTGGTGTATGCTGCCATCTTCAGGTTGAGGGATAGTAATGCCCTTTTTAATAACTTAAAAGTTCCAACTCGTCTCCAACTATCAAATAGAAACACCTTCCATATTTTGCCAAAATTTATTTACTGATAATGACTTTATGATAATAACACACATGAAGTAATTTTATTCAAACTTTGAATTAAGTTAATCTAGAAAATGTAGAATTCTAATTGATTCTTTATCTCCTCTCTCCTTTTCTTCTTTTCCCTGTTTTCTCCATCCTTTCACAGACTCTTAAACGGCTGATTCCTGATGAGGTACGATCCTTCTAGACTGTTCATGATGTGTTTAACTTCACTGTGCATGTGCTTCAACCCTTTGTATCATGCATGCTTCTACTTAGGTGTGTCCTGTCTCTCTCACTAACTCTGAATTTCTAATGAAGCTGTTCAAATATTTTGTGGAGTGTCTTTTGTCTTGGGTCTTGACACAAACATATTATTCACACTTATATTATAATGAATGAATCAACAATTCATAAGTTAATTAAAAAAGACTGAGCAACAACATTTTGAATAGTTTGTTATGACGGCACTCCTACCTTTTACGCCTCTTGAATCCCATAGCTGATCTTTCACCTCAGTCTTGACTGTTTCTTGTCAATCAAGTAGCTCAACAAACTACAGTCTAGCACTAAACTTATGAGCTGTTCAATGTCAAATGACTCTGTCCCTGAGAACTCAAGACAAGTTTAAATTTAAATAGTAAAAACCCCACACCTCCATTATACCAGCACCTCTGACCTTTGCACAGTTTGTAACAAACTCATACTTAAAGGCGTGTTCACACATGCACAGACACCACATCGAATTAACTAGAAACCAAACCTGGACGAAACCTGGACGAAACATACACCAAACCAGGAGCAAGCGTGGGCGAAAGCTGGACTCAACCGTGGACTCAACCGTGGACTCAACCGTGGACTCAACCGTGGACTCAACCGTGGACTCAACCGTGGACTCAACCGTACCGTGGACTCAACCATGGACTCAACCTGGACTAACCCTGGACCAAACCTGGACTAACCCTGGACTAACCCTAACTAATCCTTTTACCTCTGATGCAATATCAAGAGTTGTTTGTGTTTGTAAAGAGTGTTTTATTGGGTTACACAGTTGGAGCGGTTTACCAGCATGAGGATGAAGAAGGACAAGGAAAAGCCTGGTCAAATGCCCAGCCAGCGTCACTCGTCTGCTGCCACCTACGAGCTAAGCTCCCAGAGTCCCATGCTGCAGGACCTCCCGGATGAGTATGTGTTGGAGCTCTTCGAACAGATGCTGGTAAGAAATCAGGAGGCCAACTGGACAAAAGCAATGCACTATTGACATGGTGAACTATGTGTGGAATTTTTAGTCATTTATTGTGGCGTATAGTGCCACCTTGTGGTGTATTGCATATAATTTGTACAACTTCTGGTTCAAGTCAAACTGTTTAAGCTACTGCTACACCTGTTCTTTTTGCCATATGTAAAATTCCAAACATGAAACATTTCTATGTCAATTTTGCCATAATTCTTCTGTGCAAACAGCCCATATTTGTTAATCTATAGGTGGATATGAACCTGAATGAGGAGAAGCAGCAGCCTCTTAGAGAGAAGGACATTGTGATTAAACGTGAGATGGTTTCACAATACCTGCACACATCCAAAGCTGTAAGTAAAAAATAATATATGGCAATATTATCTGAAATTTTTGTCCTGTAAAAATACTGGGAAAAAAATGTGTTTCCTCTTGTGTTTGTCAGGGACAAAACCAAAAGGAAAGCTCTAAGTCTGCAGTGATGTACATCCAGGAGCTGCAGGAAGACTACCGTGACCCCCAGCTGCTGCTGAGCTGTCTGGAGTCTCTCAGAGTGTCCCTCAATAACAACCCTGTCAGGTAAGACAAAAGACATGTGTGGAGCAGGCCCAGTGTGAAAGCTCTTCTCTCAGAATTATGGCTCAGCTACTGGAACCAAGCTACTGAATCAGTATGTGTTTAACCTCATGATTTATGGAATGTTTGTCCTTAATAGTTGAGTGTTATAAAAAGTCTATATCCTCAATTTAAAGTTAATGTCTTTGATCAAATCCTGACTTGCAGTTGCCCTGCATTTGCACTCTGAAAGCATATTCACACTAGAGGTACATATCTCACACCACGCCACACATTTGGCCAAAATAGATTTCCCTCTGTTCCAATGTGATTGTTATAAAAGGCACATGGTTTATTTCCAAGAAAGCAGCGGAAACTGTAAAAATGGAGCTTGTAGAGCTTTTAAATACATGCGCAAGTTCTTCACATTTTCAGTTGCTGATGATGACATTCTGATTAATTGACTTGCAGTGTAGAAACTAATGGGCAGATGTGTACTTTGTGTTTTAAGTTCACAACACTGGAGCGCGCCCTTCACTTCTCATTTAGCTTCCTCGGCGCTCTTGTACTCTCACACACATGAGTTTTTAAAAACATACACACAAACATGAATTGGGACACAGCCCGTGTAAAGCATTAGCATTGTTTTTAACACAGTTGCAACTTGCCATGATTAAAAACTGATTTTTCATGATGGCTTATGCTGTGGTCATGTGGTCCTAGAGAACTTTGGAAAATGTTTTTCTGAGTTGAAAAAGGCACATGAACGCTCACACAAGTTGGAAAAAACAGGTCCATGTCTGATATCACCTGGTGTATGAAGACGGATGAAATTCAACTGATTGTTCAATAGATGTTATATATTTATCTCACTAAACATTATATTTATGGGTTTACTGTAGTTTTATATCTGAACTCCAAGTTCCCAAGGACCACATGAATGCAGCATTGGCTGGTTGAATCTTTACATGGATGAGCTCTTGGCCTGATTGTACAAAGAAATTAAAAAATGTTCTTTTGTCTCTTCCAGTTGGGTGCAAACCTTTGGAGATCAGGGTCTAACATTGTTACTAACTCGTCTTCGATTACTCCAAGACGACAAACATGAGTATCCGTAAGCTGTTCAAACCAACAAAAGTACAAAAGTACACCATATAACAATAAGTTGTATGTCCTCATTGTGTTATATGTGCCCCTTTTTAGAATGAGGATGGCGGTAAAATGTCAGCATGAGATAATTCGATGTCTGAAGGCCTTCATGAATAATAAGGTAAAGGACTGGAAATTGCGAACATTAATATTTATTTGAATTCATATGGAACATTACAAAATTGCTGCAGATTGCAAAATAATGTTTTTTTTGTTACCTACCTGAATGAACAATGACTTAATCAAGACTTGAGAAATTCAAGTGAGCTCACATGTTTTAAACTTTTTTCAGCATGTGAAACCTGAAATCCATTTTATTAAAGGTGAATTCTGTTGATGCAAGATGCAAGGATATTACTTTAGCACCATTTATCTTGATTTGAATCCCTTTGAGATGCTGTATTTTCATTTTTTAATCTTTTAGGTTTTTAAGTGAAACCTTTCTTCTGTTTACATTGTATTTAAGCTTTCTGGATGTTTGCCACCTTCTTATGCCTATTGTTTGTCTTTTAGTATGGTTTAAAGTCCATGCTGGAGTCTGGTGAAGGCATACCTCTGCTGGTCAGAGCCATGAACCCTACAGTGCCTCACATGATGGTGGATGCTGTCAAGTTGCTTTCTGCCATTTCTATTTTGGAACAGCCTGAGAATCTGTAAGGAAATAAATATATCATCATGCTGCATAGATGTTTGAGTTTGATGTGAAAATGTTGTGTTTGCCATTTTCAGCCATGAGCGTGTTCTGGAGGCCATAACTGAGGAGGCGGAGAAAAGGGAGGTTGAGCGGTTTCAGCCTTTACTGTCTGGAATGAACAATCACAATATTGCTCTTAAGGTACTCACACAAATTGGTATTTACACTGGTCTTTCTAATTAGACATCACAGCATTCATTTATACAACACAAGATTATAAGATATTGGCTTCACTACACTGCTTTGGTGCTTTTCGTCTGATTCTTAGTGAGCCAAACCAATAATGAAACATGGCCACAAGACTAGTTCTCTAACACCCTATTAGTAATATTTAAAAGCAGTCACCTCTTATAATGTTGTACCAATGGTTGTAAGCTGCACAGTGGACGATAATGTGCATTGACATTATTATCTTACCCGCCCGCATACATATTGCCCTTTTGTCATTGCATCTTCCACTGCTGTTATAAGTAAGTGCGTCATGCTGTGCAGTCTTCAGGATGGACTAACAGCAAAGGACCTTATGATGTCTGTGATGACTGTCATTTATGTCTAATTAACAGTGCAGTTGACAGTTTGTTATTGCATAAGGACATAAAGCATGTGTTGATCTTTAAATATTTTTGACGCATGTAGTTTAATTATTTTACTGTTTTGGAAACACTACTTTCATCTTAGTTTATTATGGTCATATTACGATTACATGCTTATATTGATTTTACACAGGGTGGCTGTATGCAACTGATCAATGCTTTGATTAGTCGAGGAGAAGAGTTGGACTTCAGGCTCCACATCCGTTCTGAACTGCTAAGACTAGGACTCAGAGAACAACTTAAGGTTTGTACAGTTCCCATATCATTATAGGCCATATCGCTTATATAAATAAGATGAGAAATTATTCATTTATTACCATCTTCTTTTGTTGTTTAATCTCCAACCATTGTAGGAGATACGGACCATTGAAAATGAGGAGCTGAGGGTACAGCTTACTGTTTTTGAAGATGAAGCTGAAGATGACGCTGAGGACCTCAGAGCACGTCTAGATGACATTCGCATAGAGATGGAATATCCTTTTAATGAAATTTGGAACATAAATTATAAAAAAAAATACACAACATGACTGCCTTCATTTCCTGGGGTCATTTTTCTCTTTAACTTTAGTCCTAATGATGTGAGGGAGGTGTTTGAGATCCTGGTCAACACAGTGAAGGACTCCAAAGCTGAGGGACACTTCCTGTCTGTAATGCAACACCTCCTGTTGGTCCGCAATGACTATTTGGCCAGGTAAAGCCACTCACCTCCCAAATACACTTTCATTTGTTCACTGTACTTAAAAGCAGGGCAGCATAAGATTTCTGGTGGCAGGCTACTACTAGGCTTAAGATGCCGCTTTGTGTCACATTCCAGAAAATGCAATGCAATCTTAAGCAAGTGGCCAACCCTCCAGGCAAGTTAACAAGTTAGCTCTATGGAAAGAAGAGCCTGATCACAGCAAAGATGCATCTTTTTTATAAGGATTTTTTGTGAAATCACAACATCCTTAAAAATGGGCTGAAATCCCACACAGATGTATAACAGATGTATATTGAAAGTGCATTAGTATTCAAGAGAATCGCTTGGTTTGCCCTTCTAGTTTACTCTGTTAATTTACCTCTATATGCATTCGCACTTTTGTCTATTTGCTGTTTGTTTTTCCTTGAGTGCTGTTTCGGAGCTGTGAAATTAATACATGCAGTGAAGTCTAATTCCATTTTAATAGAAATGGGTGCAATCAACTCTTATCAGCAGAAATATGCTAATGCCTCGCTCCTTGTGTCTCAAAGCCCTTGAGGCTTTGCTAGAAAAACAGAAACAGGCAGAAGAGAATTGCTGAATGACAATGTAAAGGTGGAATTATTGCAAGAGAAAAGTGCTCAATATTAACTGTGAATAGTTAAATCTTCTTGAAATTGACTGCCTTCTAATTTAAGGCTATTGATTTTGCTAAAACATTAATTGAGTATATATATTAATTACACATTTTATCCTATCAGCACGACTTTAATTAAATTACAAGTTTTTTTGTATGTGCAATACATTTATTTTTACTATACATGAATTAAAATGTATTTTCCTAGCTTCTTAATGGCTTCTTTACTGTTCTACAGTACCTCGGTTTGGCCACTTGGTGTCTCTCCTGCTCCACGATAAAATTTGACTCCTTCAGAAAAAAAAAAAAAAAAACTCCTCATGTGTAGTGAAGCAGTGAAATAAGTGTTAGACAAAGGCAGAGTGACTAAGAGAAATCAGGGGAGGGAGAGACTGAGACAGAATAAATAAAGTATTGTGACTGTGGCAGCATCTAATGGGGTCAGGGAATAAGACACCTCCAGAATTGACTGTCTGTAAAAGTTGCCTGATCAAACGGGGGCTTTGGACATTCACACACTTTCTCCCTGGCAGCCTCATGCAATCAATCTTTGTGACAAGCAACCAGAGCTGTCATGCTCAAACACACATCCAATTTCAGTTACAGACAAAAGACAGAGACGACACATGCACCTGTATGCTCTGTGCCAGTCACATCCCTGACTCGCTCTCTGTCTCTCCTGATGTTTAGGCAATCAATAATGCTGTGTTTATCTAAATTGCACCTCCTAATTGTAATTGTGAACTGAATACATAAATATGTTGTTTGAGTCTTCAAAATGTGCCTTATTTTTCTAATGTTTTTGCCTCCTTCTCTTTCTTTCAGACCTCAGTATTACAAGTTGATAGATGAGTGTATAGCTCAGATTGTTCTTCAGAAGAATGGAGCAGATCCTGACTTTAAATGCCAAAAACTAAAACTCGAAGTTGAACGTTTAATAGGTGAGAACTTTGATGAATACGCATTTAACTGTGGTTTAAAAAAAAAACCCATTCTAGATAGCTGTTTATTTTGCTAGAAACAATTGTACACCACTAATATTGTTAAGTGTTAAAACTGCATACTGTGGGCTAACTGTGAAGAGAAGTTTGCTTAACTCCACCACAAAAGGGAGCCAAAGAGGAATTCAGACCAACTGCTACAGGTCTAACAAAGGGGCATGATTATGCTTATAACATTTGTGTAAAATAATTTGGCTCTCTTGTTATAAAGAAAATTTAAATTGATTTTGATTAACTTGTATGTTAATTTTCATATCTTGATCATTTAGTTCACACAATCACACAAGAAAACATAGGTTTTCATTTCTAATTTATTTCCTAGTTTTTAGTTAATTTCTAGTATTTATTGGCAAAACCAGAGCCAAAAATCTGTGAATGGGTTATGGGTTTTTATTTTCAGAGCTTGATTGGCAGTTGTGAATGCCAGCAAACAACACCTGCTGACCACAGTGCACTAAAGCACAGCAGAGCAGCCGCCTGAACATGTCTCACGAGTTGACTCCTTGTTTATGACAGGGCTGCGTTGTGCACTGCATGAGGCGCCAATTGCACCATTTCTAAAAGTGTCCTGACATACACAGGCTGGCCTCTTTTATGGCTGCCCAAGTTATTATCAGTGGAAAGCAGCCCAATTCTGCCCTGCATGCATTATTTAGTGTTTTTCTTTGAACTCTAAAAATCAGCACAGTTTTCCCGGCACATTCCGTCTCCCTCAGAGCTTTCTATTCAAAGTTTGTCCCATTTAGCCTACCACCATGGCAGACATAACCCCCATTACACAGCTCATAATTTTCAGAAGTGTTTGTGAGTGACTTATTGAATATTATGATCTTTGAAAAATATAGAAAAAGTAATTATTTAACTATGATTTTGATGAGCTCTGTAGTTCCATAACGTATTTCGCGGCATGTTGGTGGGTTCTATCAGTTTGATTGCCCTCTTGGGTTGTCTTTGATGAAGTGACTGTGGCATTCATCTTGTTGGTAATTAGCTTTTTACAGCTTGAGTTGGAAAAGCCTGTGGATAGTAAACCACTTGTAGACACTCCAATTACGCTGTGAAAGTGCCCCGCTGGTCAGTCCGTTTCCCTTTTACCGTTGATTCTCTCAAGCAGAACCTTTGATAATGAATGACCCCCAAACTTGTTAATTGACTTTGAGAAACTGCTACTACATTTATATGAAGAATTATACTGGCTAAATCACAATATAAAACTAGCAGAAGACACAGAGTAGAACTAATGGATGTCAGTATTGTTTTAATGACTTTTCTTGATGAAATTACATTATTTTTTCACACTCTTTACAGATAACATGGTGAACCAGACTAAGGTGGAAACCAGTGAAGCCAAAGCCACTGAGCTGGAGAAGAAGGTTAAATATGCAATTCCCTATTAGATATACAGATAATACTATGTTATCCCAAAGGAAATTTTTATGGTTGCAGACATTTTGATTTGATAATACTTTGTGTATCTTGCTGACATGCACTAAGAAACGTGCTAATGGTAGCGCTTTATAACACTGCACAGTATTAGAATGATAGTTGGATGTCCTTGGCTGGGTAAAAGAAACGTGTAATTTTGGACATTACTGGGTACTTATTCATGGAAACAGGATATCATTCTACTTGAGTTCATGCTAGCATGATACAACTAAACCAGTGTGAAGGGTATAAATGACCCAGAAACATGGTGTTTTCTTTGTATTAATATGGATACAGGGCAGCATTATCCCTCATTATCCCAGTTACCAGGCCATTTTGCATCCTATTACCATGCCTTTTACTGTGCTGTAAAGTAAAGTGCGACTGAAGCAATCCATCAGCAGACTCACTAAGATGAACACAATAAATAATTTCTGGTGGGACTTAATGTCTTGATGAGGAAGTGGTAAGGACTTGTGCTTTTTATGTGCAAGATAATTGCTGACGGAGCTAAATGAAGCTATGTACTTTAGACTCTCACAAATTCACTTTTTTGTACCATTTCCAACATGCAGTAAATAAAAGAAAACAAGTAAGTACTGTCTATACTCACCCAATACTTTTGTGTGTGTTAGCTGGATGCAGAGTTGACTGCACGACACGAGTTGCAGGTGGAACTGAAAAAGCTGGAAGGAGACTATGAGCAGAAACTGCAGGATTTGAGTCAAGAGAAGGAACAGCTGGCCTCTGTTAAACAGGAGCGAGAAAAAGAGAACCAGGGACTACAGAAGCAACTGAGCTCTCTGGAGCTACAGGTATCTGATCATCACCCTGTGCTTAGCTTTACCCTTTGCTAATGAGTCCCACTCCAACATAGTACAAGTAATATCACAATGAGAAAACCGTCAATCCTTTACACAGACCTTTTATTTGTTACTTTCCTGACCCTAGTTTTGCAGTTGTACAGTCTAGAAAATGCTTGAACATCAGTTATTCATATTGATACATCAAGCCATCCCTAGTTTCCAACAGTCATTACATTCTTTGTTTTTATGAAAAATGCAGCAGAAATATGAAACATTCCACATCTTGTTGAATTTGTAAAAGACATCTTCTCTCCACTAACTACTTCTTTGATTCTGACATCTTGTACAAGTAGGAAGTTTCAAGTTTTTATTAGGTTAGATTCATGTCTAGAGATAGGCCATGCCAAAATCTCAAATGATAGCCATGTCAGCATTAACTCTTTCATTATCCTATACATAGGAATTTCTGGATCAACTTCTAGAACATTGCTTTCCTTTTCAAATGAAGGTTCAGTTTACATTGTGCGATTTTCAGGCAAATAATAGTCACATGAGCTGCGATCAACTGCTCATTGCTAATCTGTTAACTTGAAAATTACATCACAAGGTGAAACAAAATCAAATATGTGAGAATGAAACAAAACACATCTCCATGTATGTTTTTGATGAGGTAATAACATTCTAACATGGCTTAAATTTTGTGTAATATAGGACCTTTAACAATGCCAACAGTTACAACATATTTCTATGATGATTTGGGAGTTAAAACGCACACATATAGAAAGATTGCGGGGTCACAAACGTGTCCACAGGCCCTGCACACAGTCTTCCTCATACATTGTCAGCAGTTTCGGCATATACGACCATTGCTTCGTACAGTGCACACACTCACATCTTGCGCTTTGTATGAGATTCAATCTCACAGTGTGAGTTTGGGAATAATTTGAAACATCTTAAAATCATACAAAATCATACCATGTAAGCCCAATTTAGTGCATAATGGGAGAGGTAATGGATAAACACCATAACTATGCCAAACTACATAGTAATATTAAAATTTCTGTACCTAATGGTATTGTTGATGGTTGACTTTGAACTTTGATGTTAATTTTTGTTACATGCAGGTATTACTAAAGGTACCATTAGACAAACTGCATTTTACTACTTTCATTCCATTCTACCATTGATGTCTTACCAAGTCTCCATCTCAGTTTGAAACAGATGGGGAATATAGATTATAGGTCACAAAATCGAATTAATGGCTATTTCTTCAATAAACACAGTTTAATCAGTCCTGGGACGCTGGCTCATGCCCCCATTTGAGCAGGTGGCATCTTGAATGTGAAAACGGCTAATATAAAGTAGATGAGTTCTCTGATTCTGTGCTCTGTCCACTGAGTGACACGCAGTAGTGAGGGGCCAGTGACCCAGAACACTCTGGCTCTGCATGCGTCCTACCTTTATGTGTATATATACTTTATGCTCAGTGTGTCTGTCACTTGGAGAGCTGGGCTAATTATAAAGTGAGCTTCATCAACTGTGGCTGATGCCAACCGAGCTGTGTGATCATCACACACAGAAAGACTGTCGAAGCTTCACAAGCCAAATGAGCCAATAAGATTTTCATGAAGAATAATCAATTCTGTTCATTGGAGGTTCCTTCACATGTAGAGATCTTTCACACTCATTTTTTTTTTTAGTTTTATGCTGTTTCCAGCTATTTATGCTGCTGCTGTCAGAAGGCTCATTTCAGACCTTTTTTATGTTCAAATAAAGAAACTGCATAAACAAACATCATCTTTAGATGGTCTAACTTACTTTACATTGATAAACTGTATTTTGTGTCTTCAAGCCTAATTGAATTTTCTTCAAATTTATTTCCATGCTGGCAATTATTATTACTGGCTGTGTCATTGGACTTTGAGATCAATCATGAACTGAATTCAGAATTTTAATTATAAAGTATTTTCTTCCCTAAGAAGTTTTTCTTTTTTAACGTTTAAAAATTCTTCATTGAAATTCTATTTGGACATGATTACCCCCTGCCAAGCTTCTCTCTTTGTGCCTCATGCTCCAGTCTCTCCTAAAGGCCTCTCAAACTTCATCTAACTCATTTTAATCTGTCTTATCTCTCTCCATTTGCTCACTGTATTTGATTTTTTTTTGTTAAATCTAATCTCTTGGTTGACGTGTCTACGGTTTAAAAAAAAAATTGTGTTGAAATCACAAATGGGTTTTGGCGACCACAAAAGTTTAATTAGGTTTATAGTCTCCTACATCAAAATTATTTGTACTGTCTGTTAACTTAAAATCATCATTCTTTTTTAGATTGAAAAGCTGCAAAAAGATCTGGAAGAAGCCAAAACTAAAGTTATCACAGTAACTGTACCCGTGACAACACCTGGACTGCCACCTCCACCACCTCTGCCTCCCTCAAGTACTGGAACTGGACCTCCTCCACCTCCTCCTCCAGGCCATGCAGCCATGCCTGTGCCCCCACCTCCTCCACCACCACCACTGCCTGGTATGCCTGGGCCCCCACCTCCTCCACCTCCTCCACCCTTACCTGGCATGACTGGACCCCCACCGCCTCCACCTCCTCCACCATTACCTGGTATGGGACCGCCACCTCCTCCACCCCTTCCTGGTATGGGACCGCCACCTCCTCCACCCCTTCCTGGTATGGGACCTCCACCTCCTCCACCTCCCCCAGGAGGTCCTGGGATGCCTCCTCCTCCTCCGTTTGGGGGCTGGACTGCAGTGCCCCCTCCTCTACCTTATGGCCTGCAGCCAAAGAAGGAATATAAACCTGAGGTCCAGCTCAAGAGAGCCAACTGGAGCAAGGTTTGTTTCTGTTTGTGAAATCTCAGAATCACAAAGTGAGGGTTTTAGTCCCAAGTCAAAAAAAGATGTGCATCGTTTCAAAGGAGTCTGTTTGACCCTAGGCCCCTTCTGAGTTAGGGTGTAGTATGTGATTAAAACCTAATGCCAGCATTCCTACAGTGTATTACATGTTATTATACTGATGTTGTGCACACATTGCAGTGAGGTTCTGACCTAAAATGTCTTGTGTGCATACGTGTATCTTATGATGATGTGCCTGCTCTCCTCCTCTCATCTGTGATGGTTTAAACATCAAAACGATCTCTGTCTTTCTTTAGCCTAAAGCTACTGTTTAATGGTTCCAGCAGACTTCATCAGCGTTTAGCTTCTCCCTCCTGCTTGCGCTTGGGCTGGTGCTGAACGGGTGCGAGTGTTTGACGAGGATGTCACTGAAATTGCTTTTTAATAAGCCTTCTTCTGTTAACTGTGCCACTGAAAGATAATTAAATTGCTGCTCGAAAGGACAGTATTCTTTTGTAATTCAAATGAAGTTTTTCAAGCTTGGTTTTATCTTTTATTTTTATGAGCTCAGACACAGACTTTCTGCTGCTTCAGTTCAGACCCATATCACATTTCCCTTCACGGCTGCTTCTGTCCTGCCTCCCTTCCCTGAGGCTTTGTATGGAATAAATTCTGAAAATCTGTACATTTACCACACTATGTTCTAGCCTTCTCCTTTTCCTTTTGATGAAGGCAATCAAAGGAAAGACAACCTGTTAATTGCATCTCACTGTCCCATATTATTAAAAGATAATCTAAAAAAATACAAATGGAGCTGAGAGTAAGACTACAGGAAGGAAGAAAATAACTTGATTTTCTTTAAAGCTTTAAACAAATGCTTGTGTGAAGGAAAAAAAGGGCTAAAATTAGAGAAAATGACTACTTGTTTGCCCAAGTCCCTATTATTGTGCTGTCTCGCTGTCCGGCTCTTAAAACCAATAAGTGTAGCTGATTGTCTCTTTATCACACAATGGCCATCATTTGTTTGCCATAATAGATTAATGAATGCCGTTTTCCTTCTCTGGTCTTTGTTCTCAGATTGGACCAGAGGACCTCTGCGAAAACAGCTTCTGGACAAAAGCAAAAGAGGATCAGTTTGAAAACAATGAGCTTTTTGCCAAACTCACCTTGACCTTCTCCTCACAAACAAAGAGTATGTATTTGCCAACTATAGAAATATTATCTGGTATGTTTTGTTTTTCCACTAACAATGTCTTTATTGCATGTTTTCTGTTTTTCCCTTTGCTTTCACCAGCCACCAAAGGTAAGAATGCAATACACAAATATTTATATCAATATTTTCAGAGATTGTACCCTTCACTGTTTAGAGGACATGCATTATTCAGCATCAGCATTAAAAACAGCCTCTCATTCTGTGTTATGAATAAACCAGCTACACCTGTGTTTGCACTCATCTTTGTTTAAATGTGGGCTGGACCACATCAGATCAGATCAGATGGGACGAGTAGGGACTTAGGGGCGGAGTGAGATGGACAAAGAAAGGAGACTAGAGGGAGGATAAGGAGAAGGTCACTGATGTCGTCTGACCATCCACCTGCTGTTGTCCTGGAACAAAGTGCTGACACACAAACACACCTGTCCACTCCTGTCACCTTGTCCCAGTGTCACTGTGCCTTCTGCTCCCCCTCCTCCATATTCATATCAGAACCAGGAAGTCACGGACCGACAGCGGCCGGGGTGGAGGTAATTCTATTTGACCTTCACCGTCAGCCTTGGTCCACGTGCGCATACACTCACGCCATTCTGCATAAACGCAAGTGCACGTGCGGTATGGAGGATGCTTGCTGTTGATGCAAGTTAAATGTCAGTGTTGGCAGCTCCCCTCTTGGCATTCACCTGGATGGCAGTTGTAACGTATGCCTGTCGGTGCTTAATTTACCCTCTCACCGTTCTTGGCCTATGCTCCAGTGCATTGGCTTTTTATTGGCAAAGACAGGCACATGTTCTGGTTGATGTCCAATAACCTTTCCTCCGAGCACGCTATGAAGACACTATGGCCTTTTTATTTTCCCCACCTGTCGAGATGTCTGACATTCTGAATAAATGGAAATCATATTCATTGTTAGAGACACCAGCTGCTTTGTGCGCCTTTCCAATAGGACTTAGACTCTCCAGAATAGATGATGACACATTTGTGCTATGGTCAATATACTGTAAGATGGTTTAGTCTTAATATTTGGACTGGCAAATTCTTGTTAGATTTGCACCATACTACTGAGCAAAACTACTTGGTAAAACAATTCATGACTGATTGCATACCTTTTAATGTAATATTTAGATATGCAAATAATCTAAACTCTCTTCCATAATTACAATATATCAAACCATGTGCTAGTCAACCTGACATTAAACCTATTTAATGTAACCAGCTTCAGCTGCATCTCAGTGACAATTTTTTTATGAATCCCTGAGATTGGTTTTATGATTTTAAATGTTAATTCAGGTTAAATTTTTTGTAGTTTTTATCATTTCATTTCTTATGTTTGGGTGACGTCAGTTGCTCACGTAGTAGACCCCTGCTCCTGGACCTAGAACCATTCCCGGGGCATAGAAACACAGGGAGCCATTAACCCAAGCTGTGTGCAAGTGCTCCCTATCGACCCAGTCTGGGTACCCAGGGTAAGCCAAACGTGACTCATCAATCCTTAAAAATCTCACATACAGGGTCCTGTTTCTTCTTTGTTTATGCTCATCATGTTGCTGCCTCCACTTGTTACCAGCAAAGGCACAATGATGCCACATTGCAGCACCACTGAGCCTCTTTGACCTCCACTCTCCCCTTCTCTCTCTGCCTCTCTCACTCTTTCGCTCTCTCGCTCGCTCTCGCTCTCGCTGTCTCTCGCTGTCTCTTGCTCTCTTGCTCTCTCCCTCTCCCCCTCTCCCTCTTTCTCTCTCCCCCTCACTTTCCCTCTCTGCCTTCAGCTCAGGCTCAGTGCACAGTGTTCACTCCTACATGCTGAAACAAATGTGCACAAGGTCATTGAGCCCAGGGCAGGGGCAGGGGTCATGACCTCTTGGCTCATGTGGAAGAGCAGAGCAATGATCGTGAGAGACACACAACCTCCCTCCCTCTAGCTAGCTCCACATCACCACTCTACCCAAATCTCAATGCATGTAAATATTAACTTGCTGTTCATGAGCTTGTGCCATAATTGTCTTTTTTTTCTCTCTCTCTCTTTTGAATCAGGTTTGACTTTTTTCAGACTTGAAGCTCCTTTATAAATCTGTGTCACTCTGTAGGAGTAACACAAATTATCATGGGTCCTGAAGCTGTGTATTTTATCATAAGATCAATTCAAACACAGTTCATTGTTTGGAGTTCTTTTGATTAGGTTTACGTTTACGTTCACTTACTGTGCTCAATAGTTGTCTTGTGTCTTACACAAGTCTTACTCTGAATCAGTCCATGATTGAAAAAAGGGGGAGAGTGGAAAAGGCATGAACAGAGCGATGTCTGAGTTTTGGACAACTGATGTGATCTGATGAAAAAAGCTACAATGTTATCATAATGGTATAGAACTTCGTGTTAATTGTAGGTCTGTATGTCTTTAGTCGTTGAGTCGATTAATTGGTCGATGATATCTTTGTCAACCAAAATTTGTAGTGGTCATCTAATCTTTTTATGTAGGTTATAAAGAGTTATATGGGACAACAGCAGAAAGGAGTTAGTTAGTAAGTTGGCTGAAGATTTTGTGTTTTCAGTATATGTAAAAAGCTGATTAAAATTCACAAGTTTAATCTCTTTATTCAAATACATTGTTTCTAGTACTTTTCTTTCTGCATATATTGCTGTTTTTAAAATTTCCATGCAGGTGTAGTCTTATGAGAGCGGTTTGGGTCGGATACAGAAATGTATAGTTCTCAAAGCTTATGTTGCGCCCCCTTTTTAATTAATTCATCGATCGGCAGGACATGTCTTTAATTGAGCAAGAATTTTTGTTTCCTATAGCCTTTATTAGTTTATTTAATGAGACGGGGACAGTGCACAATCTACATTAACCTTAACAGGAGAGATACGTTGTACCAGGTTGTGGCACCAGTGCTGATTTTCACCTGTAGTCCCTGTGTAGGTTAATTGATTAATTGACCTTAGCTATCAGCTGTTCTTCCTGGACACCTATGTGGCATGTTTTGGGTAGCCCTAGTTAATAGTGTCTCTGCACAGTTTTTGATTTACAGTAATTCAAAGAGAGATACATTATTTTGCCATGTGACCAGTGCTTTGCTGCTTTGCATATTTGCATATCAATCACAGGAGTTATATTGTTGATAAATATTTGTTAGTTGACTTGCGTTGCTTTAGTATATGCTTGCAAAGGAGTGGGTGGGGGCGCACAACCACATTTACAAACCAATTATAATAAGCCTTTTGATCTCCCTGTGTTTCAAACAAATCAATTTCCTTCTCTGTAGGTGTGTGCATATCTCACTGTTTCCACTTAGCTTTATTATTCTCTCTTTAATGAGCAGCCGCTTTACAAGGAAACGACATACTGTGGTGTGTGGGGGTGTTCACATTCCTTTAGCTTGCTTTAAAGTCTGCATTCAAATCAGTTTGTGATTAGATGAAATGTATTTATGTTCTTGAACAAATGTCTAAGCCACATAGGTCCATGAAATAATAATAAAATATTTGGTAATGATTCACTCTATTGTTTGTTAGCTTTGCCCATTTCAACAGAAACCTTGTCCTCTGTGCATCTAAGGGTCATTAAATAATAGATTTGGTTGCATTTATGGTTCAGTGACATGGTTATAGTTATTCTGAGGTCTTCAATATTTGAGACATTTTTCACCCTTTTTATCCCACATTCTGTCTGTATTTTGTCAGAGCCAAGCTAAAAAGTGTGTTGGTGTTTGATGGTGATAATTACAGTTTTTGATTCCAGTTCATACAGTGTGTTGTCTCAGATCTTCAGTCTTAAGAGACTTTTGAAAATCTGGACTAATAAAGCACTTAGAAGACTAAATGAAAGATGGATATTAAGACTCACAAGTGTGTGTACTCCAGAGATGGGTCTAAATTGGCTGTGTCTTCAAAAGCTTGTGTATAGTAATATTTCTGAAGATCCTTTGCAAGGCTGTGTGTATATGTTTTCTTTTGTGCAGTCCACAGTAGAAATCCTTGTAAATAAATAATGTGCTGTTCTGGCTGGGTCTGCCGAAAGAGACTTGGGTTAATGTAAGGGTCACTAATGCTGTGGAAAGAGCGAGGGGAAAAAATATCAGTTCTTTTATTTCTATTCTTGCTTCTCCATTTCATGGCTGGAAGCAAACATTTTCCATGTGTAACTCTCTTAATGACTCAAGGCTGGAGGTCTGTGCTTTGTGGTCTCTCCGAAATACAAACAGTACTTTCACTCACCTCCCACTTTGAAAAGGAGGACTAAAATGTAAATAATTATTCTCATGTCTAGTTTGTGTCATATAAGTCTTCATGTTTTACAGGGCTTTCAGCAAACTCTTCAGCCTGCAGCATTAGTAATGAAAGGGGCCATAGCTGTGTGTGAGCTAAAGCTGTAACCATCACACTGTGCTAGCTAGTACAGCTTTACCTCATTCCCTCTCTTTATGTTTGCGAAACAGCCACAAAACAGCCTTCATTCATCAGGTCTTATCAGGTTCAAACACCTCGATGGGTGCACGTGTCTGCTCTCACCGCCAAGAGCAGCGCGCCGACTCTGGATTCACAGAAAACACCTCTGAATGCACACACGCGCTTTGTCCTGCTCATTCTTTCCATCCCATTCCTCCCTCGTTACATCTCTGTTTTACATGCAAATGAGCCAAGTGTAGTCAAGCCCGAGTGTTACCACAGTGTGTGCCTAATCTCCTTGCTGCCTTTTCTCTTTCCTGGAGATTATCCTGTTTTTAAACGAAAAAGGGCCTTCTTCGCTTCACTCGGTTTCAAATCTCAGCCAGCTGTTGGTTCGTGTTGCCCGCCAACATTCCAACGTCTCATCCCGAAACCATTACCATTTAAATGTTCCTAGTGATATGACATCTGAGCGAGGCCCGGCAGCAGCTGTGCCTGTGCATGAATGCCATCAAAGCGAGTGTATGTTTAATTGAGGATTTGTTGATCAAATTAGAATTCTTACCGTTTTGTGAATATGTCTGTTTTAAAATTATTCCAGGAGCGACCTAAACTGAGCAGGGTTGTCTGTGGGGAATTAAATAGAATATGCGTGCACACCTACACTCTCCCACCCACTTTCTGCTGTGCTTCTTATGGTCACAGTAGCATAGTCTTGGGTCCACCCCCAATCTTCTTACATATGTGCATAAAACATGGTGGTGTATTGGCAAGAAAAGTCACACATCTTTTGGAACAGAAAATATGTTCCTCAAAATACATACGACCCCGGGTAACACAGTATTCACTTTTAGCAGAGTACTTTTGTTGTGTTTGTGTACCATGCTGTTTATTAGACTCCTTACCCTGGGGATAGTGACATATCCCACCGTATATTCTCATGCATGGATTTAAAAAGTTGGCCCACTTTGATGTCACTGATAGCATGCATAAAACGGAAGAAGTAAAGAGCAACAACTTCAAAAGATGAAGTTGGCGAGATAGGAGCGTTAACCCCACCTCCTTCTCCCACTCCGTCTCTCCTCCTGATTTCCTCGTCTTATCTCTTTCTGATAAAGGCCTTCTTATGAGGAAGACAATGAATGAAAGATGGAAAGCAAAAAAAAAAAAAAAATAGAGAGCCAAAGTGTACAGATAAAGACTCTGTGAAATGAGCAAGTGCAGGAGAGTTGGAAGCAGAAAACACATTCAAAGTGTCCATTTTTAAACTTCTATCTCATTTGAATTGTTGAACAGTAGCCCTAAGCTGCTGCTGATGAGTTGTTGGCTGACAAGTGAGTTATTAGGGGCTATTAGACTATCTTTCACATTCTGCCAATGGCTCCGTCTGTGTGCAACTCTCGCATACAAGTCTTTATATTAAAGCTTGAGACATACTTTATCATTATAACTTTGTCTTTGTGCTTTAAATATTGATTGCGTGCAATGTGTCTGATTAAATTGTGAAGCCTGATAAGACCATCTAACCAGCAATATCAACTGGGTCTTTGCTGTGTGATAGGATCAGTATGCAGATGAGAAACACAATGAGCAATTTGATATTCAGATAAAAGAAATTAATTACTCGGGAAGTTAAATCTATATATTTAAATATAATCAAAACTGAAATTAAAGGAGCAGTTTATTATCAGACGTGCAACAGAGTGAAAAGGAAGAAAAACAAAAGAGGAAAAACATTCATAATTAACTGTAATCCATAATCATGACAAATGGAAGGAAACAGTTTGGAACAATTTTATATACTAATACTATACTTTATACTCATATAAATTGTCATGCGCTTTGTTTTATTTCACACTAATGAAACCTACCGTTGCCTGGAGATATGAATAACCCAGTGGCATTTACAGCAGACACCAATGGTATTTACAAAACTCAGTGGACCAGGGCATGCTCTACTTTCTGACCTTAATCTGCTGGAAATTGAAAATTGTGTTTCTGTGATATGATGAAAACATATACGCAGGGTTTAACTGTTTTTGTTTGAATGCACTGTTATTTTGAGTGATCTATCGTCATTGACTGTTTTTCATCTTTACATTTTCTCCATTACCCTCTGTTTATGTGCAAGTGTCATGTTTTTCAGCCTTCAGGCACCTTTAGTTTTTCACTGTGCTGTAAAAAAGTCTACGCCTCCTCTCTACTCATCTGCCTCCTCCACATCCCAACTCCTCACCACATGCACACATAATCAAAGCAAGGGCCCGTCTAGATTAGTGCTTGACAGAGCTCCCTGTAGATATTCCTGCTTTTTTGACCACTTTTCAGGTACCCTCAATCCCTCCCTCTCCGCCGCCTCCACTCTTTGAATTTTTAACCTCCCCTCTGAATAAGAGATGTGGCGGTCCTCGTGGGGATAGCCGAGTTGTAGTGAGGCTAAGGAATGAGGTGAATGAGGCTGTGAAGAAGTTGTCCCTAAACATAATTTTTTTGCTTAAAACATCTATGTGAGCTCATATGATCACCCCTCCCCATTGCAACTCCCCTATATCCAGTTCTTATCATCTTTTCCCCAAATGCTGCTTGCTTCACCCATCAGATTATTTTGGGGCTGAAATTAAATTTGAGCATCAGGGATTAACAACTAAGAAAGGAGAGCGGTTATAGTGATTTCATACCATGAAATTATTGATGCCCTATTGATCTCAGTGCAAAAAGTTCAGAGGGCTTTGACAATCTTAGCCTTACCTAACCTAGCCTTAATTATTCTTCATTGAGTTGCAAACTTTTTAGTTTTTTCTGAGTTAAAACCAGGAGTTTATAACAACGCCACACAAAGTATTCTAATAGAAAAGTTTTGGATTCTATCAATGAATGAATGAACCATGGCACTGAACACCTTTTAACTAAACCATGTTTTCATATGAGTGCAATCAGTTGTTAGGTTGAAGCATTAGTAAAGCTTTTAGTACAGCTTTTAGCCACACACGCATCATTCAAAGTCTTTACAAAAATAACATTTCACTAGTATGAGTACTTGGCAAAGGCAAATTGAAAATACAACACATCTAGAAGGTTATCTTGTGTGACTTAAATTATTCCTCCATGTTAATTAAACAATAAAACTTGTCAACTTGTCAGAAAAGACTACATTCAGGCAGGAGCAAACTTTTTGTCTGAGCTCCAGATGGATGGAGGCTAATCTTAGTTTAGAAGACGCAAAGACAGATGGGTGTGATTGAAGGTAGAGTGAAGGAGAGGAGCGCAGGATAAATGAGGCTACAAGGAAGACAAATGGAGGCAGCAGTGTTCAGTGTGAAATTAGAAAGGGCATTCAGAAAGCTGCTATAAGAATGACAGATGATCACAATGTGAAAAGATAGATCACATATATGGTAGATGCAGCATTAAGTTTGTTGTTAGATGTATCCAAATTGCAGAATATGTAATAAAACTTTTTTAGACTACATACATTGTATTATCTCATTAAGTACACAATAAAACACGGCGTAAAAATCATTAACATATCCTTAACACTCTAATATGTAATTACATTGTGCTTTGGGTTGGAGTTAGATTATTACAATGTGTTAATTTTCAGGTTTTTCACAGATTGATAGACATTGTATTACATTGTTCTTAATTGTGTACGATATATTGCATTCACTAAAGGGATCATGCATTTTTTTGTACAATAATGTAAATATTTTTGTGTCTAGTGTTTCAAAAGGCTTCAGATGAAGTTTTTTGGCTTGGAGTGCACTGTGCCTCCTCCTCCTTCTGTTCTGTTCAGGAGCAGGTTATTTAGGGATTGGTACTTTGCAGTTAGCGGTCAGCAGCTCGCACTACATGCACACTACGCCACTGGGCCTCCTTAGAGATTTTTCTGCTTAATACTGCATGGCACTTAGAAGCATCAACAGGCCCTGTGGTGCTCCACTGAAGTGCAGAAAGCATGAAAGCATGTTAATTCTCCCCAACTCTCTCCTTGTATTCCTCTGTGACTCCATCCCCACCCAACTGCCTCTACCTCCCAATATCCATCACTACTTTGGGCTCCCCCGCACCTCCCCACCTTTTCTGTCGACTGAGCACACTTTAATGAGCACTCACAACACAACACTGTACACAGCAACACTGCGCACTACAATATGTTGCTTATCATTTATTTACACTCTAGTCCAAATAGCTAGTTTTCCATTACTTTTAGATAAACTGAAGTTGTATATAAATCTAAGTACTGTTGGTAGGGTTAAAGCTGCAATTTATGTGACATGTTTCCCATGAATTCAGTGAGGAAAATAAGTAAGGTGCAACATGTATTTGAAGAAATCTGCATTAAGTTAAATATTTATGACTATGCAAATTAAACTATTAGGTGTTGACGCTGCTTTTTTCTACTATACTTTTTGATTCAGCGTACTTTTAAATGGTACCACTTTGCTGAAGACAATAGTGATGGGATTGCTTGGAAGATGTGGGGTGAGACATTTATTTTAAGGCTATGTAGCGTTAATCGAAGCACTTACTGGAAAACTCTGACTTATTTTCTCTATATTAATTCAGTTTGAATTGTCATCTTTAAAGGCACTTTGTGAGAGTGGGTTGTAATCTAGCATGCACATCTTGAGACCATTTTTGCGACAGCTGTTTGAACCAGGACAAGTGGCAGCGTCAGGGGAGCCATGTCTGTTATGTGAGTAAGCAGAGACCCCCCCTGAGCCCGCACTTAAGATGTGTAAAGTAATGCTAAGAGTTCAGCACTACCCAATTCCTAAACGTTTTAAGACCTGATCTGGGGACTTCAGTGTGTAGTCTGTCAAAGGATACTGTAATGGAGAGCATGCATTTCACTGGGGGGCCGCTGCCAGTTCCATTTCCCCACATCGTGGAGCAGGGGACAGACCAGTCTTAAGAGACCTTTGCTCCAAAGTGACATTCACTCCTTCTCACTCACACAGGTCAAACAGGGAAATTCTCGCCTTGGTATACTCCAATACTTAATCCACTTAAAACGGATTAACTAATTAGAAATGTAATGTTATCGATGTATGAACCCTTCACTTGCACAACCTTGCATTGCGGATGCAGGTCAGGGATTATAAAGAAGTAAGAAAAGACTTACAGGTGCATGTTGTTCCAATTTTACACTTTACAATTTTCTAATCTTGTGCTGTTATGTTTGCTGTTACTATATCTGTTTTCCTTCTCATTTATTTTTATGTATTTTTACTTCTGTTTTAAGGTTCCTATTGCTCCACATGCATTATCACAATGTCTTTCTTTTGCTGCATTTGTTTGCTCTACAAGCAACAAAAAATAACTTTCAGGTCCCTACTTAATCTTGCTTTTACCTCCCACCACACTTTTCTGAGCCTCTGTAAAGATTTTCTTTTTGTTGTTTTTGTTACTTCTGTTAAAAAAAAGAAAGAAAAGAAAAGCGTGGCAGATTTCTAAAGCTTTGCTCCACTTTTAGGGGGGCTTTAGTATTATGATGTCCCTCCCTGGATGCCAACTCCTGCATCTGGCTTCCAATTTTCTTAGTTTTTTATTCGTCAAAGAGTTGAACTGGAGCAGTGCTACTTTGTGGGATTCACTTGAGCCCTTTGAAGCTGCTCTGCTCTCAGACTGCACTGAGTGGCTTACCTTTGTCCTTGAGACAGTGCTTTCAGTCGCCCTGTTCTTTCAATGAGTGTGTCTCGTTGCTCATTAGAAGGTGTATGTTCACGATCATGCTCTTACTTTGTTTGTGCTTTGTCTGCCTCAGTCTTTATGAGCTATACTAATAGATAATAGAATGTAGTGGCACAGTGGATCTAACATCGGATGGAACAAGATTGTAATGGTAAAATAATACAACAATGTCTGCATATAGTTATTTATCCTCAAACTTCAGGATACTGTACAAACTTCAACCATTTTTTAAATGCAAGTTAAAACATAAGACATATGCTTGCTTTAATAGTAAAGATATAGTCCCTGGACATGGTAATACAAGGTTATATTCAGCAGTATAGCATTAAATATATAAATCTTGCATTTATTCAGCTACATTATGAATGGGTATTGCTAGGAGCTTGTACAAGTGCAAATCAAGGTGTTGCCAATAACAAGAACTGATACTACTTCACTGTTCCTCGTCTTATTTGACGATCATGGCTCACCTCTCCAATTCAAATAATTAAGATCTAAAAGTGCTTAATAACACTTATTTCATCATATAGATTGGACTGAAACATAGCTAAGCATCATGGTATATGTAGTTGTCTGTTTTTAGCTGTTGCTGCGCTATTACAATCAATTTAAGCAAAGAAACTTGTCAAAAGTCGCAATATATCAAATTACAATACAATTTTTCAGTTATTGTTGCATCCCTAACAGTCAGAGGAAATGTTGAAACATACAGGACTTCTAAGTGTTTTCATAGTTCATCACCAATGTTATCGACACACTGCCTGTGTTTATGATAGTTTTTATGATAGTTACAGGTGAACATTGTTAGAGATGCTGGTGATTCTTTGCTTGTCCCCACATTTATTTATTTATTTTTTTTTATTACAATAAGTTGTTATTGTAATAAAAAAAAATCTTACATTTATCACAGTTCTGTGCAGTTGCTAGAACACTCAATGTTATGCTAAAACAATTAGTAATAGTCTTGCTGTGAGTGGGCTTGGCAGTCCACAGTTCTGACCTGGTGGTGCCGCCTACTCCATGAAGATGGATATTTCATATTATAGATTATTCCAGGAAAAGCAATGAAATCTGGAGACAAGCAGGTGGCAGACAGTAACAAATGGACACATTGTGTCTTCTGAAGCTGTTTTCTAAAGCCACAAAGCTTGTACATCTGTCAATGGAGCTACCACTATCCATTTGCTCTTTTGGCAAGGTAAGGTTTATTTTTTTATTTTTTTTTACTAACCTAAGACACTGGCCATTCTCACATCTTTTCACATCTATACCTTCTGTTTAAGACCAAACATATGTGGAAGATACAATATGTACCTATGTACAATTATTATTATTATTATATTTATTATTATACGTGATCACATTTCCATTTAGAGTTTGCTGCACACCTCTACTTTGTGCAAATGCCAGGCCTGGCACAAAAACATTCAAAAACACTTTAATGTAGGGATGCACCAATACTGATACTGGTATCGGGTATTTGCCCGATACTTCCTTAATATACTCATTCTCATTAAACATTTGTCGATACCATGCACTGTTACACGACGCATTATGCAGTATCCCGGTTTCAGTATCCCGAATAAGCTAGTATATACTAAATATATATACTATACTGTAGCTGGGATATTCCAATAATAACCAGGATACTATCGCATGTATACGCAGTATGCTGAATATGGCAACATGAAGTTGAGGGTGCATACATCCAAAAGACAAACAAACATGCCTGCAGCAAGTTCTCCTTCCTTCTGCTCAACTATAAGGACCAAGGAGCAGTGAGGAGAAAGAGCTATTCCTGCTTTGGGTGGATCTGGATTTTCCTAACCAGCTGCGGGAACAGTCAAAACTACAACTCCCATAAAATGGACTACAACAAGTGTACCACTACTGCGCGAGTCTTATGAGAATTATTCACAACTTTCAGTTTTTTCATCACTGCGGTAGCCAACATAAGTAAAGTGACTGTACATGAAATGACTGTTAAATAAAGAGTTGCGCTGCACACGTACGACCTGCAGACGTAAAATCACTGAAAAGTTTAACATGAACCATCTCCAACACAATATACGCACAGAACAGACTCACCATGAGCATCACCTCAGTCTGTCACAGAAAGAACATGCATATTTCACAGTCATGTCCTTTAGTTTGACAGAAGCTGACCGCATCAGTGGCACAAGGAGCAATCGTTTTTTTTTGTTTGTTTGTTTTTATTCAAATTAGCCATGTCATTTTAATTAAATTTCTGTGAAACATAAACAAATGTGCACAAAGTTGAATTAAATGCATTATAATAGCATGGTTGTTTGTTTTTTTCTGGTTTATGCACTTGCGCATTTGTAAGATTATGTCAAGAAACCGTGATACTACATTTGATCATGTATAGAGGGATATGAGTATCCTGGTTTCTCAGTGTGCATGTAAACAGCATATTTCAAATACTGCCATAACCAGGATATGGCTAATAACTGGGATACTGATGTACATGTAAACACACTCAGTGTGTGATCATGGGGGTTATAGTATTGGTATCGGTACTCAGTATCAGCAAGTACAGAAATTATTATACTCGTACTCATATCGATTTTCAAAAAAGTGGTATTGGTGCATCCCTACTTTCATAATAGGCAACAGGAAGTCACATCAAAATGGCCGCTGTAACTTTGTCCTTTCCTCGTTATCCAAGGATCTCTGTCTGATGATGTTTTCACTTTTATGGCTCACTTCTCAAGAAGGTCCTCTCTCTCTTCATCTTTTGTGCTGCCTCCTGCCTTTCCTTCGTGCTGCTCCCTTCGGCGCTATTGGCAGCACTCTGTCTCTGTCAGGTGTGTGTGAGATAGCCTTCACGCCACTGACTTGGAGGAGATAGGCTTTTGGATGCCTCTCTCTCACTTTGAATGATTCTTTAACTCATTCATCCCCTGCCTGCGCTAAGTCAGTGCTGCTTATACATCTACTGCAAGTAGATGAACTAAAATAGGCTCTGGGGTATCAGAAAATTGACTGTGGATATGGATTAAAGTCATGTCCTGTGCTCAGAAACAGGCTGAACTTTAACACTGAAGAACATTCAAGATTAGACTGTTCAAGCTGTTTCAGATACTTATTACACCATCTCCGGCTGTTTGTCTACATGGAGATATTGCTTTGCATGGTATGACATTAAACACATCAGTCTAGCATTTTTTTTTAACTATGGGTGCTTCTATTGCTCCAAAAATAGAATAATTACTTTGGAGAATAGGGGCGACTCTACACAGATCTGTATTGTAATGTAGTGTTGGACTGCAGCCTACTTGTCTCTGTCATAACATAGGTTTAATCCATACTGTGGAACATTTTAGACAAAGCAATAACATGGACACAAGCAGGTGGTGGACCCTCCACTAGAAATGTTACGCAGTGCACCTTTTATTGTCAGCCAAACATTATAGCTCTCATAGATTTTGGACCCGATGCTCTCCCAAAGAGAAGCCCTTAATATCCAGGCATGTTAAGGGCACAGAGGACATTAGCTTCTGACCCCTTTTGGTTTAATTCTGGGCATCATCTTCATCATCAGCAGTGACTGGCAAAATGATTGCCAGATGCCTCTTTCAAAAGTCCCCTTATCCAGGCATGGGACTGATGTAATGATGATATATATTTGTGTTTATGGTTAACCTTCATACAAATTCAAAACGATAGACATTTCTCTTCAGACAAACTATGCATTTTAAATAATTAATCAGCTCCATTTTAATAGTTCTATGTTTATGCAGCTTTTAATGAGTGGATACTTTAAATTCTCTGCTTGCCACTACGGCCATGTCCCTGTTGGCTCTCTATTCAAGATCATGTGTCTGTTTGTGCGAAAGCGAGAAAAAAAACTGGGTAGTAACAAGGCCAGCTCTGCCCGGAGGCTGTTTGGCCCCAAAGTCTCATCAGCCTGCTGGTGCTGAAATGGAGACCCTTCTGGCCTCAGACTGCAGACAACAGTGCACAGAGCTCTTCCAGCCCATATGTGCACATAAAGAAACCATCGCTGCTTGTTGCTCCCATCCTTTGGCACTGTGTTTTATCAGTGTATCCCATCTCCTTTTATCCACCTCCCTAATCTGTCTGTGCCTCTATCAGACACTTTCTATTCCCATATCTCCCTTCTAAGACGTGCACTCTTTTCTTACTCCTCCGCACCCTTCATCCTTATCTTGTTTCCTTCGCACCCCCATACTACATCCAGCAGCTTTAGATTACTTTGAGAATGTTTCTTGTCCCCGTTCCTATCCTATTTTATTTCGCTCTGTGTCCTGCATCCCTCTCTCTCTGCCCCCCTCCTCCTCCTCCTCCCCGTCTTCTTCTCAGTGGTGGTTTTAATGCATTATGAAAATGGACTGGGGCTATGAAAGCGAAACAGGGCGAGTTTGGCTGTTTAATGTGACTCCTTTCACTCCTCATCTGGCTCATTGGCGTTTGTGGCTTTGCGCTGTTGGTGTGGAAGTTGGGCTTTTGCCATGCACAATGGTGACTCAGTTTTGAACAGCCCTACGTCTTCTGCTGATGATCAGCGGGCTCTCCGATGTGCAGTGACACTTTCTGTTCCTTAACATGGACCTTTAACACATGCACACACTTTGGGCAGGCATTAAACCACATGAATAATAAAAGAGACAGTCAGGCAGCGAGCGCACAGCACATGTTTCTCTGAGACGTGTTAGTGCCTAAGTGTACTGAGGCGTGCTGCTAGACGAGGGGGACTGGAGAGGGCTGTTTATGAGGGGGAACATTTTCTCTTTAGCCTGCAGGGTGGTGTGACCTGGATGTAATTCTCCACATTTCCATATCCTGCACTTTCTCCCTTTTTTCTTATTTATTTCCCAGCAACTCCCTTTTGCACTGTTTTAGAGCTTCTACTATTTGCACCGTTAATTTGTGTGACATTACACTTCTTCATCTCCAGAGAATGCCCGAGATCATCCGATGTGCTGATTAGATAGAAGTGAACTAAAGTTGATGCACAGGGAGCACTGTAGCCAAGAGGGAAATAATTAATCTCGGCACAGTTTAAATGAAAAAAAAAAACACTTTGCTAAGATGTTTAGAGCAGTATAGGACAAACAATATTACTTTGAAAAACTAAAGACTACTACTCAACATTTATTTAAGAGGTCTAGAATTCCTTAGAAATATGTTTTGCCATTATGCCATAGCTTGTGATATCTGTCAGAAAGTGCTACTTGGTCTTTTTTGACAGCCCCATTTTATATCTCTTGAGTCGATTGCAGTAGAGAATTAGAATTTGAGTTACCCAGAGCAAGTTTTGACATTAATAGGGTCTTAAAGAATTTGACTCATATGAACCTGACACTGTTTAACTTGAACTTAATGGTGTTGCCTTGATTTGAATTCACAGAATCTCTTGCACTGCCTCTGTACCACCTCCTTTTCTTTCTTGTACTTCAAAAGTTTTCTGGGGTCTACGTGTGACTGCTGCTGGTTATATGAGTGAGGGCGGTGTGTATCGGGGCTTAATTGCGTTGTGCATAGAAACGAGTGTAATTAGCCGGCACTCGCTTCCCTGCCGCCCGGCTAACAACCAGCATCCCCTCTGAGCGTGCTCTTTCTCTCCACGCCTTTCTTCTTTGTCTCCGGGCTCTCTCTCTTGTCTCATGCCTGTTGCCACAACGACAAGCCCCACTCCGCCATTGTTCCCTGCTGTTCTCCAAGAACAAAGGATGAGGCTATTAGCTCCCTGAGAGAGAAGAGCTGGAAATGGAGGAGAGGGATAGAGGAGGAGAGAGAAAGAGCCCTGTAAGGAAGGGATGATTAGATGAGAGTGTGAAAGAGAATCAGCAAGTGAGCGATGGCAAGAGAAAGGCACAGAAGTGGTGAGCAGGGTGACTTCAAAATGGCAAGATGAAGCTAGAGTTGGGGTGATTTGCATAGACACTGAAACTATTGAAATGTCATGACTTTGAGAGCATTAGGAGAAAAGACAAAGTCCTCCCTTTGAATGGAAAGTCAGATTGTAGAAGTTACCTAATTTGATTCAGAGTGACATCGTCGGCCTCAGCACTCTTTCATGCCATCTTCGCTTTGCTATATAATCATTGTTTCTCCTTGTGCCCTCTACACTTCATTATTACGACTCTTTGCATACTTGCCAGTGCATATTCAAGCAGACATGGCTCCACTTTGTACTTTTTCTTCTTGTGCAGCGTGCATGCGCTCTTGTGAGCGTGTCTATATGTGCGCGTTCTTTGTGGGGGTCATTAGCGGCGAGTGTAGGTGGGTAATGTGCTGTCTGAATGCTGGCCATCTGAATGTTAATAGATTGTAACACAGGACAGAAAGTGAATTTGGTTTCTAGAGGAAAATGGAACAAATTACGCTTTTATAGCTCTCTGCCAGTATCTTTTGGTGCCGCCATTACTCACTGGGTGGAGAAAGAACGATGAGGGGAGGGTGCAAAGAGCAGAACAAGTGATTGGGAAGATGTCCTTTAAGAAGAAAATGGTTCTGGTCTCTGCCGAACTACTTCGGAAAAAAATACATAGAAGTTCAAGCTCTATTATTGAAAATGGTTGTAAAGTAGGCATATTTAGTGAAATGGTTATGATTAGTATTATTTTCACTGCGTGTTGATTACTTGGACCAGACCATAGTCATTTGAAGTGAGTTGAAGTCCAATTTATGGGTGTTCACGTTCAGTCATCTTCCTTTTAGAGCTTTGAACCATTGAGATTACTGCATTAATGCATTTTGTGTCTGTGATGGCTCATACACGTACAGCACACATAATAAGAACTGCCACTATAATAACTATAGAAAAAGTACATCTGGTATTCAGATTGTCAGGAAGGAATCGCAGCGGAATAACCTTTCCTCTATTCAGTTGACCTAAGGTTAACATAAAAGAACAGTTTAAATCATTAAAGTTTGATTTCTGCTTAAGATTCACATCATTTGTTCTCGCCAACACAATGCATACATTATCTAATTCTCTTTGGGATTTTTACTGGTACTTGAACACATTTTGTTCCTAGTGAAATGAAATCTATTTACAAGAACTCCACATCCGGTTCTATAAACATGAATACAAACCTTTTTTCAACATCTCAACTGCAAGCATTATCCAAAAATCTAGTCAAAAATAACGGTGAAAAGTGCTCTCTATCTGGTGTCCTATCAAGTTGTAATAGAGTAATATAGAAAGGGAGCAATGGGGCTTGAGTCTGGAATTAAACAGAGCTTTACTGGAGTGAAACAGCATTCAAGGTTGAGTCAAGGGCACCATTTCTGAGGCAGCCGGTGAACGTGTCTGCTGACAGGAGCGCACACACACACGTCTCTCTCCAATCGTATGAGGATTCACCCGCTGACCCGGCGCCTCTGTTTTTCCCTCCAGTGGGAGACAGGGAATATATTTCGCTGAGATGTGTTGCTTCTTTCGCATCCAAAAAGATTGTATCCATCCTTTAGGGCGGATAGGAGGGATTGGGAAGCGTCTCCATCTCCCTGACCCCACCTGGCTCCTTCTAAATTCTCTCATTCTTTCCGCTTCTGTCTGTGTGCCCTGACATTTCACTGTCGAAGAGTCTTATTATTTTGTACCGTACATTTCTGATCAGGATTCTCCTCTCTTTGCTCCTTATCCGATCGTTATAGTCCCCTGTTCCTCCTTTTCACTGATTGTTTTTCTTTGCTGTTTCCTATTCAGCATAAGTTAATTCACTGTATCTCCCTCAACAGCATCTTCCATTAGACCTCTCATCTCTCTCACTTTGTTTGTTTTTAAAGGTCACTATAGCTGTATCTTTTTGTATTCCCTCCTGCGCTTTAAGTTTTCACCTCTGTTATTTCCCAAGGACTTCTTTTGTTTTTGGCATTCATTTAGGCTTTGTACTTGAGCTAACTTTTATTCTCTTTTTCGCTACTTGTTTACTGGTAGACTGTTTCAAAAAGCAGCATTCACATTGAAGTGCTTTCTCTAGTTGTTTGAATACACTTTTGAATGCAAGAGTTGTCTGACTAGAGTAAGCAGTGTTCATCATGCAACTGGACAGCAAAGGAGACAGAAGAGAGTTGTCATGGTGATAAAAATCTCTGGAGGGCATATTTCCCCCTTCATTTACTCTCATGTCCACTCTGTATGCTGTCTCATTCCCTCTTTGCATCATGTGGTCTTTGTCTCCTCCGCTAAGCTATACCGGCCTGTTTGTTTCTTTGTCCCTCTCCTATCTCTTTTCCATACCTCCTATTGTTTCCATTCCTCTTCTTGTTACACTTTTTTGCTGTCTTTGTCCGTCTCTATGGTCCTCACCTCTAGTCGGGCCCAGTGAGGGAGGGAGAGGCAGAGGAAGGCAAGGAATGCTAATTTTACCAGCACAGCGACAGGCAACCGGAAGAAAAAAAATAAAAAATACAGAGTAGAAGAGAAAATGTCACTCGTCTGAGGAAATGAGATGGCCATTACTCTGTCGGTGTGTGTGTCTCTACAGAAAAGATCAGGGTGGCAGACTGACTGACATTTTGCATATTTTTCCGGCGCTTTGCCAGGCTCCCCTGCCGAGTAAATGATATATATGTATATATAGGTGTTCGCTTTTGTCTGCAGGGTGCAAATGCAAATGGCTGCATGTATGTTAGTCTCAACATTTGTTTTTTTTCCCTCCCAGCAGAAGACCTGTTCCTTACCCCGTCTTTTGTTTTTCCAGTCAATCACACGTCTCTCACTTTTTCTCCACCTCGTCCGCCCCCCCTTAGCCCGTGTTCGTGTCGGAAATGTAATCACGTTCTGAGGGCTGTGTTGAGGTGAGAAGAAGGGGCGAAAAGGAGTTTAAGGGAACGTGGTGAAGAGAAAGAAAAAGGCATTTGTATGTGTACCCAATTACCACTCCACCGTGCCCAAAGTCACCTTCGCAAAGAACGGACACGCACTCTGAAAATAGCTGCTTTCATCCCGCCTCCTCCGAGCGCATGTTACAGTGGTGATGAGGTAGACTGAATAATATCATGGGCCCCTTTTGGTCGGCTTGCTCTGGGCTTATTAAGCTTGTGTCTTTCCTGTGGGTGATTGCAGCGCAGCATGTGAATTAATGTGTATGTGTGTCCTATGTCTGATTGCAACCCACAGATTTCAGGCCCAATCCACAGCTTCTGATTAGATGATGTGATGTGAGGCTCAGGACAAACGTGGGTGGGAAGTTGAGGAGTGACCATTCAGGGTTGACTGACTTTGATTTATTGGCAAAAATAATGAACACATACTGCCCAAGAGTGATATTGCAGTTCTCAGTCAAGTTTTCCATTGAAACTACCAATCTACCCAAGTAATGTCAGCCAACCCCTAATTTGTAGAAAGTCTCGCTATTACTCAGAAAATTATGAATCATACAAGAAAAGTTGCTCTTTGAATGTTAAGTGTTTGGAACTTTGTGAGTCTCAGGGTTTTTTATTTAGGCAGTAAAAGCTTAAATGACCCAAGTTATTAGCTCAGTGAAAGAGTGCATAATTATATTGCTATTGGTTTGTTTAATTTGTCTCCCAGAAAAGGGAACCAAAAAAGTAATGACCCGTTTTAAGATTTTTCAGAAAAGAAGGCAAGCCAACCAGGATATTGATAAAAGTAAAAATGTAGATCCTAATCATTAAATTTAAAAGGATTTTGTACTTAAAATATGTAGTTTGAAGTCATTTTCTCAGCACTTTAAACATGAGCTAAAGTTAGTGCCTTAGTAGGCTTAGTTGAGTTGGTGACTTTATACATGTTTTTCTTTCTCTTTGAACTTTCTTTATAACCCTTTAAGTTGAAAAACATGATTTGGGGTAATTGCCAATAGAACTATGCTGCAGAATGAATAATAATAACTAAAATTGGACATCTTTCTAAAGATAGTTAAAGTTACCTTGACCAGGTGTTGCTATAATGCAGCCCATATATAGGGTGTATTAATTTGTGATTTTGTTTAGGTGTACATTAAGTTTATTTTTTCATCTGGCTTCAGTAATGATTAATGTCCAAGGGTACAGGTTATGTTGTGCATGCTGCGCTGATGATGAAGATTAGCGCAGGGGCCTGTAGTCAGTGTGATTACTTAGAAGTAAAGCGATGCAAAAATAGTGCGCGTGCCCTTGTTAACTGTGGCCTCGTTCCGCCGTGCTTCTTAATTAAGAGACCATAGGCCTCCCAGTCCTGCCTTCTATCTCATACTCCACTGGGGCATAAAGGGACAGCAGAAGGAGGAAGAGGGTTTCACATAAAAGAGCCTTGTGTCAAACAAAACACCAAAGATAAAGTGATAGAACAGGAGGAAGAACTCAAATGTATCACTACTTTTAAAAGAGCAAGTGTAGGTGGCTGCAGAAGTCTGCTGTGGGTTTAGAGATGGTTGTGAGGGATGGAGCGTGCAGCTGATCCACAGTCTCCATTTCCCCTGCTGGATTGATGTCAGTCATTCCCATTGCTGTCTATGTGTCAAATGTGTGCGCCCATGTGGTTTTCAACTAGTAATCTGTTCATCTTATTCTTTACTTTTCCATCTGTATGGGATCTTTCGCCTCGTCGCGTCCCATCTCCTGCGATCACATCTGACTGACTCCTTGGGAATAAGTCCGTGTGCTTTCGTGTGTGTGCATATTTGCGGTCAGATACATGACTGTGAATATCCATGTACACTGCCCGGGCTATCTGTGCTGCTCGTTCATGTGTTGTCAGGGAGTTGTGGAGAGTGGGATAGTGGGTAAAATTTTAATGGTGCTGCCATCTCTCAGTAGCTCCTGAAAAAGGCCAATGTGGACTGACACACTCAGTGAGCCGAGAGAAGAGACAAGACAGCAAGAGGAGCGATAGCCCACTAGACATGCACACTGATGCTTGGTCACTGTAGTCTGCAACACAAGTACCATTTTCTAGGACATGTTATTGACCCGTTCTGTACATGCTCTTAAAGGGCCACTATATAACCTTTATGGTAGAGGGCCTCCCACCTACTATCTCTATTAAAGACCTTATTGCTTTGCCTGAAATGTTACACTGTGTGGCATTAAACTATCTGACTTTTATTCAATTACAAGTGTTTCTGTTGCTAAAAAACATCCTTATTGTGAGCAGAGTTGCCTCTCTCCTCTCCTCTGCCCTATAATTTGCGTCTTCATGTTCAATGCTAAACTGTGGAAAGCAGGTGGTAGATTTCCCCATCAGAAAAGTTACAATGCACCTTTTGAATGCTTACAGTGTATTTTATAGTTACATTCCTACTATCTGGAGCCTTTTTTTGAAAGGACAATAGAAAATTAACTGGCATTGAAAATGGTGAATTTTATTTACTTTGGGCCATACCAAACACAATATACAATAGGACCAGTGGATCCTGTAAACATTTATCTTTTGTGCCAATGTGCCGCTCCCCATCCATCATATTTCCAGAGTTAAGTCCAAGCCTCCCACTCTGTCCCTCAGGAATGAGTGAGGACAGTGGATATTCTTCGGTTGGCAGTGTTTGTGCATGCATTTCTGAGCACAATCACAAAGCCATGTGCACACATTGACTCTGTCACTTAACAGGTGCCAGTCTCTCGCTGTATTGTGCATTGTGTTGTTTTCATTCACCTGCTCTCAAATAGCTATTTGATTGGCAACGCGTCCCTCGACGCCTCAGGAAGCACAGCCAGGGATCCGATGTGTGCAGCATGTGTGGTACAGTCGAGCCTCCTTCAGCCAACGCATGATTGAGGCCAGCAAACAGATGTTCTCATTGATTCTGTCATGCATACCTTTTTTGTTATACTCCCTTCGCTTTCTTACAGGGGGAAGTAAGTTTTATGCAGTTGGATGAGAGACTTTTCCTTTCCCATTTGGAGTGAGAGTTGCCAGATCATGGTTGTCGTGCCCCTCCAGCTACTTAGTTCGACTATGATCTAGTGTCATTGATGTAGCTCAAATACCTGCAAAAGAGATCCCCTAAGCCTCTGAAACAAAGAGCTGAGTTCAGACACAAATGCAAATATGTGCTGCCTTTGTTTCTTGGCACATGAACTGCTACTTCTGCCAGCATTTGTGATTTAAGTAAATAAAATAAATAGCTTAAGGTTTCCCACAAGTCAGTATATAATTGAGTCCGAGCTCGTCTTTTGGTCTCAGAAAGCTCTTTGTTCTTATCGCTTATACTTCCTCCGCAGTCTCTTGACACACACCAGCTTCTTTTGAATTAGTTCTATTTGACTCTACATCATACTTGTACTTCTAGTTGTGCTTATTATTTCTTGAACTTCTCCTTGCCGGCACATTGGTTTGAAGAAAGCATACAGTGACAAGTAGGTATAAGAAGCTGCAGAGTATTTTTTTGCCCATAAGACCCCTTCTTAGACACTGTGCGCATGTGTGTCCCGTAAGCCATCAGTGACATTTGAAGAGGCAAAAATTTCTCTGCCTCCTTCCAGCCCGCGCGCCATCCCTGGGCTGTGCTTAAGGGGTAATTAGACCTAGTAGTTCTGGCCCCTGTCCCCTCCTTGGCGCATATGTGTAAATGCTTTCGTGTCTTTTTGTACATGTGTGCCACTCATTCCACCACACGGTCAAGTCACTAATCAGGCCTGCGAGCTTAGCCTGGAGAGACCGTGTGAGGAGGAGGGAGGGGGCAGAATTGGGGAGGGATGGAGCAAACGAGTGCTTTTCTTTGTCCTCATCAGTGAAGCAGAGATAAAGACGAGTGAAGTGATGTATGGTCGGACACAAGAGGATCGGAGCGGCAGGATTAGCGTTCCACCATCGCCTTTTAACTGTCCTCTGCGGCATGACACCACATAGACCTTCATCTCTGTCTGTGGCCCTTTCATCTGTGTTACTTTGCATAAGTCAGAACTCTGAATTTATAAAGAACTTCTCCATCAATTTGCAGTGCTCTTTTGGCGACTTTTCCCACCCTCTCTCCTCCACCACTATCTTTCCATAAGGTGATAATGAATATTTGAAGGCGGACGTGAATGCTCGACCTAATCCTCTTCGCCCAGGGCAGGGTGTTCTCAAGGGGTGCATTTGTGTTACAGTTCATCTAACTTTTTAATTGAGATAGAAACCTCATTTATAAGTTTCCATTTCTTCCTTCATATGAGAATGTCAGTGAGCCTGCCTTCTTCCTTGATCATGCAAATATAAAATTCCTGGATGTATGGAGCCTCTGCTACTTGAAAGATTTTGACAAATATTTGATCTGACATCCATACCTATAGACTACAAATGGACTGTCAAAAATGAATCCAATCGATACGCTTGACTCCTTGCACATCTTGTTAAATGTAGTTTAGTTGAAGTAGTGTAGATCTAACAAATGTCAGTCTTCATATTTGATATTTACATACCCAGCTATCTGCTTGAGCAATCCCCATGCTGCAAGGCTACACTTTCATACATATACTATTTCTGCATGTTGCATCATGTACAATCTACAACAGCAAATGAGTGATACCCAATGACATTGTTGAGCTTGTAATTCACTATCCTCCCTCTAGAGGGCACACTAAAGTCCTAGTGTATGTCAAGGACACTCACAGTTAGAATAATAAACACATATTCACAGCTTGCCTGACTCATAGCCCTGGTTTAATCACTGAACTTTTGTATAAGGCCTCTTTTTGTTTCATTCATCAATCATCCTCCGTGCCCTTTGTCTCAAGGTCATAAAGTTCTTTTCCTCACCTTCGTGCTCTTTTATTGGCTGTCATCGTCACAGTTTGCTACCTTTTATTTGTTGTCTCTTCTTTTGATTTGATTTGCTTTATTCCCTGTACGTTTTTTCTCAATCCCTCCTATCTCCCCTCCTTGTAATTAGCCCGTGTAATTGCTGTAGTAAATCTTTTCTTCTGTCCCAAGGAGACTGGCTGATATGGGACTGATTTAATAAGCACACCATCCCTGGCTCACCTCTTCTACTCTTGTTGTTGTGCTGTGCTTGCGGGCGCGGGCTTGCCTATGTCCTGTGTGTTATTTGCTATAGGGATTTATGGGGTTGTTTGTGGGATTTCAGAAAGTGCGAATTTGAGTTCAAGGTAGTGCTGTGTCGGTGCCCTGACTGTAGTGCAACCTTATCAGCAATGCAGCCAGCATCCTCCTGTATGTGTGTATGAGTGTGCGCGGTCTAATCAGGGAGGCTGCTACGTGCCGTGTGTGCGTCATTGCTGAAGACCTTCATGGCCAGAAGAGCAGAGAGAGGTCAAATTGGCCCTGAGAGAAACACACAAGCACTCTCCCATGCACACTTAAAACTCCAGCTCTCCCCAAACCTCTTACTACTTTTTCAAATTTATTTCTGCCCTATGCCATTACAGATACCCGTCTTCTTCTTAAACAGCAAAAGAAATGCAGAATAATGAGCAAGATACTTGAGGTTAATGACAATCACTGACTGTCATTCACAACTTCGCCACTAGAGGGCAATGTGACTCCATGTATGAATGCAACCTCGCCGTCTGCGGCTCCGCACATTATGCCTCCTGTAGTGTCAACAAGTACATGTAAAACATACAAAATTAATTGAATAAGCTGACTAATGCAGTAATAACTTTACATAAATTTTTATAAAGACATTATATGATAACACACTTAAAATTTAACTTCAATGATTTTGTTTTCTTGAAGAATTAAACACTCTAGGAACTTTTTTTAAAGACAAACATCGTGCTGTCAGTTTTTGCTGTAAAAAACATATACCATTTAATGCACATTCTCTATAAAAAAATTAAATTGCATATACTCCATTTGCCTAAGCACAAATAAATGAATGCACTAATGTCTAAATTATATCTCCATGGTATATTTAAATGTTACTTTTCAAACTATACAAAAAAAAAAAAAAATTATCATGACCAATAATAGTTCAGAATTAATCAAATAAAATATTCTTGATTTAAAATTGAGAAAAAGATAATAATAACAACAAACCATTACATAAATTTCTCTTGCTATGTATATACTGTATTAAAAACTGACTTTTATTGTGAAAACAAGCATATTATGTTTGATTTTAAAGTTCAGACACTATACATTTTTTAGCTTATTTTTTCTCAGCTGACAGTCGTTTCTATCCTCAATGCATATAAACTTTTATTATTTAAAACTCCCCAAAATAAATATTAGGCTGCAATTGCGCTGTTCATGCACCAGGGGAGCGCATGTGAGCAAGCTCCAAGCCCCTCCCATTGACCCGCCCCCTGGCCTATGTCCGTCCCACATCCTGCCCCGTCCCCCCTCCCTCCTGCCGCACCCAGCCATCTGCTCCTTTTCAATACACAGCCAGGAATCTTTTCTCCCTGTTTCCTTTCACAGAGAAAAACAGGATGAAGGGGCTCTTTCAGACCTGGGGTTACCGTGGAAACCTCTTATTCTCCTTCTGTCAAACACTCTTACATTGTGGCACGCACGCACATACACACTGCTGTACAGAGTGACACAAGACTAGACATTTAAAGTTTAAAAGGACCTGGGATACAGCTGGCCGTCTGTCAGGGTATTGTGTACCCTCTAGACAAAGAGTGCTCTGCTTTGTCAAACTTTTCCACTACTTTTTTTGTACAACTTTATCTAACTTTAACTGTAAAATTAAAAAGGTATGGTTGTTTAATTGCAAATTCTCAAGACTTTGTTTAGTTTCCCTGGAGTTATGGTAGTCTTCATAATGACATGTGGACTTAAGATTTGTTTATATCTGACTTTTTCCACATAACTTGCAGCCTGTTGATGTAGAAACCATAACTCCACTGCTCCATTTAATCTTGTTCACTCTGGAATGCTGTCTGCATGTGGGGGAAGAAAAGTTTGTAGATTATTAAATTATTTTGTTTTTCTCAAACTTGGCCAACAGAGGGCCTCTGAACATGTGCTGCTTCACATATACAAAGGGGCCCATCATCTGAAAGCTTTTAGTGGGTTAAAAATAAACCACTGCTGTGACAGGAAGTGGGCATCAAAGTAACAATGTGAAGGAAAAGTACAGGCATTCTCTGCAAAGAATACTATTGACTCTTTTAAAAGTTAGGGTGTTGTCTGTTGTGGTCACAAATGAAAGTAGACAGTGCATGTCCTTTATACATTTGCTCTTTGTTTCTCTCTCCTCTGTTAACTTTTCACATTGGAGCTTCAAGGCTGGATACTCATCACCTTTTCCAGTGAACATTATTTCTCCTTTTAAGGAAATGGAGAACAGCAGAGGAGTGCGGGGGAGTGTGTGAGAGGAGGGGGTGTTCAGACCAATACAGACCACTCTTTGTGCACACTCACACAGTCTGAGTTACATATTGACTGAGACCTCTGCATGACTTGGCTCCTCATGAGTCTGTGAAGTCTCCCCCTCTCCATCCCCCTTCATCTGTCTGCCTCTTCTGTCCTTTTTGTAATTAAAAACAGAAGTCAGAAATGGAAGAATTTGGTTTCATGACACCAAAGGTACACACTCACACACACATGCATGCGTGCACACACGCATGTACCCCCCCTTGCCTCATCATCTTTCAGTGCCAGGCAGCTGTTGGCTTGCACAAAAAGGGGAGGGGGGGCTTCCCGTAAAACAGGCTGTGTTTGTACTGGTACAAGTGATAATGATTATTATTTTAGAAGTACTGCTGTTTTTTTGTCCAGGAGTAGACAAAGTGCAGCTGGATAAATAAAAATGTTGTTTGTCCTTTTTTTCTTTATTTTATAAAAAAATGTCTGTCTGTGCCTGTGTCATCTGCCTCTGTCATCCTTTTTCCTCCCCCACAATGACTAAGTGCAAAGTAGGGCAAATACACATATTCAGCACTAGGGGCGCCATCAGCCCATAAATGGATGGAGCCGGCATGTGGGAAACCAGAGAGCAGCCATTTTACAATCTGTACACCAGACCCCATTTTATGAATCAGCCATGATGTCAACATCCCTTTGAGCAATCTGATTGGCTGGAGTTCTGCTGCCACTGTTACACAGATGCTCACACTCACAATCCCATGTTAAGAGACCTGCCTGCTGACCCACTGACACGATGCTCTGAGCTGAGCTGTCCCACTAACTGGGTTTAAGATTGCAGATCAGGCTCCTTGCTTCTGTAGCCTCTATACTTTATCTAACTTGGTGCATGCATATTAACTCAAACACCTTTTTAAAGTCATATCCACCTCACCATTTCACCAAGATATATTTTGTTTCTTGTTTGTTTCATTGATTCTCAGTGGGAGTCTTCTATTCCCCAGAAACTCTGCAGTTTGGCTGCAGCCCCCATTTCCCCTTGTTTATTTTAATTTAGGCTGCTTCCCGTGGGGCTTGTGTCATGCTGTGGAAAGAGATCATGTTGTTTCCTCGGAAATGTTCCAGATAGTGATTTTGTGCTGGTGTACTTCCTGTTTGGTTTTCCTATGTGCCCTTTAATGAGCTGTGATTATGACTCTAACACTCTGTACAATAATGTCAGTGATCTATCATAATGTCTCCACTTGATTAAAAAGAATTTACTTCTAATATCAAAATAACTAAAATTTTAACAGGACACTGGTTTTTAAATTTCAAAAATAATCCTGTGGAATAACCTCATATTAAACTTGAACTGAACCAGAATTAAAACAAAAAACTAACTTTGACTGTACTTGCAACTAGCACCCATATAGTTCAGAACTGACTTTTTTTTTTTTTTTATTATTATTATTAATAATTTTAAATATTGTATTGCACAGACCTATTCTATACCAAGACTGATCAGAAATGTTAACTACAGGAGGATAATAACAGGGTCAGTTGCTAATCAAAAGCAAGATTAAGACAATTATTAAACTGTCTATATAAAACAAAATCTGGTTTTAAACTTCAGCTGCCTTCTGAGTACAGCCTAAGTTATCTAGTATCAAAGTTTACAAACCTCTAAGCTCGGAGAGTTACAGATGCAGACAATAAAGAGTTGATTTTTATACTGAGTGGCACAAAGGCGCTTATTGACATTCCTGGCTGATTGTGTAGTGGGTGCTCTGAATGAATGGGTAAGTGGTGAAATAAGGGCCTCACTTGGCTTGTTAACATATTCCCCTCTCACTAAAACAAAGCACTGTTTGACCAGGAGTGGACAGAGATGGGGAATAGACTCTCCGGCCTCAAATCAGTTCTTCTCTCTATCTTTACATTTTCTACACAGCAGCAGCAGCTGGCTCACTCACACAAGTGGAAGAACATATGGCAGCTGTGAGGAGAGCTTTTCCCTTTACCTCATTGTCTGACCTTAAACAATACCACAGTGTTGTCCACCCACACGATTTATGCTACTTTTAAGTACAGTTGGATCATTGTGTACACACAAATACCACTTCCTCATCCTTTTGGTTTATTTTATAATTGTATTCATCATCATTATGTAAGATGCATATGATAATACATGTTTTATCCTTTTTTAATGTTGATGCTGTTGATGTGTTCCTCCTTATCATTCATTTCTTGCTCCTACCTTTCCATCTTTAGCCAAAAATGTGACGGATGGTGGAGATGACAAGAAGAATATGCAGAAGAAGAAAGTTAAGGAGCTAAAGATTCTGGATGGAAAGTCTGCACAGAATCTTTGTAAGAACCTTTCCCCCCCTCAGATTAAGACTTTACAATAGATCCTTGAAATTAACGAAAATGTATTTCATTGAATGTACTTCTTCTGTAAAAGAAATGTAATTCTTTTACAGCCATCTTTCTGGGATCATTTCGTCTTCCATATGAAGAGATCAAAAATGCAATTCTGGAGGTTAATGAGAAGATCCTTACAGAGTCCATGGTCCAGGTATAAAACACTGATTTGTTTCATTTATCACATAAAGAAGAACTATAATTGATTAACATGCCTTGCTCTTTTGAAAGTTTGAATAATATAATTTTTTTCATATAATAAAGTAAATTGGCCTTGCCTCAGTACAAATATTTTGTGAAGGCAGCTCTTAGGAAAATTTTTTTTATTCCCAGAACAAGGTGTAAGGTTGGTTCACTGTTAGCATTAATGTGAGGGCAAAACTCCGCCCTGGTTGTGAAAAGCCCGATGCTTTAACAAAGAGGAATACGTTTGGACCACTGCAGAAACTTTAAATTAATCTGTTCTGTTTTTCACATTTTTACGAATAAGGTACCTTTTAATACAATGTTTATTACCAATTTAATACAATTTCACATCATTTCGTTTGAATGTTACAGTGTGGACATCTTGACTTTATTGAACCATCCATTTATATTGTACATATTCTTCTTTCACTGTCACATAGAATCTCATCAAGCAGCTCCCAGGCCCAGAGCAGCTCAGTGTCCTGGGCGAGATGAAGGACGAATATGATGATTTGGCTGAGTCTGAGCAGTTCGGAGTCGTGGTAAGAACAAAGGCTCTCTTTACATGTAAGAGCTGTAAACAAGAAGTATAACTCTCAGCTGACTCCTACATGACTAACTAAAACAAAGCATCACAAATTGTATCAGGCACATGAAATTGTAAATGATGCAGAAAGGAAATTGATGCACCATTTTACTAGTGTCAGTATGTTAAGATACAGGGACAGTCAGGCTGCAAAGCACAGAGGGCCTTATTCACCGGAGGAGGATATGACTAATGGGCAAAATCCCCTTCAGTCACTCTAGACACACATCCTGTCACAGTCTGGACACCTGTCTTTACCAAAGCAGTATAATTTAAGTGGAAAAAAAAATAATTGTGATGATGTGCGCTGTGCAATTTATGTTATCAAATAAGGATTCATTTTAAAGTGCACATTTTCAATGCATCCAGAGGCATTGTAGACATTCTAGAGGAGACTAAACTATTAACTGCTAAATTAAACAAGAAATTAATTTCATAGTCTTTGGACATGTATAGTCTTTATGATGCCATGATTGTAACTGTTCAAATAAGATACTACCACAGTCTCATCCTCCCCAAAGCCAAGACACTGCAGCCTTATCTGCCACTTCGACCAAGGCTCCACAGTCACAGAAGACGTTATGCTAAATCCTAACCCCTGGGCACTAAGAATCTATGATCTTTTGAGACTGTAATGCTGATAAGTGTGCAGCCCTAATGTACACATAAATGCTCTTTAACTGAAGCATTAGAAATAAAACTAGACTGAAGTACTGATATTTTTTTCTTCATATTTGCAGATATCCAGTGTGAAGAAGCTCATGCCACGACTCCAGGCTATTTTGTTCAAGCTTCAGTTTGAGGAGCAGCTCAACAACATTAAACCTGATGTGGTGTCTGTGACCGCAGCCTGTGAGGAACTGTCCAAAAGCGAGTCCTTCTCCAAACTACTGCAGATTATTCTCCTTGTGGGCAACTACATGAACGCTGGGTCTCGCAATGGCAAAGCATTTGGTTTCTCAATTTCGTATCTCTGCAAGGTAAATGCTGCCATCCAAGACAGCAGTTACATCTGATCTGTATTACTATATTATCTTCTTTCTTATTTAGTTACGGGACACCAAATCTGCAGATCTGAAGATGACACTGCTCCATTTCCTGGCTGAAGTGTGTCAAGATCAGTACCCAGATATTATGAGTTTTCCTGATGAGCTCATTCACGTGGAGAAGGCCAGCAGAGGTACAAATACAATCTAAGTTGACTGTTCCAAAAAAATTGTCCTACTTTCATCTGTACAAAAATTTTTAAGAGTGAATGTTTCACCACTCATTCAAGTAGCTTCTTCACATCTAATAAAGCAGAGTGAGTTGCAAAACATATTCACTCTTAAAACCTTTTTTCCAGCTGAGAGAATTCAATTGTCTTTGCATCATAACCTACCTGGGTGACTGAGAGATTACACAGACTTCAGTCTTTACTGCATTTTTAATATTACGAGGTCCTCTACAGTCTCTGGCCTATGTCTTGTATTGCATTACTAAATATTGTGTTATGTGTGTGTAATATTGTTTATTAAACTACTTTTCCCATTTCCCTCTCCAGTATCTGCAGAGACTCTTCAGAAGAACCTAGAGCTTATGGGACGCCAGATCAAAAACCTTCAGAAAGACCTGGAAACATTTCCTCCTCCACAAAATGAAAAGGACAAGTTTGTGGAGACTTTATCTATATCCTTCACATTGGCATCAGTCTCATTAAACCTTACAATAAGTCTAAACCTGCACTTAAATATTACATGAAAGAGGCTATACCTACTTTATTTTCATGTAATATAGTTTATTTTGCTTCAGTACAGATATATTATTAACTGTGCGGCCCTTAACACATAGGATTCACAGTTTTGTCGTCACTGCTCAGGAACAATATGAGAAACTGGACCTGATGCACAAGAACATGGAGAAACAATACACAGACTTGGGCAACTACTTTGTTTTTGACCCCAGTAAAGTCTCAGTGGAGGAGTTTTTTGGAGACCTCAAAACATTCATAAACATGTTCCGGGTAAGTAAGTGATTATGTACAGGTGCAAGGCTTGCTATTTCTGGATTAATGCTGGAGGCAGCTGCTGCAAGAGCACAAACATAATAGATCAAAGAGAAAAACATGAACGGTACAACTGTGTTTGTTTAGACACAATTATGTATTATAATCTTTGACATATTTTTACTTTACACATCACCTGCGGCCTCACAACAGCAAAAAATCATGCTCTGAACTTCTCATTCCACTCATAATCCGCTGCATTTATTTTGGGGTAGTCACCCTAATCTTTAAATGTGCACTATGTAACTTTGCTGGTGGAGAGTTTGCTACTTGCTTGTCTCCATGGAGATGTCTTTACTCTTATGGAATTTTCCACAAGCAGATGATAAAGAGCCCAAGTTAAAATTAAGACCAGTAAAGTGACAGAAATAAGAATGCATGTTTTTCAAGCAAATAATATTTGAACAATTGCAAGATAGATAGGTTCATTACTGTGGACCATTCGAGGCAAAACATTTCCATGGATATGAGTATCAGAAAAGTTGCATAGTGCATCTTTAAGCCAGCCACTGCTGACTAGTTGATCATAGAATCATTTATATATTCTCAAATTCATGTGTGTGTTAAAATATATCTTATCTGTTGATTGATTGTGTTTAATGTTATTTTTTCAGCAAGCAGTAAAGGAGAACCAGAAGAGGAAGGAGGCTGAGGAGAAGATTAAGAAAGCCAAGTTGGCAAGAGAAAAGGCAGAGAAGGAGAAGGAGGAAAAACTGAAGAGGAGCCAGGTCTTGGACATCAATGCAGGTCAGTACAGCTGCATTCAACCTGTTTCTCCACACACTCTCTTTGCATTCCCAGCTCTGTCCTTTTGGGGGCAGTCACAGTCCACAGTTTACAGTATATTTGTGTGTTTGTAATGCGTGTATGAAGAAAAAAGTTTGCAGGATTTATAAGCCAGAGTTAATCAAATGTTGATGATCCGTGCTTCAAGCAGAGAAACAACAATGAAGTTTTTGTGGAGGGATTCAACAAACTGCCTGACCTCTTTTTCACTTCAGAAATACATGAGGGATTTTGTGACTTTGAAGGAGAAGCCAAAGGAAGTCTAAATCTTCCCAAAAGTTAGGTTCCTATCTAAAGCTGAGAGTGGCACAGTGTGTTTAACAGTGTTATAGTCACTCTTTGAGAAGCTCTTATCCCCATATTCACAGTGCAGCCCGCAGATACAGAAACTTTCCCCCTTCGACGCTGACCTACTTTTATACATTCCTCCTCTCTCTGGCTCCACTTGGGCTCTTGGGACTCCTCCGCAGTCCAAATTTGCCACAACCTCAGCACTCTGCATGTGTGTTAGGAAAACCAAGAGGGTAGTTTTTGTTCCCTTTTTCCGTCACTTTAGGAGCACAATAAGTTTGTGCAATGTGTGTTTAGGCAACTGGGAGTAAAGACTTCAGTGTGTGTCTGGCTTGTGATAGTTTTACAAAGTTCTTTGGCCATTGTCCCAGAGCTCCATGTTCCAGCTGGCCTCATCTCCTTTTCTCCCCTTTTATTTAAAGAACACTTTAAAGTTCAAATCTTTACTCCCAGTAAACAGTTTGAAGCACTGTGAATTGGGTAGTCAGATTTCATGTTCAAGTTTGATGTTTGCAGACGTTTGTGAGCTAAAGGACATTTACATACAGGTGGCATATTTGACTGCCTGTGGCCTGGGGTTATTTGACAACCCCCATTTAAATTGTCCCATAGACAAATCCAGCCGACTCAGGCCTGCTCTTTGTTCTGGATTTGTTTAACGTCCATATTGCACAGCCATTACACACAGACTGTTTTGAATACAGTCTCTGCTGCTTTATAGACTGACTGTTATTGTTTTTGTCAACTCATTCACAAGTACATTGCATATCTGTTGTGTCCTACTGCGCCTACTTTTACACCAATGCATCACGTGTGCTGAAGCATATAGGCTAGTGTTATTTGTGTTTCCCGGCCTTGGCATTCCTGTGTGAGTGAAACAGTCAGCCACTCACCTCATCTGCCCCCACTTATCACATAAATGTTCTTGGCGTGTGATAATAGTTACTGTAGTTATAACTGAACAACTATAGAAACTTTGTTAATGTGATACTTAATACTTTATTCAAAGTTCTGATTACTAAAAATCTCCATCTATTGTCCAACTTTTCCAGAGTTTATTTTGAGTTTAGTGCCACTCCCTCATGCCCACAGTCACAAGCTGCCTTTGAGTCACTTTAATTATCCCCTATGTGCTGAAAACTGCTTATCATAATAATATATCTGAGCATTGCCTCACAAACATAATATTTACTCACACAACACAGTCAGTGCTTTTCCACATGCTACAACTAGGTGTCGCTATTTGCTGTAAGGTGGTACTGTTTGTGGGAAAAGGGTGTGTGTGTGGGATTGACCAAGCCGCAGAATTGCTGGTCTGGGAATGGCCACTATGCGTGCTCTTGCTCTATTTTTCAGTTTGTAGGGTAAGTGTTGTGGGGGAGGGTAGAAATGTGGAGCAAGCAGCAGATGCTCTCAGGGGGATTTAAATGTGTTTGTGTGTGTGCGCTCTTAGTGGAGTGAGGGAGAGGAGAAAGGCTGAGGACACAACACTGCTGATCTTGAAATATAACAGCAGTGATTTAAAGCTACAATAGTTAAAAATACTGCACTTATACATTATGACGTATCAATGCATTGTTTTCATATAGTACATTTCTATATGAAATTTAATTCTTATAGCTGTGTTGTAAACAGACGATCACATGGGCTCAGTGCAAGCCTTCATACTAGATGGGATTAATACGGACATCTTTAAATGCTCTTAGCCTAATCCTTTTACACTAATTAATCTGTCTCTTTTTATTGGATTCTCTAGTCTAAACTCTGCAATGTCTTAAAGGAAGTTTGTAACCTGGCGAAATTATCTTATCACTTAAGGATGTCACATTGTAAAATTTTTGTAAGTACGATCATTCACAATTAACACCATGAACAAATAATTGATTGACTGATTGATTGATTTGTTTTTATTTTGAGTTTGTGCCAAGAGAGAAACAATAATCATGTATACTACATATACATTGTAAACAACAGAAAAGCACATTTCTCAAAAAGGAGTGGGAAGAAAAACTTGTATGAACCCACCCGTATTCATGACATAGTTTCAAAATTTATGTGGTTGCTTCTGTACATTAATCACTGAACTTAACAAATATTTATATATAGCAAAAATAAATTGCGTATTATGTAAACAAAATATAATTTTCACCCCAAAACTTTTTTTTCCCCCCATTTTGTACTGTACACACACACGCACACGCACACACACACACACACATACATACATACATACATACATACATACATACATACACCCATACGTATATGTATAATAGGAATATAATTTGTTCACATTATCTAATAGCTTACTATTAATGTAGTATATGGCTAGCTCTATAAATACAAACTTTGAATCACAATAATGTAAAGTTAAAATGTCATTAACAGCATTTACATTTGGGTTTACTTATAATTGTAGGATAATATAGATGCTATAAATGCTGCTCACAGTTATAGTCTTGCTATTATGAATATACTCTGACCCGTACAAGATACTGTTATATCCATTTACAAGTTAATTTCCCCCACTACTTTATAAAATATTGACTTTTTTTCACACTAACAATCAGGGTATTTACAAGTATACCCTAAGGCTATATCTTTGCTATAAATGTCAACATGTGATCAGCTTAATTTCCTTAAAAGAAATTTCACTCAAAACAGCCACACTATAACTATTCGTCACACCATAGAGAGAATAGAGCTGCTATTTTAGATGTACACATATGTCCTGAAACTCAAAGGGGAGTCATTGTTGGGTCTCTCTATGTCCTCCAGCTCTTTAACACAACTGGGTTTCTGTGTTTCTGTGCTAACTCCAGCGGTTTAAGCACAGCATGTGATTAGTTGTTGTGGAACTGTGCCAGATGTGTTTCCTCTGGACTGAAAACATGCCCTACATTATTTGCAGCCAGAGTGCAGTTCTAGATATGAACAATGAGAGGCGTATTTGAGCTGTGAAAGATTTAGGAGCGCTCTGTGGAGACTGTGGCGTGAGAGGCGTGACCGCACACCATCTGCCCCATGGCTTAACTTTCAGGATTAAATATATGGTATGTGTTTGTGTTAGTGAGGAGTATGCTGCTGCGGAGGCTAGTCAGTGACAACATAAACCTTTAGCCCAGCCCTCTGCCCCCTCTTCTCTGTCCGTGTTCAGGTTCACATAGAAATAATGAAAACCATCTGCCCCAGAGCTCAGCCAACACACTCTTTCTTACCCCACAAAGCTGCCATGACACCTTTACTCACAGCAGTGGTCATGTCATGACATGTGTGGACTGAAGCCTGTCTCCTTATTTACAACTGCATATGCAAAATAATTAAATAAACAAAATAAAGAGTGTGATTTTCCTCAATGCAGATTTTTTTTGTTTTTTGTTTTGTTCTGTTTTCTTTGTAACCTTGTCATATTGTGGAACATTCATGGTAAAACTTTCTCCAACCAGAAAAGTTGCAAAGTGTGCCTAGTACTAAGTACATAAAGAAATAATAATCATATATGTGTGTGTTTATGTTTACTGACAATAATGATAATGGAGATCAGGCAGAGCAAGGACAAAACTGAAAATGATTATTATGTTTCATAAATGTGATACATAATTTGTCTCTACTGCAGTATTTGACAAACAGTTTAAATCTTTTAATGTGCAATTTGCCCCAATTCATATATAAATGCAGGTCAACTATATTTTTCAGTAAAAAAAAGTTGTTTTCACTCACATAGAACAAAATGAGGTTATAGATTCTTTAGTACTCTGAAACAGGGATTGCCACCCAGTGAAAAGAGTATAACTGAGTTTGGACCATGACTGAACACTTTTTGTAAAATAAATAGTACCAGTGCAGTAGCAGGGAGGTCCACAATCTCCCACAGACATCTCAGGCTTAGTGATGCTTCCTATTTGCAATTCTGCACATTTTTGTTCATCACATTTCAAACTTTACTATGACAGGGCAGTAACTTTCTTGTAGCATGTAATTGGTTGGCAATTATGGGGCACCTAACACTCATTCAGTATTTACATTTGGAGATGTTGAGTGGGCGTGTCCCTCCTCAGTGCTAAGTGAATGAGAGCTGCCCCTAAGCGCTGATGTTAGCAGAAGTGGGTCACTGCCTATCTGGGTTAATTTAGCAGATTTCCCAACAAGGCCACGTGGCAAGTAAATGACACATCTGGTCACGTGTGTTTTGGTGTGTGTGTATGTGTGAATAGGCCTGGGACATTTATCAAAACTACTCATTTCTTTTTACTGGAAAGAGTGACACATACAAGTAGCTGTGATTTAAAATAACATGGTCGTAAAAATAGCTTGGCGTCATGTATGAGCTCCGAATGCCCACGCTGGATTGATTTGATGTTTGGTGTTTGTGATTGATAACATGTGTGCTGTGCTTACAGAGGGAGATGAGACTGGCATCATGGACGGCCTGTTGGAGGCGCTACAGTCCGGAGCTGCCTTCAGGAGGAAGAGAGGACCAAGACAAGCAGGTAAATATTAACGCTAATACAAATCTGCATTAGAATTTAATAGAATGGAATAGAATTTGTTTTAGCTGATCTCATCTTTGATCCATCTGTTGCATGGCTCAGAGGCTGTGGGTTGCTAGTTCTTAGTCATAGCTTTCAGTGGGAGGGGTAGTGTACAATAAAAACAGGAAAATATGCTTATGGGAATACTGAAGCCACAAATGTTCCAAATATATCACACTCATTACATTTTTTATTATTATTACCTTTGTTTGTGGTCTTTATAACAACCACAACTCCTAGCATTACATTGTGCATTTGTTTATAACTGCACTGTTTGGGTATAGCGATTTAGACAACAAATATATCTGATTTGTTTTTAGATGAGTTTACTGGTTCTGTTTTAGACCTGAATTTTACCAGGTATAGTCATTGTTTAGCCCCTGTTTAGACCCTATTTTATTTCTGTTTTCCCTTCACTTTGTGCTAAGATTTGTAGGCTTGTCAGTAGTTGTTGACTTTTCATTCTGTGCCCTCTAAAACTTAACATGGAAGAATGTGTCAGAGTGGTGATAGTAACTTTGTAACATGATCCCCTTTAACAACTGGTATGTAGCCCGGCCTTGTGAGCGGGAAAGTGTGCCATGCCCATTACCAAGAGAGGGAGGGAAACATGGGCTCAAAGTGTGTGTGTGTGTGTGTGTGAGCCTTGTGTGGGTTCAACATTCACACATAACAGGGCAGTGGTGCAACCCAATCCCTCTCAATAGAAGCCAGATGTGTAGCAGTGCTCACAGTGTAAAGACCATGACCAGAGGGTAGACTTTCTTTTGTTCATGGATTCATTTGGGGATAAAGAAATCTCTGTCCTCCATTTTGTTATTTTCCAGCTTTTGCAAAGGAACACAGGTGTGGTGTGTCTCAAATACAATGCCAGTACAACTCATCCAGTACATATATAGAAGGGAAAAGTGTTCAAAAAGGGCCTCACTCCAGGATTCTGTCAGTCGCACATTTTAGTGTCTGACCACCTCACAGTCTTCACAGGAAATGCCAAACCATGTGTTCATGAGACAAAATGAAAAGATTTGTTCTGGAGCCTGCATTTGGTAAAAAGAAAGAAAAAAAATACTGCAGCTTTGCTCAGCTTTTCCACTCTGTCCTTTGACTGCCCCTGTGCTTTTATTTTTTTAAGATTTCCTGTGTTTGAAGGATTGTGACTTGTCTGCACACTTACATCGCTTTATAATATGGCTCAAGTTTTATAATAGTCATATGTTACCCACACTATAGCTAAAGTATGCCCCACAGTAACATCTCATACCAGCCGCAGTGTTAGTCTTTTGTCTGGGTTGTTTAGTTTAATCAGAGCTCTGAAAATGGCAGAGTTGGCAGAGTTTGTGCTGACTGGCTTCTGTTTCTGGGTGTTTTCAGGCCCCACTGAGGCCACTAATGTCCCTACCTCATTGTCATAATAGTTTTAGGCAGTGTGGGATTGCTGTATTTCTAAATGGTTTTACTTGTATGGGGATTTTACCCATTTTTATAAAACATTACAGGCATTATTGTGAGCATAACAATAAAATGATGTCACCTCTTACACAGCTAAATTACTTTATACAGTGAAAAGCTGCCTCCACTTTTGAGCACCATATTATACTTTAATTAGGATGAAGTCTACTTGTTAGACACATAAAACATTTTCATGAATTAAGATGAGGTAAAACCCAAGAAACTAACTTGTTAAGGTAGATGTTATTAATAAAATAAAGTGTGCATGCAATCGAGCACAAAAACTAACAGTAAAAGAAAACATAAACCCACTTTGCCAATGTTTCACTATGTACATGACTCTGGAATGTGGCAGAATTCTTTACCAGCCTAAAGAGAAAATGTTTCACATGAATCAAGGTGGACATCTGTTTAACAACATGAACCACATGCACCACCATTTCTTTGTAACAGCTGCTGCTTTAAATCTGATATTACATCAGTTTGATAACAATATTATACTTTTTAAAGCATAACTGTAGCAGAAAAAGTACACAAATACATAAATACTAATAGTTACCAACAAATGACTAACTTAAAAGTTTTTACTCATAGTCATAAGCATCACAGAGTGTGCTTTCTGTGCACACGCCCGGAGACTGAAATGTCACTAGTGTGGTTTTAAAAGACTATTGCTGCCCTGCTGAGTGTATTGTCATGCTCTCTGTGTCAAAGTAATAGGGCTGAATGCAGAGCCACGAGGCTGTGCTGCCTGCACCCCCTGACCTTTGACCTCCCCTGTCTGAGTAAAGTGAGTAGGCTGCGTGGAATTGCCCAGTGCAGTGTGCAGACAAAACACACTCACCAGATGCTCGCATTTTATTACAGAGACAAATGGACTCTGCATTCCCATACATATACGGTACTTATCCATCCACATTTAGTGCTGTCCAGTGGCATGCACTTCCTTAAACCCCACTGTTTTAAATCTGATTTCACTCCCTGCCAGTGTGCTCTTTAAACCCTTTAATGGTGTGGATCAATTAGCCTGATTGGGCACAATGCATCCTTTGAGGCCACATGTGTCTGTGTGGAGGCATGCCATGCTGTAGACTGGCAATAGACCCATCTGCTGGGTCATGACCTCCACTAAAACCACCAATCACAGTAGCAACTGGTGGACAAAGCTCCAATCACAACAGGGCTCTGAAATAAAAGAGAGAGTAACAAAAGAGGCACACGCTGCTCTGCTCCCCGTCTGCTCTGAAGAAAAAGTCTGAAACATAGAAGTGCTCCCACAGATGTTCACACCCACAGGCCACATCAATCACACCATTACCAGCTCCATAAACAATTAATGCAATGGACACAATAAAGACAGAACAGAGATGCCACCACTCAGCCAATAGAAGAGCAGGGTGACGTCAGCCTTTCCCACAGTGCTCGGGTGCACAGCTGCAGTTTTACAGTGTAGCCTGAGGATGGCGATACTAGTCTCTGCTAAACTGAGCACACTTTCAGTGTTCAAACCCTCCATTATGTTGTACCTGTTCTATACAGTAGCTATTTCTAATACCAACAAACATGGCTGCCACCCTGTCCAGTCTCAACAGTAACGGGTGTTATGGCCAAGACTCTGAATTTGTGTCCATCTTGCCAGAAGTCACCCAAAACATAGCTACACAATTCTGCTTAACTGTCCACATATTCCTCCTTGAATCTTGTCATAGATATATAAACTTTAACCTCTAAGACCCTTCCTGAAATAGATTCCCTGGGGTGTTCCAAACAATATCACCATGCTGTACTTGTGTCTGTGTGTAATGAAGTTAGATTTGCAAAATAAGCTTTGCAAATCCTTGTTCTATCTATAAAACATGCTACAACTCTCTCAGACAAACATAATATTTCTCTTAAATATATTAAGACATCCCACACCTATAGTCTTAAACCCATTAGAATAACTACTCAGGAGTTATTCTTAGCAAACACTAGTACTTACTGCTTCCTTCAAGCTTAAATATTGATTTTGATGTAGCCATTAACTATCAATGTTTTATTCATGCCTGGTCAAAATGCTTGTACTTAAATGTCTTTTCTCATGTCCTAGCTGTGTTGCTGTTGTCTTATTACCAGGACAATGGTTTCAACATTTTCTTTTGTGAATTGTTTTTTGAATTGTTGCCTGTCACTGTACTATAAATCAGTAGTTCTCAACCTTTTTCAGTCACAAGCCCCATAATAACACCAGCTGGCTTTTCATGACTCCCAAACAAAACAAAACAAAAAAATCCTACCTGCAAAATGCTAAAGTAGCCTTATGTCTAACCGTTTTATTTTCAGGACACAGCCTACCAAATTAATGTATCTAGGCCTAACAATTAGAATCTACATGCATCACATTTGAAGGGTTAAAGACTAGTATACATTTAAATCTTTTTTTCCAGTATCATCTACAGACCCTGAAATTATTTTGCAACCCCCAGGGCTGCCCAAACCTACAGGTTGAGAACCACTGCTATAAATACTGTGAATTTATAGGTCATTACATAACTTGTAATTAGTTTCTGTCTAAATTTGGAATGAAAAGTAGGAGAGGTGTTGAACAGTGGACTGAGTAAGTGTGTTGAAGTGATAATGTGACACATTGTGCTGGGCTCCTTTCATAGACACCTGTTAAGTTGTGAACTCTTAATCTGCCTCTCCCCTCTCTCCCCAGACTCTATTGTCTCTTTGTCACAGCTAATTCTGGAGACCTGATCGGTAACTTTGGCTACATCCACACCAGTTTGTTTTCACTGAGCTACCAATAATGTCTAGAATGAGGATAGAATTGGTGTTTTTAGAATTTTCAATTTGCATGATTTATATTTGTTTTATTGTAATTCATATAACGTACTGTAATGCAGATATGCTATTATTACCAGTTCACTACTTAAATGAAAGCATGCAGGTGTGGACATGGCCTTTTGTGGCACCATGTGTATTTTGAAAATATTTTTAAGGTGCACCACACTGTAGCTTATCTGGAGCATAATATGCCACTTACTTGTCTCCATGGATATATTTTTATTTTGCCTGGAATGTTCCACACAATGACATTAAATGTGTCCATCTTACATTTATTTTATTACAGGTGTTGGTCAAAGTAAATAATCTATAACTTGACCTAGTGGAGCCACCTGCTTATTGATATGTTTAATTTCATACTGTGGAACATTCCAGGGAAATCACTGTCTCCATTGAAACAAGCATGTAGCATACCTACCACCAGAAAAGTTACGTAGTGCATCTTTAACAAAACTGAGTGGTTTCATGGTTGTGTCTGTGTGGCTCATTTGCATGTGTCATTACTGATTTTACATTATGTGAATACAGAATGTGTTTTCTTTGTTGTTACTCACACATTCTAAATGTGTGTGATTTTAATTATTTGCATCATGTATGTTTTATATTCATGATTTATTCATGTCACAGCTGCACGTCTCAAGAGTTCTTAACATCTAGCAGGATAAGAGTGAACACACAAATACAATCTCCCACTGACCTATATAATTCAAAATGGCGGCTGCGGCACAGCTGTCCTTGCACACCGCAAAATGAAGCTCACTAAAGAGAGAGGGAGGGAGGTGGATGTAGCGTAGGAGGAGAGTGAGCATCACTGAAAGAGGTAGAACTGTATTAGAACAGCAACCTGAGGGCACACACTGTCACACACTTTTGTTTTTCAAATCCTCTTTTTTTCTCTCTCTTTCTCTCTCTATCCATGTCAGCCACATTCTGATTAAGCTTACCCAATCTTCCCACAGCATGATTCATAGTATCCCTGATCCTACATAGTTTCCCATTACTTTTACCATCCTCTTATTTCTCCATTTGACCTTAACGCCACACCCTTCTTTGCATTTACTCTGTTTGACTCTCTATGAAGATCAGGGCAGAGCAGGTCTAATCTGACATGAGTAGTGACTTGGTCTAGATTTCACATTAATCCACACAGATGCACATATACATATACATATACATATATACACACACACACACATACACACACACACCACAGATATAAAGTCATCTGGATGTTAAATGCATGGAGTTTGCATTAAGTGTCCATGGTTGAGGCTGATGCTGGTTAATCAACTAATGTAGTTGATTTTGCATGGGAATGAGATGTCAATATGTTACTCTTGGCAAGCAGTGACAATATTGACGTATTTTGTTTACTCATATCAAAGACATTACCAATAATTTGTTGTGGTTTTTCCCTAGCCAACCACAGAAGAGCTGGCCATGCAGTGACTAACATCCTGGCCAAGGAGCTGATGCAGGAAGACACGCCCACGCCAAGCAAATCCACAGTGAAAAAACAACGGCTAGAAGACCCAGAGGAGTCAAACGTTGAATCGTCTGAATCTTTAGAGGATATTCTGGAGGCGGTCCCTTCTCGATCCAATTAAAATTTGATGACATGGACAGGGCTTTCAAGTACATATAGCTATTACAGGGGCCAATAATATACTGAGTAGAGAACGGTTTTGTGTTGGGAAACCAAATTTTGACTAGAAATAAACACACCGATGACTTGATTAGTTGCACTTGTTATTTATTTTGTATCACAAGACAGCAACTCAGTGCATGGAGACATGTTCTAGTTTGGCATTTCTTAAAATTTTAGCATCTTCAAAAATCCAACTCACTTCATATATGCATTTTTCCAGTCCCTAAACATCAGTGATAACACTGAATTAGTTAGTTATTATAGTAACTACACTTTAATCAGCCTTGATAAAACATAAAGACTTAATTCATAATGAGCAAATACTTTATTAAGACTGATCCAGGCTTAGTAACTATTTCATGAAAACCCTAACCCCTTCATTAAGGAGTCACTACGCCTGAATCATTCTTAAACTAGGTGTCTTTATTAAGGCTAAAGAACACTGTCAGTGGCTAATTAAGGTCCAGTTATTATAAAGTGCTATCACGTCACGTTAGTAGAAGTCACTGTTACCAACTTATTTTTCTTTCAAATGTCTCTTGAAGAAACACATTGGTTGTTTTATTGGATTGTAACATATTATCTATTCTTAACAGGTTTACTGAATAATGTGGCCAGAATGAGTATGCCAATTTCACACTTTAATTTGAATTTCTTTTGTTCTGTCGACCATCTCTGTAATTATTTAGTTTTGAATTTAAAAAGGCATTTTGGACACATCCAAAGACAGCCTTCTTGACATTTCACTTTCTGTATTTTAGCCAAGAGCTGCATTTTGATCCATTCTAGCCTCTGTTTTAAACTATCGACCAAGACTGTTCATACATATTCATAAGACACAGTTTATTTTACTGTAGCATGGTGCCAACCAAGAAAAGTTTATATTAGTTTCACTCAGGTGTTTCAAAAGTGCTTTTGTTACACTGGTCTCTATGGGTTATTTCTAAGGGCACATCAAAACACATATGTTGATAAATTTAAAACCACTTTGTTTTTTAATGAGACAAACTTTAATTCATTTGGTATAAACCTTAAAAGGGAAAAGGAAGTACAGTTGTTTGGAAAAGGGAGACTTAACCAAATAGCATTTAAAAGGGCGTTTGTAGCTACCCAACTGCATTCCTGTGTCTGTGTCTCTGACTGTGTAAAATAAGCCACTAAAATGACTTGTGCGCACATAAAGTTTGTCTATGTCAGCGTCTCATTACTGTACAGAGAGGTATGGATGCTGTCTTGAATGTTAGGTTTCCCAAGCGGCTCTGTGGTAATGTTGCACACTTGAGACTGCCTGAAAACTGTGGAGACAGGTCTATTTCTCTAAATGTTTTTTGTGCACTCAAAATCTTAAAAATCCTCAATGTGCTGTGCTGGTTGCTGATGTCTGACCTTCTCCATGATCAACATATATCAACGTTGACATGTTTACTTCTAAATCTCTTAATGTAATGGTCACGTTCGCTGCCTTCTCCTATGCAAAAATGAATGTGTTTAACCCAGGCACACTGTTTAAATGTTTAAATAGCACTGGGTGGACTTTTGTGGTCCATGTCTAGCTCCCGATTTCAAGCATAAACATATCAAAGACCTTCCTTAGCTTGTAATATCTGCCAACAAAACTTGCACTTACATTTACACAAAACAATGTCACATGCTTGAAGGTGCACTGTGTAACTTTTTGGTTGGGGGTCCGTCACCCTTTTTGTATGGATTCATCATTACTGTGCCTGAAATGTTCCTCAGTCTGACATTAAAAGCTCTGACTTATTCAATTACAGATTGTTTTATAGCTCAAAAATACCTAGAAAAACAGGCATTGAGTGTTAGTGGGGTCACCCACCTCTTCTCCAAGAAGACAGAAAGCCTCCAACAGAAAAGTTACACAAGGCACCTTTAATTTTAAGTCACATGATGTTGGCATGTTAGTTTTACAAGTTTCCATTTTCATACTTGGGGAACTTGTAAGAGAAATTGGTTGCACCCAACCAAACCATAAACTCCCATGTACTCTGCTGTGCCTATGCTGGAGCACTGTGAGGCACACTTTACTCTTGTGCTATTCTGGGCATGCTTTACAACTGTAACTAAAAACGATTGATGAATATGGACTTCACTGGAAACAACTTGGACATTCCTTTTTGTTAATTTTTAAGATGTTTTCTATGTGAATTTTTACAGTTGAGTATTTTATTGTATTTGAATAGATCTTTTTTTTTTTTTTGGAAAATTGCTTAATGTATATGGAGTAATGCACATGCTGGTTGCTACACAGAGCTATTAAAAGTCTTAACTAATTTAATCATGTTATTGAGTCGTTTTTGGTGCCTATAAACAACACTGATGTCTTTTTGTTTATTAATTCGGTTGAACGTAGGCCAGGGACATTCCTTTAGTGCAAGTTTTTAACCCCTCAGCTCCATTTCACTGGTGCAAACATGTAGTACTGTTAAAACTCTAACTCTTTACTCCGGCTAAAGATAAACTTGCAGCCAAAGGGCACAAGTAAACAGTGGAATTAATGAATTTCATAAAGATTTTCCAGCTTCCATTCCCAGTTAACTCGATTCCAAGTTATGTAAGAATATTTTCCACTTCTGATTAAGATTTGTAGGCTTCTGGAGTTTGCCTTGGCCTTTAGTGAGTATTGTATAAAGAGTCTTACATAGTCAATATGCGGATATCTGGAGAACACATTTTGGCTCGTAGATGTTTCTTTCCACCTTTAAATCATTCCAAAGATATTTTCATCTGCCCACAGACGATGCACACTGAGACCTTCCATCTGTTCTTTATTCAAATCGGAAGTTGAGCATCAATCATATGCACTGGCTAATACATATTCACACATGTTACAATATCTAACATGGCCATGCCTGGATGGCAGAGGGATTACATAGACATATCTAACAAGGCATAAATTCTGTGCTAATCTGTAAGAAAAAAACTATATTTTGGCCATACGTTCTTGGTACTGTGATGATTCACAGATAAAAGTGACAGTTAAAGGTGCACTATTTAACTTTTTGGTTGGCAGTCTGTCACCTTGTTCCTATGGAGATGTCTGGAATCTGTCTGGAATGTTCCACAGTATGACATTAATCAGCTCTACCTTACATTTATTATAATTACAGGTGGTTTTATAGCTCAAAAAGTACCTAGAAAAACAAGCATTCTGACTGTGAGTGCAGTGGCCTTCCCACAGATCTGACCTGTAACTTGTATTGTACTAGTATCTGACAAACCCTCTACCAGAAAAAAGTTTTTTGTCTTGCAGTAAAAACACAAACACAAACATCCTCAAAGTTTGTCGGGCAAACAAACATAAGGAAATTAACCAGGACAGGATAATGTTGATGATATCTCAGCAATCTGGAGAACTACAAAATGTATTTAAAATTAAACCACCAAGATAATAGTCATACAATTGTAATATAACACATTTTTGAGCAACATTCTTACTTCTCCCATGGTCCACAACCTGGATAAGGAGGAGTGGAGTGTTCTGAATGGTGTAGGTTTGGAGCAGGTCTGAGTTGCATGCATGTAAAAGCCTCTTGTGTGGGTTTATTGAGGAGATTTGCATTAGTGTGTGTGTGTGTGTGTGTGTGCGTGTGTACAGTGATCCAGTCTGAGTTGACTCTGTGGTACACAAATGTAAATGTGTACATCCTGGTCATGTGTGAACTGAAGACAAACTCAAGGGCTCTTTGTTTTCCCTTTGAACTTTGTTTAAACTGAAAAGAATCATGTGAAAATGCATGTGGCATGTGATGGGAGCAGTAATAGGAGATCATTCCTGCTGGTATCCATACTTTGATACTTTGGCTGTATAATCTGCCAATATGCAGTATCAACAGATACCAGATAGTGGCATTAAGATCCTCAAAGGTAGAGCCTTTCTGGTAGACCATGATTTGTTTCTTCATTGGAAAGATTGTTATGTTATTTAAAAGTTTCCACAGTGTGCCATTAAACTTATTTATTATGAAGATAAGCAGGGACACCAACAGAAATTGAGATACAAAAGCTTTGCATTGTTCAAAAACACAAATAACATAACAAAACTGATCCAAAACAAGATGAGAAATTCAACAGACTGTAGAAATAGTAATTACATATAAAGGCTAAAACAAGGTAGATTTTTTCAACTGATTGAAGGAGGATGAATGCTCAATACCCAATACACAATGTCTGTGTCAGTCTTTTTTAATCTGTCGTTATTATATTAACTACACTGCTTCCTGTTGTTTTTTAGCACGTAATACATGAATGGTGGTCAGTGTAGCTGTTGTTTAAACCTAAACCGTGACGTAACTGCTGAGGTAAAAGTATGACTCATAAACCCATGATTTCCATGGAATAACACTTGTCATTATATTTGTATGTGTGAAGGCTACATTTGGTCTTTAGTGGGGGGTCTCCTCCATGTCTTCTTATTACAAAGCGCGTCAGTCCTCCTGCTTTCCCAGACTCCTTTAGCCTGTTGTTGACACATTGAGACTAGATTTGTATGCACGTCTATGTGTGTGTGTCTGCCCTTATGAGCGTGAAGGGGGTCTGCAGCAGCCAGAATAAAAGAAGATCTTAACAAAGAAAGGGGAGGGGGCAGTATAATTGGCTTCAGCATTGCCAGACGACCCAATGACACGCCATTGATGGTGGAACGAGTTCCTGGATGCCTCTGGCCAATCAGGAAACAGTAGACGGTGTTCTGGAGTGTCTGATTGGCTGAGGGAGAGGTTGTCGGTCTCCAGGTAGCAGAGTGAACCAGGGAGAGGACTGAGGAAGACTATGACCTTAAATGCACATCAACAAAACAGTATATTCTCTGCCCTTTCTGTATTAAGTCCCTCACTGACACTGCCCTCAATGTGTCTACGTGCGTATCTCTGCTCCTGGCTCAGCTCGCATTGCCCGGGCACTCACAAAAAAATGTTTAATTTGTCCTGAACTTGGCTGTGCCTCTCCTTTCAGTCACTTTCTAGAACTAACTCCCCCCCATTTATTTCAGTGAGGACATTTAAGGCATTCCCCACTGCTTCTGGAATGAAACAAATGAGTTTAGTAGTCAAGACGGGTATGTGAGTTAAAGGGACAGTGCACAGTCTAAAGCTAATGAATATATTGGTTTTTAATTGTCATAGATTTGTAAAAAGGCTCAGTGACCAGTTAAAGTGCAGTTAAATCAGGCAACGACCACAATCATAACTACATGTAATTAGCCATTTTGATAATAATACTTGATACATGATGAACAAATGAACCTATCTTACCCTAACTCCAAATTCAAACCCCTTATTAGGCCTTAATTAATTAATTAATTAATAAATACTATAATTTCTAACACAACAACTTCCAAACTTTTTTTCACTGATGTCCAAATCTTGAAACATATTCAAACAGAAGGGCCCAATAGTGAATCATTCAGATGGGTGCATTTTATAGTTTTGACAGCACCTAACATCAATACTATGTCTGATCACAATACACAGTTACTTGCATTTGGTGTAAAAATTATTGCCTAAGATCAAGTGGATCAGCTCAGAAAAGTAAAAAGTACTGCATTAGGACACCCCTTTTCTAGCCCCTTAATTAAGAAACTATTAAGTCAAAATCATTATTAATATACTGATTGTTTCCCCTTTATTAAGACTAATTAAGTTGTATTTATTACACATATAAGTGTATTGAGTTTCATGAATAATACTTACAGTACATCATTTGACTACCTCTTCATGCTGTTGTTTACCTACATGTAACTGAACAAACAGGTTTTCCCTTACCCCTTCTGGTTGCTATAGCCCTGACATAGCGATGATCTGTGGTGAGTTTCTATTTGCCTAAGTTTGAGTTGGATCGAATGAGTTCATAGTCCAGCACAGCTCTATGTGTCTATGACTTCATTTGGCCTCCCCTCATCTCTTAATCATATCTCCTTGATTGAATTACTGCGCTCCTTGTACAACACTACGCATGTGACACTCAATTAGCGCACGATTAGTGGGGGCCAGGGAGTGTCAACCGATTGGCCGTGGTGGTGTGGTTTTAAACAGTGACATCTTCATCCATGTCCCAGAGCAGTTTGCCTCCCCGTGTGTTGCTGCTATGTCTATGCTGGGTTTCAGATGACATCACAGTTTAGTCATGTTTAATACTGATGCGGGGAAGCTAAAGTAAATACAGTTGGAATGCAGATTTTTGTTGTAATACAGTGAGTTCTGGTGTCTAGTCACTGATAAAAATGACCAGGTTCAACATTTATGAATTTATCTTGTGGATATTTCATGGCAAAGTACATGTATTTAATAGGAAACACTGGCTCTTGCCCCTGTTATCACATTCTATATTCTGAAAACTACTAATACTCCACAGGAACTAGTTTGTACGGCCATGTTGATTTACATATTTTTTACATCTGTATCCTGCTATTGTCAGTTTACTTGTGACAGGGGAATAACTAAAACAACAGTCATCTATAAAAAGTTAAATGCATGCTAAATAATCTGACAAAAATACTGAGATAAATTGATGGGTTGATGGATGGAGGGACAGACAGATGTATAGAATTTTTGGATTATGTTTTTATTCATCTTTTTAGTGGTAATCTTGAAAATTCCCAACTCTCAATGTTTCCAGGGGTATTTTCAATGTTTCATAAAGGCCATATCTCTTTTATTGCAATTGTAAGTGTATAGAAGACACGCAATTATTTATTTCAACTTCAAACCCAACAATAAAAGTGTTTATTTTTAGAACATATTGGAAGCATGTGAATGTTGCCATCAAAATACTTTTATCTGTTTCTTTGATGGGTGCATGTGGACCACATATGAGCATCTACAGTGCAATCATAAATCAGATGTTTTAAAAAGGAACTTCTACTGTACAAGAGTTTGTGGTTATCCATCAAACAACAAACACAGTTTTTACCTTTTGTCTTCTTTTACTAGTAAAAGTAAATTCAATGTCACAGTCTCTGGGCATGTTTTAAAAGTCCTATTTTACACAAAATTAACTCTTGTGAGCTTTAAGCCATGTTATAATGTTGTTTCCTCCTCAAAAACAGACCTGCAGTTGTGTTTTGTTTCATTCACACACGTTTGAGTAACCCTTTATTATTAGTCTGTCTTTATCTCCAAAGCTCAACATGCTCTGTTCCACTTTGTAATGTCATGAAATGGTAGTTTTAGTATTAACAGCTCCCTTTTATCTTTAGTTCAAAAGAGATTGGAAATTCCAGGGTTGAAATGATCCAACTGATACTAGTGAAGTGGACTTTAAAAACAGTGGAACACTTCCTGTATCTCTCTTTTGCATCACGAGGTGGAACAGAGTGTTTTCTGTTTGAGAGAAGAACTTGGCCTAAACAGATGATTTGTGTGTTAAACATGTGTGAATGAAACAAAACTCAAGTTCAGGTAGGTTTTTGATGAGGAAACAACATTATTCATATGTTATACAATATACAACATTATAACATAGATCACAAAGGAGTGTAATATGGACCCTTTAAAATGTTGCCAGGCAGTACATTTAGTTATTTAAAAGTGGCATTTAAATAGTTAATTAGTCATTAATATACTTCTTGAGCATTTGTAAGGATAGGTTTCCCGTAAATAAGAACTGGGAGAGAGGAGGGTCTGTGTCTCTGCTCTGAGACCTGATGCAAACAGAATATTAACAAGGCCTGGGTCACTCACACAAACAGAGTCTCTGAGATTCTGTGGGAGTGGAAAAACTGCACACTGTGGACCCCAGAGGAAGAGAAATCTACATTTTATTCATTAACTAAATTTACAGGACGGTTCTTTTAATTTACTTTACAAACATTCAGTCTCCTGGTCGTCAGTTCTAATTAGCTTATTTGTCTAATATTTGGAGCTGGGACAATATTGAATGTGACCGAATGTCGGAATCCTTTACATCATTAGTATATCCAGTTGGCTATATACTACATGGCTATTAAAGGTGAACTATGTAACTTTTCTGGTGGAGGGTCCAACCAAAATTATCTCCATGGTGATGTTATTGTTCTGCCTGCAGAACTATAATGTGCATTTTTACTGTGAGAGAGCCCACTCTTCAACACATCTGACCTGTAAATTGGTGTGGTGATGTGCCCTTCTTGCCTCCATTGAGATACTTAAATTAAACACCATCCTGTTTAACAGTCCAGGAGAAACATGGAGTCAAGCAGGTGATGGACCCTCAACCAGAAAAGTTACATAGTGCATCATTAAGATTGTTGTTAGTACCATTTGATCAGTATTTAACTATAACATTTATGACATGCACCATATATAGGTTATCTTATATTCCCATATATATATATATATATATATATATATATATATATATATATATATATATATATATATATATATATATATATATATATATATATATATATATATATATATATATATTTATATATTTATATAAATAACTTAACATCTTCAACAGCTCTACACCCCAAAATTTTAAAGAATTAAAAATATACTTAAATAGGTTGAATAACCATGGTAGACTAGACAAACTGCAAATATAGGTTCAAATTACTAGGATGTCCTGGATGTACTGATGTGAATAAGTTAAAGTGATGTGTGTCTCCATGTTAAACCCTGAGGCTGTTTGTCTTTGTCTGCAACAGTCACGAGAACCACACCTTTATTTGTTTATATGAATCATGTCAATAGATAAATGTTACTTTGGGTACCATATCTATTTCCAATAAGATAACATAATTGAAATAACACATAATTATCCACATAATCCTGTTTTTAACCCTGTGTCCACTCACATTGATTGAGGTCCAGGGAGAATGTATTTGACCCATATAAAGTGAGCCTGTAGTGGGTGTGTTTCCTTGGGGGGCTGTGGATTCCCCAGTTTGTGTGTGTTGGGGGGCAAACATGCATGACTTAATCAATGTCTGTCCCACTAAAGTATGACCCCATTTGTAAACATGAATCTGGGGTAACTATAGATCCACATTCACAAGAACATTTATGCAACGAATTTAGTTTTAGATAGAGTATGCAGTGCACTTTAAAGGTGCACTGTGTAACTTTCTGGTGTAGGGTCTGCCTGCCTGTCTCCATGGAGATATTATTATTTTGCCTTGATTATTTTACAACAGTATGGAAATAAACTTGGTAATCACAATGGAGACAGGTTATCGGTCCGATCTATGAAGAAGCACATGGTAAGAAATCATGTACTTTTGAGCTATAAAACACCTGTAATTGAACAAATGCAAGGGAAATATGTTTAATGCCCTACTGTGGAACATTCCAGGCAAAGAAATAACATCTCCATCGAGACAACAAGTAGTGGACATCCACCTTAGAAGTTACATAGCGCACCTTTAAAGAAATGAAATGAAGGTGGGTGTATTATGAACAGCCTATTATTCAGTGACATTTAATTTTTTTTCTCACATCTGCTCTAGATCTCATTATTCCTTCACATAATTGAAGTGGCATTGATAGAGAAGGAAGCCACAGAACTGAAGGCTGCAGGGTGACCGCCTAAACATGCAAATGATCAGTAATCAATACATGAAGCTGATGGCGGCCATTTTCTCCTGATGTGAGACATTAAAATGCTGAGCCGCACAGAGCCCCTGCTGAAAGCAATGACATCACCCCTCGCTCAGCTTGGTTACCATGGTTACACATACTCCTGCAAGCAAAAAAAGAAAAAAAAAAAAAGCCAAAAAGCATGCAGCCGTGCATTTCCGTGATAGGTTTTTCCTCTTTGTGTCTGATTTTCTGCTTCACACATGCTCATGTTTAGTTCTCAGATTAGACAAAGAAAATACATAATCTTTAATATGAGAAATAGTTGGACATACCAGACAGTGATCATGTCAAAATTTCAGATCAATGATTTTGCTATTCAAATAAAAAATACACAAATTCACCAATTTCACTAACAACTGGCATCCAAAACCTCATCACAGAAATCCTTTGGCTTCATGCATTTAAAAAAAACAATTGTTACTTTACATATGCCATAACTTTATACGAGGGGAACAATGACAAAACAGATTTAACCATACACCATGTAAGTGCAGTTTGACATGTACAGACAGAAGATTTTATTATTTATATACAAAATATGCTATAAAATGTTACGCCTCAAACAGATGTAACCTTAACATTTAAAATCCATTGAACAACACAATTAGGATGGTAAAGATCAGGGTTATAAACAAAGTGACTGCTGGTCCGTGAGTTACATCTCTGTGTTAAAGGACACTGTGTGCATCAGACTGAGCAGCAGAGATGTGTTTTTGCACTGGGGGATAGAGACAGTGAGGTCAGTGCATCAGGACTCTGCTGTGGGGACAGTGCAGTGAGTGGGGGTAAATATACTGGTATTAAACACTATTGTACGGCTGTATTAGAATAAGCAGCTTACAGTTCTTGTCTGGGCTGCTGCTTCTTTGTGCTGAAGAGACACTGTTTACTCACCCCCAAAGCACTCCTGTTTATTTCTCTGTCTACGCTCGATACTTGTTTAAATGTTACTCAGAAAGCATACTTCCTTAAGAAAATAAATAAATAAATAAATACATGCATACATACATACATACATACATACACATAATTAAAAACATATACTTAAACACTTGTTAAAATGGAATTAGTGTAAAACATGCATGATTCTAAGTTGGTCACTATCAGACCCATAACTGTTGACTTAAAGTGGACATGCCGAGGGGCCAAATTTGGCCTGCGACATAATTATATTTGACCCATGAGATCATATCAAATATGTATTAGAGCTGGCCTGCTGGCTACAGGCTATAGAGACTTTGTGTATTAAAAAATGTGTTATTATTTTATATTGTGCTTGTGCTGGAGTCAATGTTTAAGCAAAACTATTATTAGTTTTTTATAAAAAAATTTTAATAAGAAAAGGATTAACATTACGATAACATATCTCAAAAAAATTGAAAACATGCAGATGCTGTTGAAATTTTTCAATAAATATTTAGTTTTCCCCACGACTTAGTCCCAGTTTTTAATTTTGTCCCTCTGTGAATTTGAGTTTGACACCCCTGACTTAAAGGCTCGAATACAGACAGTGACAGAGAATAAACAGGAGTACTCAATATGTCAGGTTTACTTAAAGATGCACTATGTACTTTTCAGTTGGATTATCCACCACTTGTTTGTCTACATGGCATGGCTGCTGCTTTGCCTGGAATGGTCCACTGTGTGACATTAAATTCCTCTATCACCTTGGAGATAAGCTTGTCATGTTACAGTTCAGATCTGTGGAGATGTGAGTCCACTCACAGTAAAAATGCATATAGTTTTCTGAGTTTTTAAAAAAATTATTATTATTATTTTTTAGCTATAAAAAACACCTGTAATTGAACAAATGCAAAATATATTTAATGTAAATTGTGGAACATGGAATACAAAGCAATAACATCTATATGAAGAAAAGCAGACAGCACACCATCCACCAGACAGGTTTTGCAGTGCTCCTTTAACATTTTTTAGACTTCTCTAGATGAACTGTGATTATTGCTGTGATAATGCACTGTAGTTTAGCTGTTTTTTTTTCATATTTCAAAAGTAGGTCATGTAATTTACTGTATTATGGACAGTATATGCCATTTTCCCACAACTCTCCTCCATTTTGTGCCTCTGTGTGTGTGTGTTTTCCTCCATGTTGAAAAAGGAGGGGAGCGGATGGAGGAGGTTACCATGGAAACTGAGTCTGTCACTTGCCGACATCATGGGTTGCTGCTCAAGCGTGGCATCAACAACACATGAATATTTGAGATTTATGGACTGTGGCATGGCGCCTGCTTGACACACACCCCTGCGTGAGACCTAGTACTACAGGTCAATGCAAGGGACAAAAATAGAGGATTTAGGCATATGGGAGAAAAGGCAAGGGTGGGGCCAGCTTCATTTTGTGAAAAGTGCTCATATCTGGGTTAGGAGCAAGGGAAATGGATGGGAAGACAATAATAGAACAAAGCTGAGAGGGGGATGAAAGGATTTTTGCAAGGAAAGACTTTGGTATGCTGACTAAAATGCATAATAGATGGTGGGAGAGGAGGAGGAGAGTGGAAAAAGCCATGAGAGCACTAAACTGGGGCACTGGAGCTTGTCTTAGCATCTCCCTCCTCCTCTTTCTCTCTCTGAACGTCCTGCAGCACTTTATAATTAATCCACTACTACTGTGTTATCCTCTGCCTGCTGGTACCACACTTATTATGGTTTGTGCAGATTAGCTAGACAGTTTCCAATCTCCTTTATTAATCTACTTTACTTACATTCTTTAGATTTGATTACATTTATTTTATTTTATTTATTTTTATTTTATTTCATTTTTTGTTTATTTATTTCATTCATAAAGTATAAAAAGACAACAACCGTGTCGCAACATCAAACATACAAGAAATCAATGAAAAGGAGCAGAAAGAAGAGTCATCTTATACATCAACACCGATAGTTACTTTAAAACATTTCAAAACAGTACATTTCAGTTCAGGCACAATTATTAATGGATTGCAAACAGAAATCTTCACTATTATGCACAACAACTTGGTTTTATTTTTGCTACATACACATTGCATTCAATTTTGTGTGTTTTTAAATGCATCATTGTACTTGATTCTTTTATATCTTTCTCAAGACTATTCCATAAGTTAACTCCTTTCACAGTGATGCTTCGCTCCATAACCTTGGTTCTGAATTTGTGTTTTTTAAATGTGTAGGTTCCTTTTAAATTACAGTGGCCTCGTTCTCATCTCAAACAGACTCTGAATACGTACAGGTGATACATTGCACTTTGCTTTATACGCTACTTTGAGGATACTTAGGTCAACAATATCATGCATTTTCAACACTTTAAGTTGAACAAATAATGGGTTGGATGGCTCTCTGCAATGACTGTTGGTGATATTTCTCAAGGTCCTTTTTTGTAAAATAAATAATGGCTGTAAGTAAGTTTTACATGTGCATCCCCAAACTTCTACACACTACATCAGATATGGTGCAGTTATAGAGTTATACATAGTTAATAATGCTGCACTATTTTATTTTTATTCATTTATTTATCTAGTATTAGTTTTATCACACCATAAGCACATAAGTTGTATCTTTAGAAATTCTGAAATGTGATGATATTTCAGTGAGACTTTGGTGAGTGCCAAGCAATAATTTATGGGTCTGTTTACATATAAGACAAGGAACTATTCTCTACTGTTTCCATTTCATCCAACACAATATCTCAGCAGTTATAATTACAAACAATACATTAGTTGTGATATGTAAACAAATACTATGCCTTGCCTTTGACTGCTGAATATCTGTTAGTTTAAACATTACCCCTTCTCCGGTCTGTATGCAGTTTCCCCACCATATCCTTTCCCCTTCTGAACTTTGTCTTGTTTTGGTGAGTTCCTGCCTCGTAATGTCTTTAACACGTGTCCCACAGGCTCCCACCATCCAACAGGCAGCCCGCAGCTGGGTTGTCCCATACACTCACATGTTCCCATCATTCCCCTGTTTGTTAATAAAGCTTGAGCTTGGCCTACTATTACTCCCTTGGTATTTTACAAGTATGTAGCCTTCTCATATTCACATTCCTGTGTTCAGCGGGGACTTTCCATTTCTATAGTTTTCACATATTTATTTAATTCATAACTTCCTATTGCTTTTTATTTCACATTTTCTCCTAACCACAGGAACTTGCTGAGTAGTTTGTTCAAAACCTCACCTTAAATGATTCTACCTCCTTCTACCTTGGTTTGTTTATTATAGGAATTTGCATTTTAGGAACAATTTTGATGACCGCATACTCTGTTGTAGGTGGTTTACTTATACTTTTCTGTCAAATAGCTGTTTTTGAATGAACACAGATCAGCCAGATACTTGGTCAGATCATAAGGAAATGGTTCATATTATGCTATTTTCTGATCTGTGTTATAATGTTGTTTCCTCATCACAAATATACCTTTAGTTGTGTTATGTTTTATTCATTTGACTAGCCATTTATTATTACTATGTCTACATCTCCAGAGCTCAAAATGCTCTGTTTGCTCTTGTGAGGTCATGAAGTGGTAGTTTTCAAGTTAACAGCTACATTTTACCATTTGCTCACTAGAGATTGCCAGTTCCAGGGTAGAAATGATCCAAATGATTCTAGTGAAGGTGTATGGAGTTTAAAAACACAGTGATGTACTTCCTGTATTAGCACATGCCTTCACAAGGTTGAAGAGAGTGTTTTCTGTTTGAGAGAAGAACGCTGAGTTCTAAATATGCAGTGTTTGTGGTTAAACATCTGTGAATGAAACAAAACACAATTCCAGGTATGTTTGTGATGAGGAAACAACATCATAACAGATCCGAAAATAACAATATATGGGCCCTTTACGTGTTTTGAGCCACACTTCTCCCCATTTATGAGAGTTTTATCCAAATCACTTGAAAATCTCTTTTAACTTCAGCAAATGAAACTCCCCTGCTAATAAATCAATGACCTGTGTTGTCATTTTGGTCATTTAATGTTAGATGTTTTCATTAGATGTGACCAATCAGAGCTGTTTTAACTGCAAAACCACAATCTCAACCGCTTGTTCTTATCAGTGTACATTATATACTTTGCTTGTTATGCTTATACTTGTATATTCCCGAGTGTTGGTCCGAGTGGTAAGGAGGTGCTTCTCTCTGCACGCTTTTTAGCCTGAAATATCCATGAAGCAGCTGCACCATTTCTGAGGCCATGCACCTGTCGCCATGGTGCTGAGCTGCGGACATGCCTCTGATGAGTCTGATCATGTGACCACTTCAGTCCTGAAAACAGATTACAGTAATAGAGTAAAGATGTCGCTCACATATGAACAAGACTTTATGATAATATTGCTTTGAAATTGTTGTTATTCTATTGTTTTCTTACTATATTACAACTCTGCAAATATATGTTACACTGATTCCCTGCTAAGACATTCTGAGTAAATCCATTCCTGTAACAGATATCTAAATTGCAATGTATAATTCCTGCAAAATTCATGCTTCAGTAGTTTCAGTAGCGTTTTCTTGTGGGTGGTTAGAGAAGTGGTGCTCATAGAAGTCAGAAATGATTGCTGTAGCAGTATTAAAAAAAGAATAGTTGAAGTACTATCAGTTATGCCTGAAGTAGTGTTATGTCTTTTTCTTTCACCCTTAAGTGACCATGGCTACTGTTTTTATAATCTATTGCCTATTTTCTGTTCATAGTAGTTAAAGTCCCAGTCGTAGTGTAGTTGCATCATTAGTTGTGGTAATAGTAGTAGTGGGAGAAATCCTAGGAGCTCTAGTAGTAGTAGTAGTTGTAATAGTAGTAGTAGAAGTAATAGTAGCATGTGACCCCAGGCTATTCCTCCATGAAGACTTTGACCTTTAGCACCAGGACTCCTCTTCCTTTCTCTCTCTGTGCTACATTCCTGCCTCCGTCTCCCTGCAGCTCGGTCCATGCAGCTGAGAAAACAGGAGACAGAGCTTGGCAGACAGAGAGATGGAGAGAGCGGGGCTTTTTAGATGAACGGAGAAAAAGAGGGGCTCGCTCAAAGACTGCATTGTGTTGTTTTTCCGCATTTTCCTGACTCTATTCAATTATAAATGGTATACATCTTTTTTGGATGTGTCTTGTGCCTATCCCTTTTTGGATGCAGAGGTTAACACTGATATAACTATTTGTTCCCAGTTTTATCTGTTACTTTACACTGCATCATGTGATGTACCCACCCTTCTCAAACCTGTCATTATGATCACCTTAATACCCATGGAGCTTGGGGCATGTTTATGTGAAATCATCCACTGGGAATATCCAGATTGGGAACTCTGTACGTGGTTTAGGAAATGGTACCATCCAAGCACTCTACCTTTGTAATTTGCCCTTTGTCAAACTTGCTCAGACCCTTAGGCTTTGCCATTTCTTCTCTGAAATCAAACCACTTACTTACCACAGTGAAACAGTTTCTAGTTTTGTTCTGTCTGTGGTTAAAACATTAACCTTCCTGTATAATTATGTGAAAAACTCTTTTATGAGCATTGCGCCTATATAGAGTGGCTCACAGTAGTGCTAAATAGTGTTCTCTGGCCTCTGTCCACTTAGTGACTCACACAGATTGAATTGGAGTGTGGTTGTGACCGAGTGCATTTTATTTCCCAGTAAAGTCCATAAGAAGCAGTGGTCTGTTCAGGACATGTGCTGGCCCAGAGACAGCTGTGGGACAGAGGAGAGAAGGGGGCAGGGAAGGAAAGAGGAGAGGAAGTGAGTAGAGCAGGATGAGGGGCGTTTCCTGTGAGACGACATAAAAACAGTCAAAAACGCGGGAGTCCGCTTCCTCTGACATCACTTCCTGCTTCAGGAAAGAGGCTCCTCCACAGGGTTCAAGCTAGATCCTGGATGGAAAGAATGAATGACTGACCGTGAAATGACTGGAAAAGAGTTTGAAAATGAGTATGATTTATGACATTTACAGCTTTTCTCATTATTTTATCCCAAATTAATGACTCTGTAAGTATGGGCAACTCTTACAACAATGTTAATTTTGTCATATATGGGGCATCTGCATCACCCATGCTTAGTCTCTTTCATCTCTGAAGTCCAGTTACACTTACACTGGTTTACTGTAGGTTTGGTTTTGTCTGAGCCTAAATGTATGAGTCACGTGTGTGCTGTCCATGTGTCAGCAAGTGGACATGCCTCTTTTTGTCCTATCCGTCCTGCTAATGCTATTGCAGCACACAGGCGCCTTTGTAGAGTGCCTCTGTGCTGTGCCCTGGGCTCCACGGACAACCCTGCCATACATCCGGGTTTGAAGTTGTGTGTCTCAGTCTGTGTCTCGGTTTTGTGTGTCTGTGCGGCTCTAATCAGTGGGAATGTGATTAATTAGAGTGGGGTGAGGGGGAGGCCCTAAAAGAACAATCTGCCCATTCTGCTGGGATGTCCTGTAGGGGAATAGATGACACAGGGGGACAGCACTAGTCCTTGTGAGTCATGTCAGATGAGAAACCAACACTTGGGCTATTTTAACACATGATGAATACATGCTCTCTTCTTCCTGTTTTGGACAATGTTGACTTATTGTATTGTGTAACTTATTTTTGGTGTGCACTCTGTTACAGCCCCTCTTTATAGTCGTTTTGTTGTACTCTGTATACACTGTTTAAAATATGATATAAGTTTTTGTTCCTTTGACATTTAAAATATTTTAGCACATATGATTTAGATTCTGTATATTTTATACATACGCAGCTAAAAACAATGACACGCAGCCCGGATCACACAATGTTTGGCTTCCATGTTTCCATACATTGACTTGAATTGTTTCCTGGAGACTCATCGTAACCTTAATCACAGTTACTTGCCTAAACCAATATTTTAACCCACATCTCACATTTAAGCCAAGTTATAAAAATATAATATAACATACACACACACACACATATATATCTGACATATTGTACTAACTGCACTGGTGTCTGTTGTTTTACCTCACATTGTTTACGTTCTCTATTTCCTATTAATGAAGGGAAATAAAATCACCTTATTTCTGGTCCAGCTCTGACAATACCACTATATGCACCCAGCTTTAGTCCCATGTCCCATCCCCCAACATCTGCAGCTCTTTTGTTGAGGTCCGTGACGTGTGCTTGGCTATTTATAGGTCTTGTTATTGTGTAAACCCTAGTAAAAGACACAAAGAGCCAGAGCTGCAGGCAGTATCCCTGAAGATGGATTATAATCACCAAATGCATTTTAACATGACAAAATAAACTGGGAACTAGTTAATACATTGATCTACAGGTGGCCAATTATATATATTGGCCGATAGTTTAGTCTACTTTAACAATACAACTATGATTCTTATATGTTACTTATACCAAATTAGCTGTGGGATTGCTTCAGTCATAAGAAACAGAACATATACAGTTAAATTGATTAAAGAATCTTTTTATTTGAAATGTCAGTGTTTAAGAGAAAATAAAACAGCAATATAAATATTAGCATAAAAATAAGAGTAACACAGGGGTAAAGCATTAGGGTTAAGCATTTGATAAGAAAGATAATACAGCAGGATAGAGCAGTATTAATTGAGCAGCGGACGGACGTACACATATATAATATTTATAATTTGTTCATATGGACAGAAAGAGAATGAGAGGCATTCTTTCACAAATGCACAAGAGAAAATCACAGCAAAAGAACATTAAGAGGTTACAGAAGGATAGAAATCTCCATATTTTTTGTTTTCTCTTTTTCTGGGTGATAAAAGATAGTACAGAGAAAAAAATGAAACACAAAAATATGTTCAACACATATCACAAGTTAACTAGTCTACATGTGTCACTTGGTTTACTTATCTAAACTTCTCTTATTTGTTTATTTACATTGAAGAGTTAGTTGGCTTTCATGGTGCTTAGTTACTACATTGCAACACAAACTGTTGAAGAACATCTTAGATTTTTTATGATTTTTTTCCTCAGTGGTTTTCTTAATTTTCTTGAAAAACAAAATGCAACACATTCCAGTAGTAAGCCACGCCTTGTGAAGGGGGCTTTTCTTGTATAATTGTCAGACGTGGTTCCTACTTTACAAAGTGGCTCATACCATCGACAAAGAAGTGGAGTGGTATTTACAGTGGGGAGAGCCTTGGACAGGACATGGCAGGGAGCAAAATGAGTGGTGCACCTTGTGAGCTGTATCAGAGACAGTGGTTTGTGGTCTAATGCTGTGCTCGGCTCTTTTGACCACTACCTAAGTCTATGTATTAGTATTGATTTAGTTAAGGGCAAATGGGTCAACAGCAAATCCTCTGTACATTCAGTGGTTAGAGCCTATTTGTGCCCCAGCCCAAGTTGAAATCACAGTTTCCCAGTTTCCAGTGCACCAGTCACACGCTCCCATCATGACCCATCTGACAGACAGAGGGACAGCAAAGCAAAGACTTCATATCTTGTACAAACACTTCCTCTATGCTATTGAATCTCCCAAAGAGAAGCGTGTCACAAAAAGACGTCTCTTCAGCACTTTAGGGTAGTGAGGGAGTGAGACTGTGAGGCCCTAGCAGCCTACAAGGTGTCTAGAAACTCCTAAGCACTTAAGTTTTACCACATCTAAGTGTTTCCCTAAGTAAAGTGATTACTATCCCATACATTATAGTTTCCCAAAAACAACAGTGCATTTTCCATCATTTGGCTCTCGACATGGGGTAGTAGTGAGTAGGGGCACAAGCTGGGTGAGGACAGAAGAGGGGGGAGGAGGGCTGGGGTCCATCTGGAGATGTTAGGCCATATGTCACCTGTACGGGACATTACTGCCCTGCCCTCTGTCAGCCCTCTTCTGGGTGCATGCTCAGGTCATAAAAATATCAAAATCTGATCTTTTTCAACTATGATTACAAAAGTACATTGTGTCAAGTAAATGCTACATGTGCATTCTGTTGACCTGCGATTGGAGGGGGGAATAGTCTCGGAAGGCCCCCCGTTATTTTGCTTTTGCAATGCATAGTTTGAAACACTTAACTAGTATATGTGGTTTGAACCTCAAAGAGCATGCAATAGAGATTTAATACCTGTCATATCCACAGGAGCCCCTTAAAGCTCCGATTTGGCCAAGCCTATACAAGAATCTAATGAATGGCAACTACTTTACAAGAGCGAGCTTTCCCATGTTATGGAAAGAGCAGAATAAACCCAACATCCAATAGACATTTCATCTCTCAATACAACACATGTAGCCTCGTCATTCCAGCAAGGAAACTTCCAAAATAAAAGATTATATCACAACAACCCCCCATACCCTACCTACAATATCTGCTGACAACATTTATGTAAGTGAGACACGACCTTGAACGCAGCATGATTTGGTAAACATGTGAAACCTTCTCCATCATGTGAGCCAGTGAGATACAGAGTGGAGAGGTATGAGGGGCCACATTTTCATCGGATCATTTTGAGCAATTGGCATCATTTTGTCCAGCTCTACTTCTTCTCCTTTTTAGTGGACTTCTTCTTGGAGGCAGGGGTCTGGGCAGCCTTGGGGGGCTCAGGCTGGGCTGAGACCTGGGGTGGGGGCAGAGCTTGCTGGGTGGCTTGTTGGGCAGTGGCCTGCTGCTGCTGTGGGTTGGAGGTGAGTGTGGCGGTGCTGCCTGGGATGTACACGTTCTGCCGGTAATCAGGCACGTGCTGCAGGGTGAACTGGGGGCTGTAGCGGGTGCTGAGTCCCATGGTGCCGGGGCCCAAAGTGGCGGTGGCCTCATTCACTGCTGGAAAAACAAAGAGAGGAGAGGTTAAAGTCTAGTTGTTTCATTGGACTTAATACAATTGCTAACCACTACTCAGGGCAATAAAGCAACAAAATTTCCTTTCATGATCATAAGCGTCAGAATATTTAATTTATTATTATTATTTTTATTAGTGATATGGCTGCAAGAATTAAATTACAGCAAAAATAGACCAGACTAATTTATATAGATTCAGAGCTTTAGATGTTTAGCAGCAACCTATCCATAAACTGGGTTAAACTAATAAACATGTGGTCCTGGAAAAAACACTGTTTCTCCAGCATTCCTCTGTCACTCTGGTCCTGAGAGCTTGTGCGCATGACAACAGCTCTGACTCTGCTGCAGCCCCTGCAATGCAGAGACACAAGGCTCCCTCCCCCATCGCTCCAGTCCACATGAAAACATAAACACGTGAGCCCACTCTTAACCCTAATTCAATTTTAAATGTGAATATTTAAAGCCTCTATGTTCTAGTATGAACAGTGGTGTGTTACAAGCTTTAATATTATTAGCAAAGCAAGACACCATCTTCTCAGTTTCAAAGCTATACAGGCTAAGGACACAGCATGTTCCTTCAAGAGCCCACACTCCTCAGAATATCCAGAGAGGGATGGGCATGGACCTGGTCATTTTTAAAATAACAGTGGAAACAATGACTCCAGTCCAGTGCATACTTCACCATTATTATGTTTGACTTCCTGCCACAGAGCAACCCTCATGTAGAGTTTGTGTCACCCCAAACATGAGTCAGGCATGTACGTCCTTGAGTCAGTGCCTACAGTGAAACAACTCGCTCAAGCCTAAAGGTTACATATTACCTAACACAATCAATGTGCTTGTGATCAGTGTTTTCACTAACAACAACCACCTCATGTCATGTTATTGAATTCAACAAAGTGATGGTCCCTGTTCAGGGCCTCCAGGCACAGCTGCAGTCAAACCTGTGACGCAGGTGATAGAGCACTCACCTTATAGCCAGTCCTGTCCTCCACTTCAAACTCCTTGGCAGACTGGCACCCATTTTATTCTTTATCAGTTACAGGACAGCTATGCCTATTTAAGTAGCTCACCACCACACACATATGGTCTTTTGTAGCATTTTTAGAAGATTACCATTATACACTGACTTTAGCTCAAGGCCTCTAACTGAATCTCAACGCACACTCCCTGCAAGTCTCTCTCCACATGTGAAATTACTAATATAATCATAATGAGATCCTAATGGAAAGAGACATTTGTTAATTGTTATAAAACAAGTTGTTTCTGTGCAGTATCATTATAAAGGTCTCACCATTGGCTGCTGCCATCAGAGCCTGGAGCTGTTCCGCTTCAGTCGGGGGCTGGGGCCAGGGCCCGGTTCCCATGGCAACCTCAGGTCCTCCAGTGGCCCTGAAGAACAAAATGAAAGCAAGTGTAACTCCCTTGTTTGGTTTGTACAGTGTGTGTGTGAGACAGAATGCATGTTAGATGACAGTTGGTGTTTCACAAAGTCAATAGTTTTAATGACAAAGCTCACACAGAGATATACACAACCTGAGGAGAGACTGGAGGCCTAATGTTTACTGAAAAGGGTGTGTCTCAAGCAAAGATGCAGTCAGAAACACAGGCATGGAGGCAGGAGCAGGCGTGGGACTCACTCTCTATGATGTGACCTGGGCCTAGCTGCATCTTGTCTGCTTAAATATTTAATAAGCCACCTGAGGGGAAATTACAGTCTGACTGTCTGAATAGTCTCACACAGCACCCAGGGAGCACCAAGCACTCACATCTGTCCAACAATCCACTTCAAAGACCTGGTTTTGTTAAGTTGCATTGGGGAAAAAAGGAAGAAAACAATAAAATAACTATGCTCTCTATTTTCTAATCTGTCACATAGTATACAATCACTGCCTTTTCTTGATCTGAAAATAATTGTTGAACATCTAAAAAACTACCAAAAACAAAAAAAAAACACAGTTCAGAACTATTCCACATACCCATCACTTCTATAATATCTATACAATGTGTCTCTACCTAGGAAATAAGTAGATTATAACATTTTAAACGAAGTGGTGGTTCTATAAAAGCACAACTTTAACAAATTGGATTGGACAAACAGACAACAAAAGATAAAACCAGGGAAAGTAAAAAGAATTCCAGAACAAAGAGCGCCTTTGTAAAAAATTTAAGTCTCAGCCAAACATGTTCATTCTGGTGCCAAAGAGACATGGGTGCCAGACAATAACAAAAGACACTAGGGACTAGAGTCTGGTCACTATACGAAAAAAAAACAAAACAAAAAACTATTTAGTGTATTTTCTGGTCTAGTAATGGTAGCGGTAGTAGTGAAGCTTCACTTGTTAAATACACACGCGTTGTATTTTGCCCTTATCCATTTGAATGGTTAAACTAACATTTTTTGGTCAGGATCCTGTGCACTGTGAGAATGTCCAGACCAAATACTGTTTCCCCACAGTGTAAACATGCTCTATCTGTAGAAAAAACTTCCCTTTAACAACTTGGGAATAGGTTTAATGTGGTGTAGTGTTATCTCATACTTCTGGTCTTGAGTATTTTATGTAATCACATATAAACATGTAGTGATGCTGGACTGCCATATTCACAGACACACATTACATTAAAGGCAGCAGGTTATGTTCAGCCAATTGTCTCTTGGAGTGGAAACAGAGCTCTCAGACTGTAGTGACTGTAGCACACATATACAAGGCATAGCAGGTCTACAAAAACACTGCACGCAAACTCAAAACTGTCACAATCCTTTCTATGCCACAGCAGGCATTGTGGCCTATGCACATTGATCGACAAACCCCATCAAACTTTCAGGGGAAGCTAAAAGAAGCTATGGGTAAGAAACATCTACACACAGCACAGCACTCGACTGCAGTGCACTTTAAAAGTCACTCTCTGGCCTTAGCAGCTGTAAAATGTCCAACCATCCAAAAGTCATCAGCTACTAGGGCTACAGAGTGACCGCACAGTGTCTATCTCTATTTGAATACCTTGTCCCACTCTTCGGCGTCCATCGAATTTGTGTACCGTATGGCATGTGGGGACTAAAAACACAACAGGTTACAAAGTTCGAAGAAAATGCTAAGAATTTGCATTTTTTAGTTAAATCCAATAAAACATTTTCATCAATTTGCTTATGTATGTGAGTGTAATTGGTGGCGTATGTTTTATTTCAATATTTTTCCCAGTATATTTCTTCTGCAGAGCTTGTTTCCAAAGCAGAAAATCTTATAAAAGGAGTCCCTGAGAGTGTAGCCTGGCAGCCTATGATGCATTGTGCAATCCCTGCTATATGAAAACTGTAACATTACATCCATGCAATTGGGAAACGCATGCCTTCGGAGTTATCTATGTACAAACACTAATGATAACAACACTGATCAAACAAGGACAGCTAAGAGGAGCTCTCAGATGACAGGGAGGAAAGAGAGGGGTGAATAAACGCTCCATCCCCCCACCATGGCCTTGCTGACTGTCCCTCATCAGCGCTGAGTGATGGTGCACACGCTCACAGAGCCGAGAGAACAGGAGGAGTGGGGGGAGGGGAGCGGAGGCAGCCATTTTATAGAGCAGCCTAGAGACAGGCACAGATGCTCTTTCTGTGCAACAAAACTGGACCATAAATGCCACAGGTTCAGATACACTTCCTAAATATACAAGACGAATGACCTAATTTGTAATCCACTCATGCTGTAGTTTATGTATAAATGTAGAAGGCTGTGCATGTAAGGGTTTACTTACCCACTAGGTCCTGGTCTTTGTCCCTGTGTGAAGCGCCAGTCATTTTGAGGAGGTTTTTGCTGCAAGGAAAATAAAAAAAATGCAACGTTAAACAGTGCATAGGCTTCACAATGGTAAAAACCAGTAATGTTGGTGAATGATTGCTGCGGTATGAGGTGATTTAGTGTGTGATATATTTTCAATTATTATAATACTTACTGTAAAAACACAAAAAGTAATAAACATATAGGCAGAATTTAAATGGAAAAAGCTAAGACCACAAAACAATACAACCAATACATCAAAAGGACATTCAAACTAAAATAACCTAAATCTAATAACAGCAATAAGGACCAGCAACTTCACAAATGATTTACTTGGATGTCACTAGGAACTGAAGCAGCCAAAACCTTGATACAGTAATAGACATTTTTTTACTCTATAATTAGAACCATAGATCTGTTTCATCCATCTCAGCGCATCTTCCTCATCTCACTCAACTCTCAGTGGTTGGCACCTTATCGACACAAAAACTCCCCAGAGAAAGATGCTTGTGGGATGATATTCTGCATTATTAATATAACTGTTCCAACCAATACAGATGAAGCTAGAGAGAGGCTGACCAAACATACAAGGCATCACAACACACATGTACAGAATCCAGGCATTTAGTGACCTTATACAATATGATATGGATACAACTAATGGCAACTAATTCCATGTCCATAATATGAACTCATTAGAACGGAAAGTATATTGTTCCACATATGTCACTAATACAAGTAAACATAGTGAATATATTTTGATACAATATTTACTACTCTTACCACCAACAGTGACATTACACTGTATTAAAAATGAGCTACAACTGATACTCTGTAACAGCCACAGCTACTGTTCAATGCCAGTATTGATATTAAACACTGGAGCTAAACAAGGGAAACTAATTCAACATCATCTTTAATGACTACAAGAGCTAGCATAACTTAACAGAGTTTTCTTTCTTTTTTAAGAATATGCTATTTTATAATTTTGAGCCTTTCATAAGATTAGGAAACACACAAAACAGTAGTTTGATTTGAACTATTATAACGCTAGTTTTTGTAAACGGAGAAGAAGAGCAGAACTCCACACTGAGGCCCAACATTCCATCAGAGTGACACATAGACAAATACTGAAGGTATCCATGATCAGCCTGAGAAACAGCGGTCAACTTTGTACTTCTCCTCTACATCTTTAGCTAACATTTAAACAAATGTATGTGTGTAATTAATAAAAATGTGGACACTTGAACAGCGGATTAATAACACCATAGTTTGCCATAGAACTGCAGTTGTAGTGTAGTTATGTAACACATATTTCATCAACAACATATATTCTGACAATGGCAATTCTTCTTCTTCTTGTCTGAAGAGAAAACAATAACCATGAATCACAAATGCAAATTTAAAGTTGGTTACTAATACCAACCACTTATTGTCATACAGTTTCTTCACAAGATTCTTAGAATTCAAATGTTATATTAATCTTTTGGCTCAACAATCCATTGCTAAACATCACCATGCGACTCACAGACATTTTTACTCCACTTTTAATTTTCAATATGATTGTAAATAAATCTAATTAATTATGATAGTAAGATAAATCCTCATTGTAGATGAAAAAAGAAAGTACAAAGGGCAGATATCCAGCTGCCTGCACTGTTTCATGTGTAAAGTCAGTCTTTGTTGTTCTATCTACTCAACTATCTCACTTCTGTCCTGTTGTTTGAATCACACACGTGTTGCCAGAGCAGAGAGACAGATGGTACCCGGCTGACCTCAAGGGTAACCTAATTCAGCTTCCTTTTACTTGAGTGAGTCACTAGGCTATAAAGGCATCCCCCCACACACTATTATTCAATAATATGTGGAGCCTTCATAGAAAATTATAAGACAAAGCTGTTCCATGTGACCTGCTTTGATCAAGTACTGCAAACAAATAACCAAAAGTTCAGAGAACAACAGGAAGTCAGGGGTCAGGCCTTAGACCCAGCTAATTCCTGTTTTTACTTTGTGCACTGTTTCTCTCCTAACCCTTTCAGGAGTCTTGTCTGTCTAAATACAGGTCCTGTAATATCAGTACTGTTCTGTATTAAATTAATAGTGTTGTGATTAACAGACACATGTCTAGTGCAATGCTTCTGTTGGCGCTCTTAAAGCGGTTCTCACCTCACTTACAGAGTTCATAAGGTGCTGCCTGCTGAGTGTCATGTTGAGTGTGTTGTTGTGACTCAGCATGGGCGTCTTCATGAATACAAAGTCACTTCTGCTGGATAAGGTGGAGTAGCAGGGTCTGTAAGTGCGTGTGTGAGGCTCCTGGGGGCCACCCACCACTTCCATATACCGTATAGGTCCGTCTGTATTAAGCTGTAAGTGAAGGTCTTTGCTGGGTCTCTGATGATAGCGACTGGATCTCTGCTCAAAGCAGCAGCAGTCAGAACCACCCAATCCAGGGCTCCGGTGTCGGAGGCAGCGCACCATCAGCACCACAAATGTGATGAAGGAGACTCCAGACACACAGGCCAGAGATATGATGAGGTACAGGGTGATGTTTGGCATCCCAGAGTGGTGGTAGAAGGGTTTGTGGCGGGGGGCCACAGGAGCATCATTGACTGGGCTCTTCTCATCAACAGTTACAGTGATGTTGACAGATGTAGACTTGGGTGGATCACCATTGTCCTGGATGATGACTGTTATGTGATAAGACAGTCCTGCCTCCTCTTCTGCCCATTTATGGGCAATGCGAAGTTCACCACTGTGTGCTGCAACACGAAACATGCCCACATGTGGTCCAGGGGCAATGGAGTAGAACAACCATGCATTATGGCCACTGTCAGCATCGACAGCTACGAGTTTGTTTATGAGGTGCCCTGGACCGGCAGAAGGGGGCACAGAGAGCTGCAGGCCTTTCTCTTTTTGATAGGAGGGGTGCACCAGCACGGGAGCATTGTCATTGACATCAATCACAAATACATGCACTGTGACATTGGTTGTCCTTGGGGGCACCCCAGCATCCTGTGCTTGAACTTCAATACGGAAAGCATTGAGTTGTTCATGATCTAAAGAACGCATGCTAAAGATATGGCCACTTTCTGGGTTAATGTAGACATATGAGGAGATGGGTGAGCCCTGGACCATGGAGGGGAGGATAGAGTAGGAGACTTTGGCATTGTCCCCTAGGTCTGGGTCAGTGGCTGTTACAGTTGTAATGGGGGCAGTAGGGGCATTGTTTTCAGGAATGTCCACAGAGTATGAGCTCTGGGAGAAAGTAGGTGCGTTGTCATTGACATCAGTTAACTTGACCACAAAGGTAGTTTGTGATGTCAGTGGTGGGGATCCTGCATCAGTAGCCTTAATAACTACTGTATACTCAGGTACAGTCTCTCGGTCCAGGGCTCTAGCCGTGGTCAACCTGTAGTGAGTACCAAAGGTTGCAGAAAGTTTGAAAGGCAAACCTTGCTGTACAGTCAAAGTCACCTTTCCATTGGGCCCAGAGTCTAGATCTCGAGCACTTAGAAGAGCTATGACGGTGTCTGGGGCTGCGTCTTCTCTGACTGGACTGACAGGGGATGTAAGTGTCACTTCAGGCGCGTTATCATTGACATCAATGATATCCACTATGACGTTACACGAGCCCTCCATTGCAGGTGAGCCTCCATCTCTTGCCTGAATTGTAATGTGATAAGAGGTGGTTTTCTCATAATCCACGTCGCTCTTCACACGGATTTCCCCCGTTTTTGCATCTACAGTAAAATGTTCAAGCACACGTGAAGGTGTGTATTTGCTGAACAGAAACGATACCTCTCCATTATTGCCCGAGTCTGAGTCTGTGGCATTTAATTTTGTTACCAAAGTGCCTGGTGCCACATTCTCCAACAGTGTCACTTTCTTTACTGGCTCGTCAAAAATGGGCGCATTGTCATTTACATCCAAGATTTTAATGAGTAATAGCGTGGAGCCGGATTTTTCCGGCTGACCCCCATCCACAGCTGTGAGCAACAAGCGGAACGAGGCCTGCGTCTCTCTGTCCAGAGGTTTGTCCACCACCAACTCCGGGAATTTGCTGCCGTCACTTTTAGTTTCTACATTTAAAATAAATAAGTCATTGGCGGCAAGGTGATACGTGCGTAACGAATTTGTACCCACGTCTGGATCGTGTGCGCTCTCCAATCGAAACCTTGTACCTGGTGAAGCCGCCTCTGATATGTCCAAAGAAATATTTGTGGTCGTAAAGTGCGGTGCGTTGTCGTTCACGTCCAGGATTTCCACCACCACACGCAGCATTTCTAAAGGATTTTCCAAAAGTATCTGAATAGGCAGTGAACAAACTGGACTTAACTCGCAAAGTTGTTCCCTGTCAATTTGTTGTTTTATCACCAAGTCGCCAGTTGCTTGTTTTAACTCAAAATACTGGGTAGGAGAGTCCGAAACAACACGTAAATTTCTCTGAACAATCCGCTGTGTCGTAAGTCCCAAATCTTTCGCGATATTCCCAACAATCGAGCCCGGGCTTAGTTCCTCCGACACGGAATAGCTGAGCTGAGAGGACGCGGAGCAGAGAGACGCCAGATAGAAGCAGAGGCTGAATAGCGGCCCCTGTCCTCCGCGGCGCTTCCTCCGCTGTGAGTCCATGTGCTGCGCTCCCGCGGAGAAAGGAAAAGTTTGAGCTTTCACCGCAACATTCCTATAATCCAATTCAACCGGTGGTACCAAACACCGTGTAAAAACATGGTGTAAAGAAAAGTTGTCTGGGTGACTAAAGTTATCATAGTGCACTTCTATCAAGAAAAAAAGTAATCTCACTCGAACACAGAGACATGTCTCCCTCCGACTCTCTCCTCAGTCTCCAGCGCCTCGCAGCTCACATGGGCGGGGACATGCTACAGGACCTACCCTTCTTTTAGGAAAACTGGGCTGAGCTTCAATAAACACACGCTCCCACAGCACAAGAGGAGAGGCACAAAAGTTTTACACAACTAGTCTGACGGAGTTTTTATTGCTGTTCAGTAAAATGAACACAAACAATGATGCTATGTAAATGAAAATAAAAAAGAAAAGTTATACAAGATAGGGTATGATAAGATATTTGGCCTTAAATTAGGCCCTAAAGAAAGTTAGTACTTTGTGTCCACACGATGGCACCATATTGCGTATAGCTTGAGCCTACAAATGGGCACTGTCCCTATGGAAGTGAGAGGGACGCGTTTACACATATTTGTTTCCTAAACCATAAGTATATTCATTACGGGCATACTCTCACCTGTTGACTCTCAAATGTCCACGTGCTGTCTGGGAGAGACGCATCCAGGACACTGATGACCTCCTTAAAGTCAGAGGTGCTGCTGGGCTTAATCAGAGTGAAGTCACTGTACTCTGACATTGGAGACATACACGATCTGAACGACTGGCTCTGAGACATCATGTCTCCCCCCAGGACCTCCACATACTTTATAGGTCCATCAGTGTTGAGCTGGATCTGCAGGTTTCTGTTGGGGTTCTTGTAATCGTCACAGTCGCTGCGTCTGACGCAGCAGCTCGCGCTGCCCCTGCTGTTCCTCACACATTTCACCGCTAAGATGAGAAAAGTCACCAGAGACAGCACAGACACCGAGGCCAGAGACAGGATCAGATAGAGCGCGAGGCGGCCAGTTTTCCCTCCGGACTCCGTTGCTCTGTGCCTGTTGTCCAGGATGGGCTCGTGCAGACCGTCCTCCATCAGGATGGACACCGTGACGGTGGCGGACTGCACCGGTTCACCGTCGTCCCTGATCTCTATGAGCAGCCTCTGAGAGGAGTCGTCCTGCTCGGCCACAGCGCGTTTAGTCCTCACCTCCCCTGTGTACTGGTTCACACCGAACAGAGACGCGTCCGTGGCCTCCGCCACTTTGTACGAGATCCACGCGTTATGACCCGAGTCCGCGTCCACGGCCGTCACCTTGGTAACCAGGTGACCCGCTTTAGCTGAGCGGGGCATCCTCTGGAGAGAGAGGGAGCCCAGGCCAGCGGAGGAGGGGTAAATAACAGCGGGGGCGTTATCGTTCTGGTCCAGGATAAAAACATGGACCGTGGCGTTGCTGCTGAGACTCGGAGAGCCCTGGTCCTTGGCCTGGACCACGATCTGAAACACCTTGAGCTTCTCATAGTCAAACGAGTGCATGCTGTAGATGCTGCCGTTCTCTGAGTTTATGTAGACATAAGACGAGACTGACACGTCCTGCACTTTAGAGTCCAGAATAGAGTAAGACACTTTGGCGTTTTCTCCAAAATCCAGGTCCGAGGCTGACACCGAGTACAGTATAGAGCCAGGGACCCCGTTCTCTTTTAAATACACATTATAAGAAGACTGGGAGAAGACTGGGGGGTTGTCGTTCACATCTGAGATACTGACAGGGATAGTTTTCTTACTGGAGAGAGGAGGAGAGCCCGAGTCTGTGGCTGTTATCTCTATGTTATAAAATGGTACTGACTCTCTGTCTAAGGTGCCACTAGTTATGAGGGCATAATTGTTTGAATAAGACGATTTAAGCGTAAAGGGAGTCCCTTTGGACAGAGATAACTCCACTTTACCATTGTCACCGGAGTCTAAATCTCTGGCACTAATCAAAGCCACGACAGTACCGCTGGCTGCGTCTTCTCGCACCGACTTTGGCTGAGAAGTTAGAACTATTTCAGGAGCATTGTCATTTACATCAATAATGCCAATGTGGACAGCACAGTGACCTTCCATTTCTGGAATACCTTTATCTTTTGCAGTTAAATCAATGTCATATGACTTGGTTGTTTCATAATCTAATTCCCCTTTCAGTGATATTTCACCTGTTATGTTATTGATATCAAATACTGTAAACACAAACGCGGGAGTTCGAGAGCCAAAAGAGAATTCCATATCGCTGTTTAGACCTTCATCTGCATCTGTCGCCTTAGGCCTAATAACAACAGATCCTCTTTTCACATTTTCATTAATAGAGACCTGGTAGTTACTTTTTTCAAACACAGGAGCATTATCGTTTGTATCTATGACATTTATAACTATTAAGGAGGTACCAGACCTGACTGGATTACCTCCATCTAACGCTGTGAGTAAAATTTTATGAACTGCAGTTTTCTCTCGATCTAGTGGTTTCTCTATTACCAGCTCTGGTACCGTCGTACCGCCAGCCAGTTGTTTAATCTTAAGTGAACAACACTCATTTTTACTAAGAGTGTATGACTTTAGGGAGTTACTGCCAACGTCAGGGTCCTCTGCGCTTTGTAAAGGAAACCGTGACCCAACTATAACCACTTCGGGTATTTTTAATGCTGACACATTTGAAGTAAAACTAGGGGAATTGTCGTTAATATCCCGTATTTCAACTTCAATTCTGTGCAACTGTAAAGGATCCTCCACGACAATTTGTAGAGGTAAAATACAATTTTCTCCTTTTCCACATAAAGCTTCTCTGTCTATTCTGTCGTTCACCACCAGCTCACCCTTCCCCGAGTTCACAGTGAAATACTGCTTCCCAGCCTCAGCAGCGACACGCAATTTGCGCTCAAAAATCTCAGATAATTCCAAACCCAGATCTTTCGCCAGATTTCCTACGACAGACCCCCGCTTCAGTTCCTCTGGAATGCTGTAACGTGTCTGTCCAAATGTTGTACTCCACAAATGTAAGAAATAATACCACCAAAGCAGCTGCCATCTCCAGTCAATAATTTCCATTTTCTTTTGTTCGCCCCTATTTAAAAAAAATCATTGTTCCAATAAAGGATGTCTAAAAAATGAAAAATCCAAATTATAACTTCCATGATCATATAAAGCCAAAATGGTTATTTCTCATGAATAAAGTCAAGAAAGCATCCTCGATACTGCCCCCACCACAAGCTATGCTTTGTGGATTGGTCCTGAAGCTGCGTGGGGAGGGGAGTAGATCTCTTTGTACAGTCGAGAATGCTATTGGCTCAAAGCATCCCCCAATCACATTCAACAAGATGAGGCAAAGCAGTGCTACAAACCACAACCGTTCTAAAACAAAAGCTTAGAGCATTCTGCAAAGTGTGCAAAACGGCACAATAAACGTGGGCTACAACATGGAAAACATTATGTCGCCAAAGGTGATGAAGAGTAGAGAGAAAACTACCTAGACCTAAACACCGATATTCTGTAGATGACTCTATAAAACAATAAAGCCTCCCCCGTATTATCTTCTTGAAACCTAATGCGGGAACCACTGACTGAACTCTGTCCAGGGATGTGGTGCTGAAATACGGAAAAGGGTGCATTTTATGTTTACGTTGCCACCCAATATGTGGAAGTTACTGTGTGTATATATATATATATATATATATATATATATATATATATATATATATATATATATATATATATATATATATATTTTTTTTTTTTTTTTTTCTCACCTGTTGACTCTCAAATGTCCACGTGCTGTCTGGGAGAGACGCATCCAGGACACTGATGACCTCCTTAAAGTCAGAGGTGCTGCTGGGCTTAATCAAAGTGAAGTCACTGTACTCTGACATTGGAGACATACACGATCTGAACGACTGGCTCTGAGACATCATGTCTCCCCCCAGGACCTCCACATACTTTATAGGTCCATCAGTGTTGAGCTGGATCTGCAGGTTTCTGTTGGGGTTCTTGTAATCGTCACAGTCGCTGCGTCTGACGCAGCAGCTCGCGCTGCCCCTGCTGTTCCTCGCACATTTCACCGCTAAGATGAGAAAAGTCACCAGAGACAGCACAGACACCGAGGCCAGAGACAGGATCAGATAGAGCGCGAGGCGGCCAGTTTTCCCTCCGGACTCCGTTGCTCTGTGCCTGTTGTCCAGGATGGGCTCGTGCAGACCGTCCTCCATCAGGATGGACACCGTGACGGTGGCGGACTGCACCGGTTCACCGTCGTCCCTGATCTCTATGAGCAGCCTCTGAGAGGAGTCGTCCTGCTCGGCCACAGCGCGTTTAGTCCTCACCTCCCCTGTGTACTGGTTCACACCGAACAGAGACGCGTCCGTGGCCTCCGCCACTTTGTACGAGATCCACGCGTTATGACCCGAGTCCGCGTCCACGGCCGTCACCTTGGTAACCAGGTGACCCGCTTTAGCGGAGCGGGGCATCCTCTGGAGAGAGAGGGAGCCCAGGCCAGCGGAGGAGGGGTAAATAACAGCGGGGGGCGTTATCGTTCTGGTCCAGGATAAAAACATGGACCGTGGCGTTGCTGCTGAGACTCGGAGAGCCCTGGTCCTTGGCCTGGACCACGATCTGAAACACCTTGAGCTTCTCATAGTCAAACGAGTGCATGCTGTAGATGCTGCCGTTCTCTGAGTTTATGTAGACATAAGACGAGACTGACACGTCCTGCACTTTAGAGTCCAGAATAGAGTAAGACACTTTGGCGTTTTCTCCAAAATCCAGGTCCGAGGCTGACACCGAGTACAGTATAGAGCCAGGGACCCCGTTCTCTTTTAAATACACATTATAAGAAGACTGGGAGAAGACTGGGGGGTTGTCGTTCACATCTGAGATACTGACAGGGATAGTTTTCTTACTGGAGAGAGGAGGAGAGCCCGAGTCTGTGGCTGTTATCTCTATGTTATAAAATGGGAAACTCTCTCTCGGTCTAAAGAACCACTAGTTACAAGTGCGTAATTATTAGAAAACGAGGGTTTCAGACTAAAGGGAGACCCCACTGGTAACTTTTAAAACTACTTTGCCATTATCGCCCGAGTCTAGGTCTCTGGCACTGACCAAAGCCACTACAGTGCCTTTTGTTGCGTCCTCGCGCACTGGGCCAGGAGTGGAAGTTAGGATGATTTCTGGAACGTTGTCGTTCATGTCTATTACTATTATCTGTACACGACAATGTCCCTCCATTTCAGGAACACCTTTGTCTCTGGCTGTTATTGGCAAATCATAAACAGTATTTAGCTCATAGTCTAATTTTCCTGCTAAGGATAATTCACCCGTGTCTGAATTAATAATAAACAAAGACAAATATGTCTCGGGTGTGTGCTCTGCAAAACTATACTGAACCTCTCCATTTACCCCTTCATCTGCGTCTGTAGCTGCAACTGTAACTAGAAGTGACCCCGATAAGTTGTTTTCCGGAATAGTTATATTGTACAGAGACTTCTTAAACACTGGAAAGTTATCATTATTATCTAGTACTGTAACGAATATTTTCATTGTTCCACTTTTAACAGGATTTCCTCCATCTAATGCTGTCAGTAGTAATTCATGAACCCCTTGTTTCTCTCGATCAAGCATTTTATCTAAAACCAGCTCGGGGACCTGTCGGTTACGAGGCAAGTCTTTCATTTTTAGGCTAAAACATTCACTTTTACTCAGAGTGTAAGATTTCACAGTATTACTACCTACATCCGGATCCTGAGCTGTCTCTAAAGGAAAACGCGCTCCTGCCACTGTCGACTCAGCTATTTTCAAAGACTTTTGCTTTGCTAAAAACACTGGTGAATTGTCATTAATATCTCGTATTTCCACTTCTATCCGATGGAGCTGTAGTGGATTTTCTGTCACGACCTGCAGAGGCAAACACGCAGCTGGCGCTTTGTCCACATAAAGCTTCTCTGTCTATTCTGTCGTTCACCACCAGCTCACCCTTCCCCGAGTCCACAGTGAAATACTGCTTCCCAGCCTCAGCAGCCACACGCATCTTACGCTCAAAAATGTCTGTTAACCCCAAACCAAGATCTTTGGCGATATTTCCTACCACAGAGCCCTGCTTCAGTTCCTCTGGGATGCTGTAACGAGTCTGTGCGTCTGTCAAACTCCACAAGAGAAAGAAAAATAATGCCAACAGAGCGTCCACCACGCCACTGCTCCACGACCCATCCTTTTTGTCACTGATAAATCCTCAGTCCAAGTCACATTGGTGGATAAATTGAGTCAGCCCATCATTCCTGACATTAAAAAGTAAGATCCAGTAAACGATTTATTCTCAACAAACATTAATATCCCAAAATGGGAAACGGTCAAACAGCGCATCTCCGCGCTGAACAACACTGACGAGTCTTATGGCTGTAGCACTCAGCAGCAGAGGAGTAGATCTCTTTGTACATGGAGGAATTCTATTGACTGAGAGCAGTTAACACCACCAGCCAATAAAAGAGCAGCCAGGTTCCCTGTTCTATATGTACACTATCGAGTTATATTTTGTTGAGCAAAGTTTTGTAGTAATTAACATAAAATCTAGCACATTAGAACACATAAAAAATATTACACTTCAATAGTATTAAAACGCCATTATATTATATACACGGCCTTACTCCCTCCTCCCCCATAAAAGAGAAAACACACAAAAAAAAAATCATACATATGTACATAAACATATAAACATACATATATAAATATGCAAATTCATATACATGTGTTATGTATGAAAAGAACTGTAAATAAAATATTATATAAAATGTATTTATGTATTTTACAAAACGTTCAGAACATTTTGAACAATTAATTCCCATTATATTCTAATGATTTGATTTGGGTTTTTCATTAATTAATTTATAACATTATACTGGGGACAGACGCTGTCCACAGTCTTGGTGCTGAACTACAACTTGCTCAGTCAAGAAGACATAAAAGGACACACTACACAAGATTAACTAACTTCAGAGAAATTTCTAATTGACATTTATCTTCACATACTCTCACCTGTTGACTCTCAAATGTCCACGTGCTGTCTGGGAGAGACGCATCCAGGACACTGATGACCTCCTTAAAGTCAGAGGTGCTGCTGGGCTTAATCAAAGTGAAGTCACTGTACTCTGACATTGGAGACATACACGATCTGAACGACTGGCTCTGAGACATCATGTCTCCCCCCAGGACCTCCACATACTTTATAGGTCCATCAGTGTTGAGCTGGATCTGCAGGTTTCTGTTGGGGTTCTTGTAATCGTCACAGTCGCTGCGTCTGACGCAGCAGCTCGCGCTGCCCCTGCTGTTCCTCACACATTTCACCGCTAAGATGAGAAAAGTCACCAGAGACAGCACAGACACCGAGGCCAGAGACAGGATCAGATAGAGCGCGAGGCGGCCAGTTTTCCCTCCGGACTCCGTTGCTCTGTGCCTGTTGTCCAGGATGGGCTCGTGCAGACCGTCCTCCATCAGGATGGACACCGTGACGGTGGCGGACTGCACCGGTTCACCGTCGTCCCTGATCTCTATGAGCAGCCTCTGAGAGGAGTCGTCCTGCTCGGCCACAGCGCGTTTAGTCCTCACCTCCCCTGTGTACTGGTTCACACCGAACAGAGACGCGTCCGTGGCCTCCGCCACTTTGTACGAGATCCACGCGTTATGACCCGAGTCCGCGTCCACGGCCGTCACCTTGGTAACCAGGTGACCCGCTTTAGCGGAGCGGGGCATCCTCTGGAGAGAGAGGGAGCCCAGGCCAGCGGAGGAGGGGTAAATAACAGCGGGGGCGTTATCGTTCTGGTCCAGGATAAAAACATGGACCGTGGCGTTGCTGCTGAGACTCGGAGAGCCCTGGTCCTTGGCCTGGACCACGATCTGAAACACCTTGAGCTTCTCATAGTCAAACGAGTGCATGCTGTAGATGCTGCCGTTCTCTGAGTTTATGTAGACATAAGACGAGACTGACACGTCCTGCACTTTAGAGTCCAGAATAGAGTAAGACACTTTGGCGTTTTTCTCCAAAATCCAGGTCCGAGGCTGACACCGAGTACAGTATAGAGCCAGGGACCCCGTTCTCTTTTAAATACACATTATAAGAAGACTGGGAGAAGACTGGGGGGTTGTCGTTAACATCTGAGATACTGACAGGGATAGTTTTCTTACTGGAGAGAGGAGGAGAGCCCGAGTCTGTGGCTGTTATCTCTATGTTATAAAATGGGAAACTCTCTCGGTCTAAAGAACCACTAGTGACAAGTGCGTAATTATTAGAAAATGACGGTTTAAGGCTAAACGGAGACCCCACTGGTAACTTCAAAACTACTTTACCATTATCGCCCGAGTCTAGGTCTCTGGCACTGATTAGAGCAACTACAGTGCCTTTAGTTGCGTCCTCGCGTACTGGATTGGGAGTGGAAGTAAGAATTATTTCTGGAACATTATCGTTAATGTCTACGACCATCACCTGAACACGACAATGCCCCTCCATTTGAGGAACACCTTTGTCTTTTGCCATAACACGCAAATCATAAACGCTACTGAACTCATAGTCCAATTGTCCAGCTAGTGATATTTTACCACTATCTGAATTCACGTTAAACAAAGCTAACAAAGACTCTGGAGTATGTTGAGCAAATGCGTATTCAACCTGTCCGTTTGCGCCTTCATCCGAGTCTGTGGCTTCAACTTTAACAAGCACTGCCCCCGACTCACTGTTCTCAGGGATAGTTAGGTTGTACACAGGTTGGAAAATACCGGGACATTATCATTTGTATCGAGTACTGTAACTATCATTTTCATTTCACCTGTTTTGACGGGGTTTCCTCCATCAAATGCTGTTACAAGCAATTCGTGAGCACTCTGTTTTTCTCGGTCAAGCATTTTGTCTAAAACCAGTTCCGGGGCCTGTAAGCCACCAGGCAAAACCTTCATTTTTAAACTAAAATATTCACTTTTACTCAAGAGTGTAACACTATTACTACCTACATCTGGATCTTGGGCTGTTGTCTAAAGGGAAACGAACCCCTACAACAGTAGACTCTGCTATTTTTAAAACATGTTGCTTGTGTTGCAAACACCGGTGAATTATCATTAATATCTCGTATTTCCACTTCTATCCGATGAAGCTGTAGTGGATTTTCTGTCACGACCTGCAGAGGCAACACGCAGCTGGCGCTTTGTCCACATAAAGCTTCTCTGTCTATTCTGTCGTTCACCACCAGCTCACCCTTCCCCGAGTCCACAGTGAAATACTGCTTCCCAGCCTCAGCAGCCACACGCATCTTACGCTCAAAAATGTCTGTTAAGCCCAAACCAAGATCTTTGGCGATATTTCCTACCACAGAGCCCTGCTTCAGTTCCTCTGGGATGCTGTAACGAGTCTGTGCGTCTGTCAAACTCCACAAGAGAAAGAAATAATGCCAACAGAGCGTCCACCACGCCACAGCTCCACGACCCATCCTTTTTGTCACTGATAAATCCTCAGTCCAAGTCGCATTAGTGGATAAATTGAGTCAGCCCATCATTCCTGACATTAAAAAGTAAGATCCAGTAAACGATTTATTCTCAACAAACATTAATATCCCAAAACGGGAAACTGCCAAACAGCGCATCTCTCCGCGCTGAACAACACTGACGAGTCTTATGGCTGTAGCACTCAGCAGCAGAGGAGTAGATCTCTTTGTACATGGAGGAATTCTATTGGCTGAGAGCAGCTAACACCACTATCCAATCACAGACCAAACAGTTTTTCCTATCCTCCATGTACACACTATTGAGCTTATATTTTCATCGGCAAAGTTTTTTTGTAATTTACAAAAAACGCAGGCTACATAATGTTTTACTATTATTTAAACACAAACATATTATTGAGAAGGCCTGATCAATTAAAATGAAAAAATAAAACAACTAAGCAAGAAACGGAGTATATTAAATTATATGGAAATAATAAATAAACTGGAGGTCACATATTACATTTTTTTTGATAATATGATTAAGGTTTTTGATTAAACATTTTATAAAAGTTCTATAATATGAAAGGAGGCTGACAGTATAGAAGGGGAAGTCGCTGTTGACTACAGTGGTGCTGAAATACAACTTCTTACTAAAGAACATATAGGACACACTGCGGAAATGTACCTAACTTCAGAAAAGTCTCTGTTTGATATTTATTTTTTTTGTCGTGCTCACCTGTTGACTCTCAAATGTCCACGTGCTGTCTGGGAGAGACGCATCCAGGACACTGATGACCTCCTTAAAGTCAGAGGTGCTGCTGGGCTTAATCAAAGTGAAGTCACTGTACTCTGACATTGGAGACATACACGATCTGAACGACTGGCTCTGAGACATCATGTCTCCCCCCAGGACCTCCACATACTTTATAGGTCCATCAGTGTTGAGCTGGATCTGCAGGTTTCTGTTGGGGTTCTTGTAATCGTCACAGTCGCTGCGTCTGACGCAGCAGCTCGCGCTGCCCCTGCTGTTCCTCACACATTTCACCGCTAAGATGAGAAAAGTCACCAGAGACAGCACAGACACCGAGGCCAGAGACAGGATCAGATAGAGCGCGAGGCGGCCAGTTTTCCCTCCGGACTCCGTTGCTCTGTGCCTGTTGTCCAGGATGGGCTCGTGCAGACCGTCCTCCATCAGGATGGACACCGTGACGGTGGCGGACTGCACCGGTTCACCGTCGTCCCTGATCTCTATGAGCAGCCTCTGAGAGGAGTCGTCCTGCTCGGCCACAGCGCGTTTAGTCCTCACCTCCCCTGTGTACTGGTTCACACCGAACAGAGACGCGTCCGTGGCCTCCGCCACTTTGTACGAGATCCACGCGTTATGACCCGAGTCCGCGTCCACGGCCGTCACCTTGGTAACCAGGTGACCCGCTTTAGCGGAGCGGGGCATCCTCTGGAGAGAGAGGGAGCCCAGGCCAGCGGAGGAGGGGTAAATAACAGCGGGGGCGTTATCGTTCTGGTCCAGGATAAAAACATGGACCGTGGCGTTGCTGCTGAGACTCGGAGAGCCCTGGTCCTTGGCCTGGACCACGATCTGAAACACCTTGAGCTTCTCATAGTCAAACGAGTGCATGCTGTAGATGCTGCCGTTCTCTGAGTTTATGTAGACATAAGACGAGACTGACACGTCCTGCACTTTAGAGTCCAGAATAGAGTAAGACACTTTGGCGTTTTCTCCAAAATCCAGGTCCGAGGCTGACACCGAGTACAGTATAGAGCCAGGGACCCCGTTCTCTTTTAAATACACATTATAAGAAGACTGGGAGAAGACTGGGGGGTTGTCGTTCACATCTGAGATACTGACAGGGATAGTTTTCTTACTGGAGAGAGGAGGAGAGCCCGAGTCTGTGGCTGTTATCTCTATGTTATAAAATGGGAAACTCTCTCGGTCTAAAGAACCACTAGTGACAAGTGCGTAATTATTAGAAAACGAGGGTTTCAGACTAAAGGGAGACCCCACTGGTAACTTTAAAACTACTTTAGCCATTATCGCCCGAGTCTAGGTCTCTGGCACTGACCAAAGCCACTACAGTGCCTTTTGTTGCGTCCTCGCGCACTGGCATTGGAGTGGAAGTAAGGAATGATTTCTGGAACGTTGTCGTTTATGTCTATGACTCGGACCTGTACACGACAATGTCCCTCCATTTGAGGAACACCTTTGTCTCTGGCTGTTAATTGGCAATCATCAAAGTATTGTGCATTTTCATAGTCTAATTTTCCTTTTAAGGATAATTCACCCGTGTCTGAATTTAATAAACAAAGACAACATGTCTCGGGTGTGTGCTCTGTGCAAAACGTATTCTGAACCTCTCCATTTACCCCTTCATCTGCGTCTGTAGCTGCAACTGTAACTAGAAGTACTGACCCGGTAAGCTGTTTTCCGGAATAGTTATATTGTACAGAGGCTTCTTAAAAACTGGGATGTTATCATTATTATCAAGTACTGTAACGAATATTTTCATTGTTCCACTTTTAACAGGATTTCCTCCATCTAATGCTGTCAGTAGTAATTCATGAACCCCTTGTTTCTCTCGATCAAGCATTTTATCTAAAACCAGCTCGGGGAGTGGTAGTTGACCAGGCAGCTCCTTCATTTTTAGACTAAAACATTCACTTTTGCTTAAACTGTAAGATTTTACAGTGTTACTACCTACATCCGGATCCTGAGCTGTCTCTAAAGGAAAACGAATCCCCGCGTCTGTTGATTCTGCTATTTTCAAAGACTTTTGCCTTGCTAAAAACATGGGTGAATTATCATTAATATCTCGTATTTCCACTTCTATCCGATGAAGCTGTAGTGGATTTTCTGTCACGACCTGCAGAGGCAACACGCAGCTGGCGCTTTGTCCACATAAAGCTTCTCTGTCTATTCTGTCGTTCACCACCAGCTCACCCTTCCCCGAGTCCACAGTGAAATACTGCTTCCCAGCCTCAGCAGCCACACGCATCTTACGCTCAAAAATGTCTGTTAAGCCCAAACCAAGATCTTTGGCGATATTTCCTACCACAGAGCCCTGCTTCAGTTCCTCTGGGATGCTGTAACGAGTCTGTGCGTCTGTCAAACTCCACAAGAGAAAGAAATAATGCCAACAGAGCGTCCACCACGCCACTGCTCCACGACCCATCCTTTTTGTCACTGATAAATCCTCAGTCCAAGTCACATTGGTGGATAAATTGAGTCAGCCCATCATTCCTGACATTAAAAAGTAAGATCCAGTAAACGATTTATTCTCAACAAACATTAATATCCCAAAACGGGAAACTGCAAAACGGCGCATCTCCGCGCTGAACAACACTGACGAGTCTTATGGCTGTAGCACTCAGCAGCAGAGGAGTAGATCTCTTTGTACATGGGAGAATTCTATTGGCTGAGAGCAGCTAACACCACTATCCAATCACAGAGCATTCAGGTTTCCCTGTTCTATATGTACACTATCGAGTTATATTTTGTTGAGCAAAGTGTTGTTTAACGTAACATCAAACATAGCACATTAGAACAGATAGAACATACGCTTCAGTAATATTACAGAACAAATATATTATTTATAAGGACTGACCACAAAAAATGTGAACTAAAAAGACAAATAACTCTAGAAAATGATACATATGTTATGTATGAGAAAGAACTGTACAGTATATAAAATATTATATAAAATGTATGTATGGCACAAAATGTTCAGAACATTTTGAATTATTAATTCCCATTATTTTCTAATTATTTCATAATTGACCTGTAAAAGAAATAATAGAAAATAGTCTAACATTACACGGAGGACAGACGCTGTCCACAGTCATGGTGCTGAACTACAACTTGCTCAGTAAAGAAGACATAAAAGGACACACTAGAAAAAATGAAGGAACTTCAGACAAATTTCTAATTGATATTTATCTTCTCATACTCTCACCTGTTGACTCTCAAATGTCCACGTGCTGTCTGGGAGAGACGCATCCAGGACACTGATGACCTCCTTAAAGTCAGAGGTGCTGCTGGGCTTAATCAAAGTGAAGTCACTGTACTCTGACATTGGAGACATACACGATCTGAACGACTGGCTCTGAGACATCATGTCTCCCCCCAGGACCTCCACATACTTTATAGGTCCATCAGTGTTGAGCTGGATCTGCAGGTTTCTGTTGGGGTTCTTGTAATCGTCACAGTCGCTGCGTCTGACGCAGCAGCTCGCGCTGCCCCTGCTGTTCCTCACACATTTCACCGCTAAGATGAGAAAAGTCACCAGAGACAGCACAGACACCGAGGCCAGAGACAGGATCAGATAGAGCGCGAGGCGGCCAGTTTTCCCTCCGGACTCCGTTGCTCTGTGCCTGTTGTCCAGGATGGGCTCGTGCAGACCGTCCTCCATCAGGATGGACAC
>NW_026571207.1:24162886-24228735 GCF_026225935.1 Boleophthalmus pectinirostris | reverse complement strand
TTAAACACTGGAAAGTTATCATTATTATCAAGTACTGTAACGAATATTTTCATTGTTCCGCTTTTAACAGGATTTCCTCCATCTAATGCTGTCAGTAGTAATTCATGAACCCCTTGTTTCTCTCGATCAAGCATTTTTTCTAAAACCAGCTCGGGACCTGTCGGTTACGAGGCAAGTCTTTCATTTTTAGGCTAAAACATTCACTTTTACTCAGAGTGTAAGATTTCACAGTATTACTACCTACATCCGGATCCTGAGCTGTCTCTAAAGGAAAACGCGCTCCTGCCACTGTCGACTCAGCTATTTTCAAAGACTTTTGCTTTGCTAAAAACACTGGTGAATTATCATTAATATCTCGTATTTCCACTTCTATCCGATGGAGCTGTAGTGGATTTTCTGTCACGACCTGCAGAGGCAAAACGCAGCTGGCGCTTTGTCCACATAAAGCTTCTCTGTCTATTCTGTCGTTCACCACCAGCTCACCCTTCCCCGAGTCCACAGTGAAATACTGCTTCCCAGCCTCAGCAGCCACACGCATCTTACGCTCAAAAATGTCTGTTAACCCCAAAACCAAGATCTTGGCGATATTTTCCTACCACAGAGCCCTGCTTCAGTTCCTCTGGGATGCTGTAACGAGTCTGTGCGTCTGTCAAACTCCACAAGAGAAAGAAATAATGCCAACAGAGCGTCCACCACGCCACTGCTCCACGACCCATCCTTTTTGTCACTGATAAAATCCTCAGTCCAAGTCACATTGGTGGATATAATTGAGTCAGCCCATCATTCCTGACATTAAAAAGTAAGATCCAGTAAACGATTTATTCTCAACAAACATTAATATCCCAAAATGGGAAACGGTCAAACAGCGCATCTCCGCGCTGAACAACACTGACGAGTCTTATGGCTGTAGCACTCAGCAGCAGAGGAGTAGATCTCTTTGTACATGGGAGAATTCTATTGACTGAGAGCAGTTAACACCACCAGCCAATAAAAGAGCAGCCAGGTTCCCTGTTCTATATGTACACTATCGAGTTATATTTTGTTGAGCAAAGTTTTGTAGTAATTAACATAAAATCTAGCACATTAGAACACATAAAATATTACACTTCAATAGTATTAAAACGCCATTATATTATATACACGGCCTTACTCCCTCCTCCCCCCATAAAAGAGAAAACACACAAAAAAAAAATCATACATATGTACATAAACATATAAACATACATATATAAATATGCAAATTCATATACATGTGTTATGTATGAAAAGAACTGTAAATAAAATATTATATAAAATGTATTTATGTATTTCACAAAACGTTCAGAACATTTTGAGTAATTAATTCCCATTATGTTCTAATTATTTGATTTGAGTTTTTCATTAATTATTTTATAACATACTGGGGACAGACGCTGTCCACAGTCTTGGTGCTGAACTACAACTTGCTCAGTGAAGAAGACATAAAAGGACACACTACAGAAGATTAACTAACTTCAGAGAAATTTCAAATTGCCATTTATCTTCACATACTCTCACCTGTTGACTCTCAAATGTCCACGTGCTGTCTGGGAGAGACGCATCCAGGACACTGATGACCTCCTTAAAGTCAGAGGTGCTGCTGGGCTTAATCAAAGTGAAGTCACTGTACTCTGACATTGGAGACATACACGATCTGAACGACTGGCTCTGAGACATCATGTCTCCCCCCAGGACCTCCACATACTTTATAGGTCCATCAGTGTTGAGCTGGATCTGCAGGTTTCTGTTGGGGTTCTTGTAATCGTCACAGTCGCTGCGTCTGACGCAGCAGCTCGCGCTGCCCCTGCTGTTCCTCACACATTTCACCGCTAAGATGAGAAAAGTCACCAGAGACAGCACAGACACCGAGGCCAGAGACAGGATCAGATAGAGCGCGAGGCGGCCAGTTTTCCCTCCGGACTCCGTTGCTCTGTGCCTGTTGTCCAGGATGGGCTCGTGCAGACCGTCCTCCATCAGGATGGACACCGTGACGGTGGCGGACTGCACCGGTTCACCGTCGTCCCTGATCTCTATGAGCAGCCTCTGAGAGGAGTCGTCCTGCTCGGCCACAGCGCGTTTAGTCCTCACCTCCCCTGTGTACTGGTTCACACCGAACAGAGACGCGTCCGTGGCCTCCGCCACTTTGTACGAGATCCACGCGTTATGACCCGAGTCCGCGTCCACGGCCGTCACCTTGGTAACCAGGTGACCCGCTTTAGCGGAGCGGGGCATCCTCTGGAGAGAGAGGGAGCCCAGGCCAGCGGAGGAGGGGTAAATAACAGCGGGGGCGTTATCGTTCTGGTCCAGGATAAAAACATGGACCGTGGCGTTGCTGCTGAGACTCGGAGAGCCCTGGTCCTTGGCCTGGACCACGATCTGAAACACCTTGAGCTTCTCATAGTCAAACGAGTGCATGCTGTAGATGCTGCCGTTCTCTGAGTTTATGTAGACATAAGACGAGACTGACACGTCCTGCACTTTAGAGTCCAGAATAGAGTAAGACACTTTGGCGTTTTCTCCAAAATCCAGGTCCGAGGCTGACACCGAGTACAGTATAGAGCCAGGGACCCCGTTCTCTTTTAAATACACATTATAAGAAGACTGGGAGAAGACTGGGGGGTTGTCGTTAACATCTGAGATACTGACAGGGATAGTTTTCTTACTGGAGAGAGGAGGAGAGCCCGAGTCTGTGGCTGTTATCTCTCTATGTTATAAAATGGGAAACTCTCTCGGTCTAAAGAACCACTAGTGACAAGTGCGTAATTATTAGAAAATGACGGTTTAAGGCTAAACGGAGACCCCACTGGTAACTTCAAAACTACTTTACCATTATCGCCCGAGTCTAGGTCTCTGGCACTGATTAAAGCAACTACAGTGCCTTTATTTGCGTCCTCGCGCACTGGATTAGGAGTGGAAGTAAAAATTATTACTGGAATATTGTCGTTTACATGTCTATGACCATCACCTGAACACGACAATGCCCCTCCATTTGAGGAACACCTTTGTCTTTTGCCATAACACGCAAATCATAAACGCTACTGAACTCATAGTCCAATTGTCCAGCTAGTGATATTTTACCACTATCTGAATTCACGTTAAACAAAGCTAACAAAGACTCTGGAGTATGTTGAGCAAATGCGTATTCAACCTGTCCGTTTGCGCCTTCATCCGAGTCTGTGGCTTCAACTTTAACAAGCACTGCCCCGACTTCACTGTTCTCAGGGATAGTTAGGTTGTACACAGGTTTGGAAAATACCGGGACATTATCATTTGTATCGAGTACTGTAACTATCATTTTCATTTCACCTGTTTTGACGGGGTTTTCCTCCATCAAAATGCTGTTACAAGCAATTCGTGAGCACTCTGTTTTTCTCGGTCAAGCATTTTGTCTAAAACCAGTTCCGGGGCCTGTAAGCCACCAGGCAAAACCTTCATTTTTAAACTAAAATATTCACTTTTACTCAGAGTGTAAGATTTGACACTATTACTACCTACATCTGGATCGTGGGCTGTGTCTAAAGGGAAACGAACCCCTGCGACAGTAGACTCTGCTATTTTTAAAACATGTTGCTTTGTTAAAAACACTGGTGAATTGTCATTAATATCTCGTATTTCCACTTCTATCCGATGAAGCTGTAGTGGATTTTCTGTCACGACCTGCAGAGGCAACACGCAGCTGGCGCTTTGTCCACATAAAGCTTCTCTGTCTATTCTGTCGTTCACCACCAGCTCACCCTTCCCCGAGTCCACAGTGAAATACTGCTTCCCAGCCTCAGCAGCCACACGCATCTTGCGCTCAAAAATGTCTGTTAAGCCCAAACCAAGATCTTTGGCGATATTTCCTACCACAGAGCCCTGCTTCAGTTCCTCTGGGAATGCTGTAACGAGTCTGTGCCAAATGTCTGTCAAACTCCACAAGAGAAAGAAATAATAATGCCAACAGAGCGTCCACCACGCCACAGCTCCACGACCCATCCTTTTTGTCACTGATAAATCCTCAGTCCAAGTCGCATTAGTGGATAAATTGAGTCAGCCCATCATTCCTGACATTAAAAAGTAAGATCCAGTAAACGATTTATTCTCAACAAACATTAATATCCCAAAACGGGAAACTGCCAAACAGCGCATCTCCGCGCTGAACAACACTGACGAGTCTTATGGCTGTAGCACTCAGCAGCAGAGGAGTAGATCTCTTTGTACATGGAGGAATTCTATTGGCTGAGAGCAGCTAACACCACTATCCAATCACAGACCAAACAGTTTTTCCTATGCTCCATGCACACACCACTGAGCTTATATTTTCATCGGCAAAGTTTTGTTGAAATTTACAAAAAATGCAGGCTACATAATGTTTTACTATTATTTAAACACAAACATATTATTGAGAAGGCCTGACCAATTAAAATGAAAAATAAAACAACTACGGAAGAAACGGAGTATATACAATTATATGGAAATAATAAATAAACTGGAGGTCACATATTTTATTTAATTTTTTTGTATAATGTGATTAAGGTTTTTGATTAAATATTTTATAACAGTTATATAATATAAAGGGAGGCTGACACTATAGAAGGGGAAGTCGCTGTTTACTACAGTGGTGCTGAAATACAATTTCTTATTACAGAACATATAGGACACACTGCAGAAATGTACCTAACTTCAGAAAAGTCTCTGTTTGATATTTATTTTTTTTGTCGTGCTCACCTGTTGACTCTCAAATGTCCACGTGCTGTCTGGGAGAGACGCATCCAGGACACTGATGACCTCCTTAAAGTCAGAGGTGCTGCTGGGCTTAATCAGAGTGAAGTCACTGTACTCTGACATTGGAGACATACACGATCTGAACGACTGGCTCTGAGACATCATGTCTCCCCCCAGGACCTCCACATACTTTATAGGTCCATCAGTGTTGAGCTGGATCTGCAGGTTTCTGTTGGGGTTCTTGTAATCGTCACAGTCGCTGCGTCTGACGCAGCAGCTCGCGCTGCCCCTGCTGTTCCTCACACATTTCACCGCTAAGATGAGAAAAGTCACCAGAGACAGCACAGACACCGAGGCCAGAGACAGGATCAGATAGAGCGCGAGGCGGCCAGTTTTCCCTCCGGACTCCGTTGCTCTGTGCCTGTTGTCCAGGATGGGCTCGTGCAGACCGTCCTCCATCAGGATGGACACCGTGACGGTGGCGGACTGCACCGGTTCACCGTCGTCCCTGATCTCTATGAGCAGCCTCTGAGAGGAGTCGTCCTGCTCGGCCACAGCGCGTTTAGTCCTCACCTCCCCTGTGTACTGGTTCACACCGAACAGAGACGCGTCCGTGGCCTCCGCCACTTTGTACGAGATCCACGCGTTATGACCCGAGTCCGCGTCCACGGCCGTCACCTTGGTAACCAGGTGACCCGCTTTAGCGGAGCGGGGCATCCTCTGGAGAGAGAGAGGGAGCCCAGGCCAGCGGAGGAGGGGTAAATAACAGCGGGGGCGTTATCGTTCTGGTCCAGGATAAAAACATGGACCGTGGCGTTGCTGCTGAGACTCGGAGAGCCCTGGTCCTTGGCCTGGACCACGATCTGAAACACCTTGAGCTTCTCATAGTCAAACGAGTGCATGCTGTAGATGCTGCCGTTCTCTGAGTTTATGTAGACATAAGACGAGACTGACACGTCCTGCACTTTAGAGTCCAGAATAGAGTAAGACACTTTGGCGTTTTCTCCAAAATCCAGGTCCGAGGCTGACACCGAGTACAGTATAGAGCCAGGGACCCCGTTCTCTTTTAAATACACATTATAAGAAGACTGGGAGAAGACTGGGGGGTTGTCGTTCACATCTGAGATACTGACAGGGATAGTTTTCTTACTGGAGAGAGGAGGAGAGCCCGAGTCTGTGGCTGTTATCTCTATGTTATAAAATGGGAAACTCTCTCGGTCTAAAGAACCACTAGTTACAAGTGCGTAATTATTAGAAAACGAGGGTTTCAGACTAAAGGGAGACCCCACTGGTAACTTTAAAACTACTTTGCCATTATCGCCCGAGTCTAGGTCTCTGGCACTGACCAAAGCCACTACAGTGCCTTTTGTTGCGTCCTCGCGCACTGGGCCAGGAGTGGAAGTTAGGATGATTTCTGGAACGTTGTCGTTCATGTCTATTACAATAATCTGTACACGGCAATGCCCCTCCATTTCAGGAACACCTTTGTCTCTGGCTGTTATTGGCAAATCATAAACAGTATTGAGCTCATAGTCTAATTTTCCTGCTAAGGATAATTCACCCGTGTCTGAATTAATAAGAAACAAAGACAAATGTGTCTCGGGTGTGTGCTCTGCAAAACTATACTGAACCTCTCCATTTACCCCTTCATCTGCGTCTGTAGCTGCAACTGTAACTAGAACTGACCCCGGTAAGCTGTTTTCCGGAATAGTTATATTGTACAGAGGCTTCTTAAAAACAGGAAAGTTATCATTAATATCAAGTACTGTAACGAATATTTTCATTGTTCCACTTTTAACAGGATTACCACCATCTAATGCTGTCAGTAGTAATTCATGAACCCCTTGTTTCTCTCGATCAAGCATTTTATCTAAAACCAGCTCGGGGACCTGTCGGTTACGAGGCAAGTCTTTCATTTTTAGGCTAAAACATTCACTTTTACTCAGAGTGTAAGATTTCACGGTATTACTACCTACATCCGGATCCTGAGCTGTCTCTAAAGGAAAACGAATCCCAGCGACTGTTGATTCTGCTATTTTCAAAGACTTTTGCTTTGCTAAAAACACTGGCGAATTATCATTAATATCTCGTATTTCCACTTCTATCCGATGGAGCTGTAGTGGATTTTCTGTCACGACCTGCAGAGGCAACACGCAGCTGGCGCTTTGTCCACATAAAGCTTCTCTGTCTATTCTGTCGTTCACCACCAGCTCACCCTTCCCCGAGTCCACAGTGAAATACTGCTTCCCAGCCTCAGCAGCCACACGCATCTTACGCTCAAAAATGTCTGTTAACCCCAAACCAAGATCTTTGGCGATATTTCCTACCACAGAGCCCTGCTTCAGTTCCTCTGGGATGCTGTAACGAGTCTGTGCGTCTGTCAAACTCCACAAGAGAAAGAAATAATGCCAACAGAGCGTCCACCACGCCACTGCTCCACGACCCATCCTTTTTGTCACTGATAAATCCTCAGTCCAAGTCGCATTGGTGGATAAATTGAGTCAGCCCATCATTCCTGACATTAAAAAGTAAGATCCAATAAACGATTTATTCTCAACAAACATTAATATCCCAAAACGGGAAACTGCAAACAGGCGCATCTCCGCGCTGAAACAACACTGACGAGTCTTATGGCTGTAGCACTCAGCAGCAGAGGAGTAGATCTCTTTGTACATGGAGGAATTCTATTGGCTGAGAGCAGCTAACACCACTATTCAATCACAGAGCATTCAGGTTTCCCTGTTCTGTATGTACACTATCGAGCTTATATTTTGTTGAGCAAAGTTTGTTAATTAACATAAACTAGTAACAGCAAAGTTTGTTTAAACGTAACATCAAACATAGCACATTAGAACAGATAGAACATTACGCTTCAGTAATATTACAGAACAAATATATTATTTACAAGGTCTGACCACAAAAAATGTGAACTAAAAAGACAAATAACTCTAGAAAATGATACATATGTTATGTATGAGAAAGAACTGTACAGTATATAAAATATTATATAAAATGTATGTATGGCACAAAATGTTCAGAACATTTTGAATGATTAATTCCCATTATTTTCTAATTATTTCATAATTGACCTGTTTTAAAAAAATTAATAGAAAATAGTCTAACATTACACGGAGGACAGACGCTGTCCACAGTCATGGTGCTGAACTACAACTTGCTCAGTAAAGAAGACATAAAAGGACACACTAGAAAAAATGAACGAACTTTAGAGAAATTTCTAATTGATATTTATCTTCTCATACTCTCACCTGTTGACTCTCAAATGTCCACGTGCTGTCTGGGAGAGACGCATCCAGGACACTGATGACCTCCTTAAAGTCAGAGGTGCTGCTGGGCTTAATCAAAGTGAAGTCACTGTACTCTGACATTGGAGACATACACGATCTGAACGACTGGCTCTGAGACATCATGTCTCCCCCCAGGACCTCCACATACTTTATAGGTCCATCAGTGTTGAGCTGGATCTGCAGGTTTCTGTTGGGGTTCTTGTAATCGTCACAGTCGCTGCGTCTGACGCAGCAGCTCGCGCTGCCCCTGCTGTTCCTCACACATTTCACCGCTAAGATGAGAAAAGTCACCAGAGACAGCACAGACACCGAGGCCAGAGACAGGATCAGATAGAGCGCGAGGCGGCCAGTTTTCCCTCCGGACTCCGTTGCTCTGTGCCTGTTGTCCAGGATGGGCTCGTGCAGACCGTCCTCCATCAGGATGGACACCGTGACGGTGGCGGACTGCACCGGTTCACCGTCGTCCCTGATCTCTATGAGCAGCCTCTGAGAGGAGTCGTCCTGCTCGGCCACAGCGCGTTTAGTCCTCACCTCCCCTGTGTACTGGTTCACACCGAACAGAGACGCGTCCGTGGCCTCCGCCACTTTGTACGAGATCCACGCGTTATGACCCGAGTCCGCGTCCACGGCCGTCACCTTGGTAACCAGGTGACCCGCTTTAGCGGAGCGGGGCATCCTCTGGAGAGAGAGGGAGCCCAGGCCAGCGGAGGAGGGGTAAATAACAGCGGGGGCGTTATCGTTCTGGTCCAGGATAAAAACATGGACCGTGGCGTTGCTGCTGAGACTCGGAGAGCCCTGGTCCTTGGCCTGGACCACGATCTGAAACACCTTGAGCTTCTCATAGTCAAACGAGTGCATGCTGTAGATGCTGCCGTTCTCTGAGTTTATGTAGACATAAGACGAGACTGACACGTCCTGCACTTTAGAGTCCAGAATAGAGTAAGACACTTTGGCGTTTTCTCCAAAATCCAGGTCCGAGGCTGACACCGAGTACAGTATAGAGCCAGGGACCCCGTTCTCTTTTAAATACACATTATAAGAAGACTGGGAGAAGACTGGGGGGTTGTCGTTCACATCTGAGATACTGACAGGGATAGTTTTCTTACTGGAGAGAGGAGGAGAGCCCGAGTCTGTGGCTGTTATCTCTATGTTATAAAATGGGAAACTCTCTCGGTCTAAAGAACCACTAGTGACAAGTGCGTAATTATTAGAAAAAGACGGGTTTAAGCCTAAAAGGAAGACCCCACTGGTAACAGTTTCAAAACTACTTTACCATTATCGCCCGAGTCTGGGTCTCTGGCACTGATTAAAGCCACTACAGTGCCTTTATTTGCGTCCTCGCGCACTGGGCCAGGAGTGGAAGTTAGGAATGATTTCTGGAACGTTGTCGTTAATGTCTATTTACTATTAATCTGTACACGACAATGCCCCTCCATTTGAGGAACACCTTTGTCTTTGCCGTAATTCGCAAATCATAAACAGTATTGAGCTCATAGTCCAATTGTCCAGTTAGTGATATTTCACCCGTGTCTGAATTTACGTTAAACAAAGCTAACAAAGACTCTGGAGTATGTTGAGCAAATGCGTATTCAACCTGTCCGTTTACACCTTCATCCGGGTCTGTAGCTTCAACTTTAACTAGCACTGCCCCCGACTCACTGTTCTCAGGGATAGTTAGGTTGTACACAGGTTTTGTAAAAAGGGGGATATTGTCATTATTATCAAGTACTGTAACTGTAATTTTCATTACTCCAGTTTTAACAGGATTTCCTCCATCTAATGCAGTTACCAGCATTTCATGTACACTCTGTTTTTCTCTGTCAAGCGTTTTCTCTAATACAAGCTCAGGGGTCTGAAGACCACCAGGCAATTCCTTCATTTTTAGACTAAAACATTCGCTTTTACTCAAACTGTAAGACTTAACAGAATTGCTTCCTGCATCTGGGTCTTCAGCTGTTTCTAAAGGGAAACGAACCCCTACAACAGTAGACTCTGCTATTTTTAAAACATGCTGTTGTGTTGCAAACACCGGTGAATTATCATTAATATCTCGTATTTCCACTTCTATCCGATGAAGCTGTAGTGGATTTTCTGTCACGACCTGCAGAGGCAAAACGCAGCTGGCGCTTTGTCCACATAAAGCTTCTCTGTCTATTCTGTCGTTCACCACCAGCTCACCCTTCCCCGAGTCCACAGTGAAATACTGCTTCCCAGCCTCAGCAGCCACACGCATCTTGCGCTCAAAAATGTCTGTTAACCCCAAACCAAGATCTTTGGCGATATTTCCTACCACAGAGCCCTGCTTCAGTTCCTCTGGGATGCTGTAACGAGTCTGTGCGTCTGTCAAACTCCACAAGAGAAAGAAATAATGCCAACAGAGCGTCCACCACGCCACAGCTCCACGACCCATCCTTTTTGTCACTGATAAATCCTTAATATAATCCAAGTCGCATTGGTGGATAAATTGAGTCAGCCCATCATTCCTGACATTAAAAAGTAAGATCCAATAAACGATTTATTCTCAACAAACATTAATATCCCAAAACGGGAAACTGCAAAACAGCGCATCTCCGCGCTGAACAACACTGACGAGTCTTATGGCTGTAGCACTCAGCAGCAGAGGAGTAGATCTCTTTGTACATGGAGGAATTCTATTGGCTGAGAGCAGCTAATCTGACTATCCTAATCACAGAGCATTCAGGTTTCCCTTGTCTGACATGGACACACTATTGAGCTTATATTTTCATGGTAAAGTTTTGTTATAATTAACATAAAACGTAGCCTACATTAACTTTTACTGTTATTAAAATGCAACCCATAATTATTGAAAGGCTGACCAGAAAATAAGAATAATAGAACAACTAAGAAAAACTCAATCAAATTATATACTATGTGAAAAAAAACAAAAACAACAACAACAAAAAAACAAAACAAACAAACAACATAAATAAATAAATACATAAATAAAGGTCACATATTTAAATTTTGTCCTGTTCATAAAATATATATATATAATATATGATACATTTTGGCCACAACATGACTAAACATTTTGGAGAATAATTCTTGCCACATTATATTGTACGTAGTGGAACTTCAGGGTTTTTTGAAGCCAGTAGTGCTCACCTGTTGACTCTCAAATGTCCACGTGCTGTCTGGGAGAGACGCATCCAGGACACTGATGACCTCCTTAAAGTCAGAGGTGCTGCTGGGCTTAATCAAAGTGAAGTCACTGTACTCTGACATTGGAGACATACACGATCTGAACGACTGGCTCTGAGACATCATGTCTCCCCCCAGGACCTCCACATACTTTATAGGTCCATCAGTGTTGAGCTGGATCTGCAGGTTTCTGTTGGGGTTCTTGTAATCGTCACAGTCGCTGCGTCTGACGCAGCAGCTCGCGCTGCCCCTGCTGTTCCTCACACATTTCACCGCTAAGATGAGAAAAGTCACCAGAGACAGCACAGACACCGAGGCCAGAGACAGGATCAGATAGAGCGCGAGGCGGCCAGTTTTCCCTCCGGACTCCGTTGCTCTGTGCCTGTTGTCCAGGATGGGCTCGTGCAGACCGTCCTCCATCAGGATGGACACCGTGACGGTGGCGGACTGCACCGGTTCACCGTCGTCCCTGATCTCTATGAGCAGCCTCTGAGAGGAGTCGTCCTGCTCGGCCACAGCGCGTTTAGTCCTCACCTCCCCTGTGTACTGGTTCACACCGAACAGAGACGCGTCCGTGGCCTCCGCCACTTTGTACGAGATCCACGCGTTATGACCCGAGTCCGCGTCCACGGCCGTCACCTTGGTAACCAGGTGACCCGCTTTAGCGGAGCGGGGCATCCTCTGGAGAGAGAGGGAGCCCAGGCCAGCGGAGGAGGGGTAAATAACAGCGGGGGCGTTATCGTTCTGGTCCAGGATAAAAACATGGACCGTGGCGTTGCTGCTGAGACTCGGAGAGCCCTGGTCCTTGGCCTGGACCACGATCTGAAACACCTTGAGCTTCTCATAGTCAAACGAGTGCATGCTGTAGATGCTGCCGTTCTCTGAGTTTATGTAGACATAAGACGAGACTGACACGTCCTGCACTTTAGACTCCAGAATAGAGTAAGACACTTTGGCGTTTTCTCCTACATCCTCGTCTAAGGCTGACACCGAGTACAGAATTCTTCCCGGAAGACTGTTCTCCTGAACATAAACAACATATATTGGCTGGGAGAATACTGGTGGATTATCATTTACATCAGATAACACCACTTCTAATATTTTCTCAACTGATAAAGCTGGTCTTCCATTATCAGATGCTCTCATTTTGACTCTGTAAAGGCCTCCTTTCTCACGATCTAGAGGGGCACTTGTCACTAACGAGTAGTGGTTGGAGACCGTTGGATTTAGTTTAAAGGGAGACCCAGAAGACAGCACCAGCGTTACTTTCCCATTGTCACCTGAGTCTAGATCCCGAGCACTTATCAAAGCAATAACTGTCCCCACTGCTGAATCTTCTGAGACAGGCGAGGTCAACGACTTCACTACGATCTCTGGGGCATTGTCGTTAACATCTACTATTTTAATCTCAACACTACAGTGGCCATCCATTTGAGGATTACCTTTGTCTTTCGCAGTTACATCAAATCTGTGTATAGCCTGTGATTCATGGTCCAATAATCCTTTTACTACAATAGCACCGGTGCTGGAAATAATATCAAATAAAGACAGAGTCGCATTCGCTGTTTCATCTGCGAAAAAATACTCTACTTCTCCGTTTAAACCCTCATCTATGTCTGTGGCTTTAACGCTCACAATTTCCTTCCCCCGCGTTGCTTTCTCGCTGACATTGGCCTCATAGACATTTCTCTCAAACTGAGGCGCGTTGTCGTTAATATCAAGCACAATAACTGTAATCTGAGTGGTACCCGAGCGCACTGGGTCTCCCCCATCTACAGCAGTGAGAATAAGGCTATGAACTGGTTTCTTTTCTCTATCTAGCGCTTTTTCTAAAACTAATTCAGGGATTTTACGGCCATCCTTGTGGGTTTTAACAGTAATTTTGAAATGCTCATTTTTACTGATAAGGTAAGAACGCACTGAGTTAGAGCCAACGTCGGGGTCCTGTGCGCTTTCTAAAGGGTTTTGCGCCAGGATTTACTAACTCTGCAATTTTCAAAGATTTCTCTTTTGTAATGAAACTTGGAGAGTTGTCATTTGTGTCCTGTATTTCTATTTCAACTCTATATAATTGCAGTGGAGCGTCAATAACCAGCTCCAGAGGCAGCACACATGATAGTCTCTGTCCACAAAGTTCTTCTCTGTCAATCCTGTCCGTCACCATCAATTCTCCTTTCCTCGGGTTTAAGCCAAAATATTGCTTACCATCTTGCGAGGCTATCCTAAGTTTTCGTTTGTCCAAATCAGACACAACCAAGCCCAAATCTTTAGCAAGGTTTCCAACTATAGATCCTTGCTTAAGTTCCTCGGGGATGCTGTACCGCGTCTGTCCATCTATTGTACTCCAAAAGAAAGAAGAGTGACAGCACCACAGAAACAGCTGCCATGGAGACGGTTTGGTCCACATTATTTCTTCTCCCTCAGATCACTAAACACCATGATGAAAAACAGCACATTTATAATCCAGTAATAGATCCTTAATTGGAATATGCATTATGCTATTAGTAGGCTACAGCTTTTCCTCATGAGAACAACGTCTCCGTGGTTACAAAACTGAAGGCTGAGAAAGGAGTAGATCTCTTTGTAGAGCTCAAGATGCCATTGGTGGAACCATAAAAAAAATTCTACCAATAATGAGCAAAGACCGTCTGCAGCGCCGTGACGTAAGTACGTCAGAGAGAGAGAGAGAGAGAGAAAGAGAGAGAGAGAGAGAGAGAGAGAGAGAGAGAGAGAGAGAGAGAGATCAGTGTTCAGACTCTACTTTGTATTTACATCACATTTCACTACACTATCTTATATGCCAAATAATGTAATGTAATGTAATATAATATAGCTTCAGGGATTGTGGATGTAAATTAGCTTTGTAATTATAATCTGTCATACATTTAATTATTTTTTTATGTATTCAATGATTCTTTGTATCTGTTTACCATCTACGCAGATAAATATCCCAAATACATTTAATACGAGTACAGTTTATCTTCCTCCACTGGTCGATATAAAGAAAATTTGAATCTGTTGAATCTAAATTTTGTCAATAATAATAATAATAATAATAATAATAATAATGAATAGTGAATTCGTTTTTGAAATTGGAATAATGTGCTGGGTGATAATAGTTGATTGAGAGTGAAGCGCCTGCATCAGTACTGCTTGTGACACATGTATGTGGCGCTCAGGGCTCGCCGTTGCCTTCCTGTGGTGAGAGGTGGAAAATGCAACCTGCTCCTTCTTCACAGCTGCTTATAGAAAAGAGCTCAGTATCAGGCGGCAGCTGACTGAAGTACCCGTATGGAGGTCTGTAGAGCAAAGCAGAAGGGAGGGGGAGCTGCAGAGGCTTAGGTTTTGATACGCTTTGCTCCAGCTTCTCCCGGACAATTTTAATCAACTATTGTTATTTTCACTTTATACATGATACATCCAAGTTGATTCTTAAATCTTTTTTTTTTTTTTTTTTTTTTTTTTTTTACTTTAATATGGTGTGTAATTGAATTTAAAATATACAATTATGACAACTCTCATTTGTCATGTGGTATTAATATGTTCCAATATGATCTCGCATTAAAAACACCTACAAATTCAACTACAGACACAACAAAAGCTTGAAGGTGAAAAAGAAAACCAATCTGTTATGAACGATATAGGCGGCAGAGGGAGATGTGGAGAGCCAATGTAAGCACAACAAGAAAGGAGGGGGAGCGAGGAGGTTTCAGCACCACGGAGGCGGACAGCGCCACACAGGCGGACAACTGCTGCTGCTGCAGCCAATATTTACACAGGTCAGCTCATGTCTGATCTGAAGCAATAAAATAATAATAATAATAAAAAAAAAAAAAAAAATATATATATATATATATATATATATATATATATATATATATATATATATATATATATATATATATATATTTTAATTTACTCACAAAAACTCACAATTCTTTTACCAGTTTTACCGGTTATAACACTTCCCTGTTATAACTGTATGACTATGCAACACAAAAGGCCTCTAATGAGGTAAATGTGATTAGAAATACAATTAGTCCCACATGTTGCTCAAAGTGAAAAATATTTAATATCCTGAATGCCAAAAAAAACCCCCAAAAACACCAACAACATAATGTTACATAAACATGAAATGTACTGCCATAAAAAAAAAAAAAAAAAAAAAAAAAAGTAGATATTTGTAGATATTTTGGAAATCTTGTTCTCTTATCCTCTTCCCTTCAAATAAATCCAAACAAAGTTTTTACAATTTCTCCTTATACACCAAAACATGTATTTTTGACACACTTTTTTGTCCTCTGATGCCTATACATTAAAAGTGTATAACTATGCACCTTGTCTGATTCTTTCCATAAAGATGTTTTTGGTTTGCCTGAAAAGTTCCACTGTATGGTGTTAAACACATATTTATTGTAAATATTCAATTACTGGTACAAAAATACTGTAAAAAAACCCAAAACATTCTTACTGTGAGTGGGGTCGCCAGTCCAAAAATCTGACCTGTAACTTCACTGAAGACAGATCATTTTAATGTGATACTATAAGCAAAAGCATCTCCATGGAGACAAGCAGGTGGAGCTACATAGTGCACCTTTAAAGTCCTTGAAATAGCTTGTTTGTTCGTAAAGGATCAAAGTGTCAGATGAAGAGCTCTACTTGATAATCACTATTTTTTAGCTTGAGTTACTTCGATGTGCCACTGTTAATACTTCTGGACACCTGCAGAGATTTCTATGTCATGGAGAATGTCACATGCAGATGGAAGTTTTCCATGCATATCAGATCAATGAAAAATCAGAACAGCTGTCATATAAATTAATAATTCAAAACTAAAGATATTTGAGCTTTTGTGAATGGTCAACAGTCCTGTAAATGGCTGTATAACAGGAAACCGAAACTCATGGCAAAGGACTGTAAAGAGGTGGGCCAGAATTTCACAACAACAACAACAAAAAAAAGGGGATCTCTATGCACCAAAATAGTAAACACAACCAACCACGTAAAATGAAAGTGTGTATGACAGGTTTGGATGATTCTCCTAATTTTGACTAAAGTTGGTGAGATAATACCTGTTGTAAATATAAAATATAGTTTTACACTAATCAAGGAGCAATTTGTGAAGTTATGAAGTTGTGAAATAAAGTTGAAAAAAAAAAAAAAAAAAAAAAAAGGAAAGGCCAAACTTACAAAAAAATAAATAAAATCTTAAATGACATGATATTAACTGTGTTTTTAGTAAAATGAGTAGCCCAGCCTATCAGGCACTTTAACTACAAAGTTATAGATCAGAATATTATAACAAAACTTTATTAAACATGCTTGTTGTGGGGAAAGTATAGAGATATCAAGGCCTACTGTCTTTTAGTGAGCTTGTGTCATGTGTAGGCCAGTCTTAAACATGTGTGTATTTTGTTCCTGGTGTGATATTCTGTTGAAATCAAAACTTTTGCTTACCTTGAGTGGGCAAAGCAGGATTTAAAAGGGCACGAGAGGATTCAGCAGCAGCAGCAGGACATAGAAAAGAACAAAAGAAAAGAGGATATTGGTTAGACTGTTGTTCTACTGACTCTGAGTGGCAAAGGGAGAGAAAGATATACTTACAAGGTGCGTGGAAACAATTAGTAACATTAGATGAGAAATGGATATTAATGTAGTATTGTATAATATAAAGTTTGTAACACATGTCGACTCATATAGCTGAGTAAATGTAGAAGATGTATGTTTCAGTACATAATAACAAACAAATAAATAAAAGTGTTGTATAAAAAGCATGCCCTTGACGTACATTTGTTCAGGTAAACATATACGTAATAATACAATTTCAAAGGTATGTACATTTTTTTGGAATAATATATATTTTGTTGTATAATATTAAATTGTCAGTACTAAAGAAAAAAAAAAAAAAAAAAGTTGAATAGCCATAAGTATTAATAAACCTTACAGACAACGCTCTTCCTTTTGACTATGCTTCAACTGCACAAAATCATTTTCTTTCATAATATACATGAAGCAGACAGACTGTTGCCATGCACAGAACAAAAGATATCTGTATATTATCTTTTGTAATTTGTCTTTCAGAATGTCACAATGAAAAGATAATACTATGACATACTACAACAAAGCCTTTTTTTTTTAATGCAGAGAGCAACCACATCTTTCAGATTTAAAATACTGATGCAGTGCTTAAATAAAGACTGCACTGCTGCTCCCTCTTTCCAACACCAGAGGGCCTAAAGGCGATGGCCTGGTCCACTTCTATGAATTATTCATGTATTCCTCTATGACAGAAGGCTTTAAACCTTCTTAGACAAAGCACATGACATATTTATATTAAAAAAGTGCAATCACAACACAAAGCATAAAAAATGACACCAATAACAAAAGCAGAACTAATATGACACCAAATAATAGTTATATGTAGCTGTGTTTTATGTGTATATATTTTGCCTACTTCTGTAACGCTTGTCTTGTCTTCATTTATGATGGTTTTATTGAATTTATTTTAGATAAACAATCTCACTAACAAAGTCTGCTTAAAGGAAATCAAATACAAATTCATTCTGAGTTGTTTGCATGTTTAAAACTATACAATGTGAAAGATGGGAAGGCTGACACAAAAGACAAAAAAATGTGCTCTATTTTGAACAAAAAGAACAAGCAGCCATGTTGGACCTCTCCCTGCTTTCTTTCTCCATCCTCAGACATCAGATACCACACATCTCAGTGCCATAATGGGGGTGTCTTTCCCTAAAGCGTCACCACATAAAAACAGCTATAGCATCCCTGAAGCAGCAGTGACTCCCAGCCCCCCCTTTAACTCTGTCAAAATGGTACAGTCCTGCCCGTGAGTCAGCTTGTTTCTATGGCAACATAGCCCACCTCACTCTCATCCCACCCCACTGCCTTCTGCACCTATTCTTACAAAACCAAAATGCAGCAAAACCAGATCGAGCAGGGAAGTAGTTTTTGTTCAAATCACATACAAGCAAAATAGAAGAACACCATGTTTGTTCAATTATAATATTTAATATTAATATTAGTGCAGAACCTGTATGGTGATATGTACACCACAGCTGTTTTGTCTATAAAAACAACTACAGTGTGTGCAGAATGGTGCATATTGTGGCCATCTAAAATTCATCTAAAATCAAAGTCCTGTGTTTCATCCTTTTTGCTTTTTGTCCTCTCTGCTGCAGAGTGGTGCAGCTGGAGGGGGGGAGGGGAGAAAGCACAAACTCACATCAGGAGAGGAGTCAAGACTAACACAACTGCTGTACACAATCCTTTCCAAGGATAAAAAATTTGCCCTGTTGTCAAAGCAATTAGCAATTCAAAACAAAATACTTTAAATAGTGAAATGTCTGCAAGATGTCACGTATGAACAGGAAACTGAAAACCAGTAGTGGCTGTCATGACCAAATCAAGCCACTTAATACAACTCTGTGTGTACTAATGAGTTTAGATGTTACTCATTTGGACTACAGACACTTACTCTAGGAGGGTGTAATAAATGTTTATACTAATTCAAAAATACAGTGAAATTCAATAAGCACAAGCAAAAATGATGATGATGTTGTGATTTTTCAGTTTAGAACCTGCTTTTCTCATCCTGCACATCATTTCTGGTAGGATGTTCAATCAGCTGTTTAACCTCTGTGATTGTATCCAAAAATAACATATAACCACATTTCATATCCATTTAAAAATTGTTTGTTTCAAAATGGCTTTAGTCAGCATTGTGTTTGCCATTCTTCAAATCAAAATGCAATAAGCAACAAACTTTACTTGCTCTATGAGTCAACACAGATCAATTTGAATTAATTGTCAAACTAACAAGAAACAGAAGTCCTAAAGATAAAACATTGTAAACCTTGCATTAATTCTCTCCAATAATACATAACTAATGTTTTCACATCAACAAGCTGAAGGGAAAAAAAGTACCATGGATCACAAAAAGTAGATAATACATTTCAGGTTCAATATTAAATATAAAAGTTACAAAAGGTGAGCTCTGTTGACAGCCAATTATACAAAACAAAAGTGAAGAAAGCTTTAATAATATGGATGATATTTGGAACTTCACAAAATACCTATTACGCTAAGTCAGAGATTTAAGGTACAGAAAATAAAACACAAACACAATTAAACAAACAAACAAAAAGTATTATAGCACATAGCTCCTGATATAATAATTTTATTTGATAAAATTTTAATGCCAATGAGAAAAAAATAAATACAAATAAAATAATAATAATAATAATGTATCACCTTGCAAGTGCTGTATATATTTCACGAAGACAGTAAAACAAACCAACTTGGCAACTTGGGTTGATTTTCAGTCATAATTCTACTGAAATCTTAATTGAAACACACAAAGCACAAGCAAGACTCATTGGATAATAAGTACTGTAAATTTTGTGATTTAAAAAAAAAATGTTTAGGATCAATCAATGTCTTTTCATGCAATTCAATTTTATTTTATCAATTTATCTTTTGATTTCAGAGCAACCAGCACCAGATAAAATCAGGCAGACATTTTCTACAAATTATTTAATTTAAGAAAAAAAAGGAAAAAGAACCTGTGAGAGAGCAGCACAGCCATGTTTTATGCAGCGTCCTCTTCACAATAATGACAATCTCTGGGTTGTCAGTTGATCAGAAAAATAAAATACTGAACTATGTCTATGCTTGAAGGTGCACTGTGTAACTTTTCTGGTGGAGGGTCCACCACCTGCTTGTTTCTATGGAGATGTTACTGTTTTGCACTATGCAAACAAACTTGGTAATCAGTCTGTAATTTAACAAATGCAAGGAAGATATCTCCTAATGCTCTACTGTGGAACATTCCATGCAAAGAAATAATATTTCCATGGAGACAAGCAAGTAGCAGTAGTTACACAGTGCAACTTTAAGCTTGAGGTCTGAAAGCCCACACAGTGTATCTCTATTTTGTCTCTGCCTTTTGCATACATAAACAAAGCATGTGTGATTTGTTGTTACTGCATCTTTTATGACATTTACTGACAAAAAAATTCTTCAGAACTATTAAAAAGTTGCATCAGACAATTTTATGATAATCTTCTATTTGAACAAAGAGGGCAGAAACTCAAAATGGCTTCCTACATCACAAACACATAACAGGGATGGGAGAGACTGAACCACGTGCCTCCTCCCCTCCCCCACTGCATCACTGCCTGCCCTCTACTGCCTTTCTCTCAGACTCACAAGCACCAGTAATGACTGTTGTCTCTCCATTTTCAATCATAACAGCCCTAAAAAGTACAGCAACACATTATCATGATAACAAACACCGTATAACCCTTTAAACAGAAATGTACCAACTGCATGTTTCTGTCACACAACCTGCATCTCTATCTGTCTATTTAAGGCTTAAAGCTCTTGCACCATGTAACGCAGGAACTAGGTCAGGGAAAATGTGACGCTCTAGAGGGATCTGTACAAATGGCTTAGATGAATAAAAACAGCTACTGCTCTTGTTTCATACTATACAGAATATAACGAAAGCTTCATCAAGTGCTTTTCAGAGCTACACATCTATGGCAACAACTGCCAACCAAAAATGAAATTTGAGCTCCCATAATAAGGACAACTGAACTGAAATAAAAAATGTCTTGTATGCATCTGACATAAGACAAACACAGTAAGATAAAAGATGACATATCTCACCTCTACAAAGGGACTCCCCATCTCCGATTTTTGCCTTGGCATTGTGCTGATAGCACCATGGTCAAAAGTTAGACTGTTTTGACTGTAGGATCTTGGAGACTTTACATCACTCATTCGAGAGTCAGTAGTTCCATAAACCTCATAGCTTGAGCCCTGCTTTAAGGTGCCAGTTCCACCTACATCTGCATAAAGAGGTGGATAGTATGGAATCACAGGAAGATTCCCACTGGATTTATAGAAGAGACGCTCATGTCTCCATCTGTAGATTTTCACTGAGATAATGACCACTACACACGTGATGAACAGAAAGGAGACTACAGCCAGAGCCAGCACTAAGTAAAAAGTCAGGTTGTCATTGTACTCCTTGTCGTGCGTAAAGTCAGTGAACTCAGACAGTACTTCAGGAAAACTGTCCGCCACCGCCACGTTAACAATGACTGTAGCTGAACGAGAGGGCTGCCCGTTGTCCTCCACTATAACAGTCAGTCTCTGTTTGACTGCATCTTTATCAGTCACTTGGCGGATAGTTCTTATTTCTCCATTCTGTAAGCCCACTTCAAACAGCGCCCTGTCTGCGGCTTTCTGCAGTTTATAGGAGAGCCAGGCATTCTGTCCAGAGTCCACATCCACAGCCACCACTTTAGTGACCAGATAGCCCACATCTGCTGAACGAGGCACCATCTCAGCCACCAGAGAACCCCCAGTCTGGACTGGGTACAGCACCTGAGGGGCGTTATCGTTCTGATCCTGAACCAGGATTTTCACAGTCACATTGCTGCTGAGAGGAGGAGAGCCTCCGTCCTGCGCTTTGACAGAAATCATAAAGTCTTTAGTTTGCTCATAATCTAAAGAGCGCACAGCATTTATAGCTCCAGTCTCTGGATTCACAGAGAAATAAGATGATGCTGTCTGCCCATTGACGAGACTATCCTCTAGAAAGTAAGAGATATGTGCATTGTTCCCAGAGTCTAGATCCGTGGCTTTGACTGAAATAAATGAGAAACCAGGCGGATTGTTTTCAGGGATAAATGTGGTCAAAGACTGTTTTTGAAACACTGGGACATGGTCATTAACGTCAGACAATCTTAAATATATTGTTTTGTTTGCAGAATAAGGAGGTGAACCCTCATCTGTGGCTGTTATAGTTATGTTATATTCAGGCTCAGTTTCGCGGTCTAAGTCATCATCTGTAACCAAAGTATAGAAATTAGTAGATGATTTTTTTATTTTAAATGGCAAGTCTGGATCAATATAACATTTGACTTGGCCATTTTTGTCAGTGTCCAAATCTTTGATGTTGAGCATTGCAACAACTGTTCCAGGAGCTGAGTCCTCGGGTATAGGGTTAGAAAGAGAAATTATGCTAATGATAGGGGCATTGTCATTAACGTCACTTATGTCTATGGATACTTTGCTTGTGTCTGTTAATCCTCCCATGTCTGTAGCTTCAATGTCTACTTCATAATGCTTCGATTTTTCATAATCTAATGTGCCAACAACTGTTATTTCACCTGTATGAGAGTTAATATTAAAAAGGGATGCGCCATCGGTATGCTGGGAAAACCCATAGATGACATCTCCGTTTGGTCCTTTATCGTTGTCTGTCGCACTGACTCGTGAGATAATTGTGCCGCTCCTAGCATTTTCTGCAACTAAAACCCTGTACACAGACTGGGTAAACACCGGTGCATTGTCGTTCGCATCTAAAACAACCACATTAATTTTCACAGAGCCAGATTTCTGGGGGTCACCACCATCAAAAGCAGTAATTGTTAATGAATGACGTTCTTGTTTTTCTCTGTCCAGAGGTGTATGAAGAATCATCTCGATATATTTTGATCCATCTGACCGAGAAACTAGGTTCAATTTAAAATGATCTGTGGGGTTTAATTTATAGGTTTGTATGCCATTCTGCCCCACATCAGAATCTTTGGCATTCTCAAGTGAATATCGGGCTCCTGATAAGGCAGACTCACTAATTTGAAAATTGTATTCTTTTTTGGAGAAATGCGGTGCGTTGTCATTTATGTCAGAGATCTCTACGTCAATTCGATGCAGCTCCATTGGATTATCTAAAATAATCTGGAAATACAAAGAGCATGGCGAAAACTGCTCGCACAATTCTTCTCTGTCGATCCTTTTAGCCACGACTAGGGTTCCCTTTTCAGAATTCAAACCAATGTACTCACTACCGTCCTCAGTAAATATCCGAGCGCGCCCAGACTTTAGTCTCTTCGCATCCAAACCCAAGTCATGCGCGATATTGCCGACCACGGAACCAGTCTGCATCTCCTCAGGTATAGAATAGCGGACATGTCCAAGCACCATGTCTGCGACAAAAGCGCACAGAAAAATACTCCAGAGAGGCATAAATCCCATCACCAAATCTCTAGTAATAAGGAAGAAAGGATTTTGTCACAAGAAATATAAAGATCACAGAAATAAAAACAAATCTATAGCGTCGAAAAGACAAAGATAAAGTGGGTTGTGAAGGCGCAATTCACGGAGAAAGACGTCACGACACGGAAAGAAAGCTGAGCCTACAACTAATCAACAGCGGCGCTTAGAGGAAGTTCATAAAATTGCAGACATGAGTAAATAAATAAATTCCAGCAATATAAAAAGTACATGCAGGTAGGAATACAAGCATGAATTCGACAAGATTGTTAGGTTAAAAAAAGGAAATATGTAAAAATTAAAAATATGTGTGCGAGGGATACTAGTGTCGCTTTCCACGGTGCTGAAAAAGTGCACTACAAATGTCTAACCTCTAGAGGAGAGTCTGGTTCGTCCAAGATGCTCTTCTCACTCTGTATCCGCTGCATCGTCCCTGTTGAACTGGGATCCATTATCAGCACGTTCTGACTACCAGCTCTGCCAAACTTACAGTCACTCTTTCTGGAGTCTGTGGTCCTGCACGTGTCGTAATTGTACACGTGTGGGAGAGTCGCTGTGCCCAGAGTGTCTGAGTAACGTGGAGGATAATATGGGATCACTGGCAGATTGGAGTGATACAGGATGCGAGACTGTCTCCATCTGTAGATTTTCACTGAGATAATGACCACTACACACGTGATGAACAGAAAGGAGACTACAGCCAGAGCCAGCACTAAGTAAAAAGTCAGGTTGTCATTGTACTCCTTGTCGTGCGTAAAGTCAGTGAACTCAGACAGTACTTCAGGAAAGCTGTCCGCCACCGCCACGTTAACAATGACTGTAGCTGAACGAGAGGGCTGCCCGTTGTCCTCCACTATAACAGTCAGTCTCTGTTTGACTGCATCTTTATCAGTCACTTGGCGGATAGTTCTTATTTCTCCATTCTGTAAGCCCACTTCAAACAGCGCCCTGTCTGCGGCTTTCTGCAGTTTATAGGAGAGCCAGGCATTCTGTCCAGAGTCCACATCCACAGCCACCACTTTAGTGACCAGATAGCCCACATCTGCTGAACGAGGCACCATCTCAGCCACCAGAGAACCCCCAGTCTGGACTGGGTACAGCACCTGAGGGGCGTTATCGTTCTGATCCTGAACCAGGATTTTCACAGTCACATTGCTGCTGAGAGGAGGAGAGCCTCCGTCCTGCGCTTTGACGCAGAACCGGAAATCCTTGATCTGCTCGTAGTCAAAGGAGCGCACTGCATGGATGACTCCGCTATCTGCACTAACGGACACATATGAGGAGACTGGCACTCCGTTAACAGAGGAGTCCTCCAGTATGTAAGAGACACGCGCGTTCTGGTTCCAGTCAGCGTCTGTGGCTTTCACTGTGAATATAGAGAGGCCCGGGCTGTTGTTTTCTACAATGTAGGCCTCATACGAGCTCCTGTCAAAGACAGGCGCGTTGTCATTCACATCAGAGATGTGTAACGTGAGAGTGACGCTGCTGGAGAGAGAGGGCACGCCCTCATCTGAACACGTGACTGTGATGTTGTATTGCGACGCCTGTTCTCTGTCTAAATCACCACCTGTCACTAAACTATAGAAATTGTTGTTCGTAAATTTTAAGTCAAATGGAATATTATCGTTGATAAAGCACTGCACCTTCCCGTTTTCAGCAGAATCTATGTCACGAATATTTATCATTGTCACAACAGTGCCCGACTGGGCATCCTCTGTTAAACTATTCACTTTAGATAACACATGTATTGCGGGCACGTTGTCATTCACGTCTGTCACATCAATGATCACCTTGCAAGAATCGACTAAGCCTCCTTCATCACTTGCTCTAATATTCATTTGAAATGTTTGAGCCTTTTCAAAGTCAACATTTCCTTTAAGTACAACTTCCCCGTTCTCTGGATTTATTTCAAACAAACCACGAGCATGATCGGGCACAGTTGATAAGGAGTAAGTTATTTTCGCATTAGAGCCCTGATCTGCATCTGTAGCGGTCACTGTCATCACTACTGTCCCGAGTGGCGCATTCTCCTTTATGGACGCTTTATAAATGGGATTCGTAAAAAACAGGAGCATTGTCATTGGCATCTAAGACAGTTATTAGAATCTGCATTGTTCCGGACATCTGCGGCTCTCCTCCATCTAACGCGGTCAGAACTAAAGACAAGTGCTCACTCTTTTCTCTGTCGAGAGGTTTCACTTAAAACCATTTCGACATTTTTAGATCCGTCTGCTTGATCATATAATTTTATAATAAAATTGTCACTTGGTTTCGAGCCTGTACGTCTGCAATCCGTTAACATCGATATCATTATCGACTGCACGGTCTAATATAAATTTAGCACCATTCACAGCAGACTCACTAATTTTGAAATGGACTTTGTCCTTTTCAAAGAAAGGTGAATTATCGTTCACATCTTTTACCTCGATAGTAACACTGTGAATCTCCATTGGATTCTCTAGAATAATCTGAAATTGTAACGTACACAGCTCTGTTTGTCCACACAGCGCCTCTCGGTCTATTCTGTCTTTGATAAGCAACACTCCCTTTTCGTTGTTCAGCTCCACATATTCACCAGTCTCGTGGGTAAAAATGCGCGCTTTTCTCGATTTTAGTCTCTTTATATCCACACCCAAATCCTTTGCAATGTCACCAATAACATAACCTTTTGGTAATTCCTCCGGAACAGAGTAGCTGATGTGTCCAAGCGTCGAGCTCCAAAAGCAGAAAGACAAACACGTCAAAATTTTTACTTCCATTGTTCTGTCCATACCATCTCCAAAAAAGAACGAGTTACTTTGATTTCAATCTCAAGACACCACAGAAGCAAAATTAGCTGGTACACCGCATATTCCAACCGTATGTTATATTTAAAGACTAGAGGATTGTTCGTTTATTTCCAGAGGATATGTGCTGCGTACGTCTTCACGCTCACAAATAAAGATGTGATGGGAGGTCCAAACAGCTCGGATTAGAACATGGGCAACAGCGGCACACGGAGCTTAAATTGTATCAGTGCAATTCAACTTCAAACTAAAATGGAAACATTAACATTGACAATATGTTTTAATAAAGCAAGATAAACGAGTTTATGTGGCCTAAAAGATTTTGATCATTTCAAAGGGGAAATGAGCATGTCCTAACATAAAACAAGACAAAGAGACATGAAGAGAGAAAAAAAAAACAAAAAAAAAAAAAAAACAGACCTAGTCATACGCTAAAAAATGTTGCTCTCCGTGGTACTGAAACAGAAAGAACATCACACACATCTAACCTCTAGAGGAGAGTCTGGTTCGTCCAGGATGCTCTTCTCACTCTGTATCCGCTGTATCGTCCCTGTTGAACTGGGATCCATTATCAGCACGTTCTGACTACCAGCTCTGCCAAACTTACAGTCACTCTTTCTGGAGTCTGTGGTCCTGCACGTGTCGTAATTGTACACGTGTGGGAGAGTCGCTGTGCCCAGAGTGTCTGAGTAACGTGGAGGATAATATGGGATCACTGGCAGATTGGAGTGATACAGGATGCGAGACTGTCTCCATCTGTAGATTTTCACTGAGATAATGACCACTACACACGTGATGAACAGAAAGGAGACTACAGCCAGAGCCAGCACTAAGTAAAAAGTCAGGTTGTCATTGTACTCCTTGTCGTGCGTAAAGTCAGTGAACTCAGACAGTACTTCAGGAAAGCTGTCCGCCACCGCCACGTTAACAATGACTGTAGCTGAACGAGAGGGCTGCCCGTTGTCCTCCACTATAACAGTCAGTCTCTGTTTGACTGCATCTTTATCAGTCACTTGGCGGATAGTTCTTATTTCTCCATTCTGTAAGCCCACTTCAAACAGCGCCCTGTCTGCGGCTTTCTGCAGTTTATAGGAGAGCCAGGCATTCTGTCCAGAGTCCACATCCACAGCCACCACTTTAGTGACCAGATAGCCCACATCTGCTGAACGAGGCACCATCTCAGCCACCAGAGAACCCCCAGTCTGGACTGGGTACAGCACCTGAGGGGCGTTATCGTTCTGATCCTGAACCAGGATTTTCACAGTCACATTGCTGCTGAGAGGAGGAGAGCCTCCGTCCTGCGCTTTGACGCAGAACCGGAAATCCTTGATCTGCTCGAAGTCAAAGGAGCGCACTGCATGGATGACTCCGCTATCTGCACTAACGGACACATATGAGGAGACTGGCACTCCGTTAACAGAGGAGTCCTCCAGTATGTAAGAGACACGCGCGTTCTGGTTCCAGTCAGCGTCTGTGGCTTTCACTGTGAATATAGAGAGGCCCGGGCTGTTGTTTTCTACAATGTAGGCCTCATACGAGCTCCTGTCAAAGACAGGCGCGTTGTCATTCACATCAGAGATGTGTAACGTGAGAGTGACGCTGCTGGAGAGAGAGGGCACGCCCTCATCTGAACACGTGACTGTGATGTTGTATTGCGACGCCTGTTCTCTGTCTAAATCACCACCTGTCACTAAACTATAGAAATTGTTGTTCGTAAATTTTAAGTCAAATGGAATATTATCGTTGATAAAGCACTGCACCTTCCCGTTTTCAGCAGAATCTATGTCACGAATATTTATCATTGTCACAACAGTGCCCGACTGGGCATCCTCCGTTAAACTATTCACTTTAGATAACACATGTATTGCGGGCACGTTGTCATTCACGTCTGTAATCTCAACAATAACCTCACAGGAATCAACTAGGCCTCCTTCATCACTTGCTTGGATACTCAGTTCAAATGTTTGGGCCTTTTCATAATCAACATTTCCTGTGAGCACAATTTCACCGTTTTCTGGATTTATTTCAAACAAACCACGAGCATGATCGGGCACAGTTGATAAGGAGTAAGTTATTTTCGCATTAGAGCCCTGATCTGCATCTGTAGCGGTCACTGTCATCACTACTGTCCCGAGTGGCGCATTCTCCTTTATGGACGCTTTATAAATGGGATTCGTAAAAACAGGAGCATTGTCATTGGCATCTAAGACAGTTATTAGAATCTGCATTGTTCCGGACATCTGCGGCTCTCCTCCATCTAACGCGGTCAGAACTAAAGACAAGTGCTCACTCTTTTCTCTGTCGAGAGGTTTCACTAACACCATTTCGACATTTTTAGATCCACCTGCTTGATCAAATAATTTAATGATAAAATTGTCACTTGGTTCGAGCCTGTACGTCTGCAATCCGTTAACACCGATATCCTTATCGACTGCACGGCTTAATCTAAATTTAGCACCATTCACAGCAGACTCACTAATTTTAAAATGAATTTTCTCTTTTTCAAAATCAGGTGAATTATCGTTCACGTCTTTTACCTCGATAGTAACACTGTGAATCTCCATTGGATTCTCTAGAATAATCTGAAATTGTAACGTACACAGCTCTGTTTGTCCACACAGCGCCTCTCGGTCTATTCTGTCTTTGATAAGCAACACTCCCTTTTCGTTGTTCAGCTCCACATATTCACCAGTCTCGTGGGTAAAAATGCGCGCTTTTCTCGATTTTAGTCTCTTTATATCCACACCCAAATCTTTTGCAATGTCACCAATAACATAACCTTTTGGTAATTCCTCCGGAACAGAGTAGCTGATGTGTCCAAGCGTCGAGCTCCAAAAGCAGAAAGACAAACACGTCAAAATTTTTACTTCCATTGTTCTGTCCATACCATCTCCAAAAAAGAACGAGTTACTTTGATTTCAATCTCAAGACACCACAGAAGCAAAATTAGCTGGTACACCGCATATTCCAACCGTATGTTATATTTAAAGACTAGAGGATTGTTCGTTTATTTCCAGAGGATATGTGCTGCGTACGTCTTCACGCTCACAAATAAAGATGTGATGGGAGGTCCAAACAGCTCGGATTAGAACATGGGCAACAGCGGCACACGGAGCTTAAATTGTATCAGTGCAATTCAACTCCAAACTAAAATGGAAACATTAACATTGACAATATGTTTTAATAAAGCAAGATAAACGAGTTAAAGTGACGTAAATATGACTTTCTTAAAAGAAATAAATGAATAATGTAGACAATTTTAAAGTGTATATGTGCATGTGCTAACATGATACAAGACAACGAGACACCGAGACAACCAAAAGAAAACACGCAGACGTAGTCATGCACTTATGCATTTCGCTCTCCGTGGTACTGAAACAGAAAGAATTAGTCGCAAGAATTTTAACACTGAGAACTCAAAATTTAATCAGAAGCAGTAAAAAACACTCTCAGTGGCACTGAAACAAAAACATTATTCGTGTCTAACCTCTAGAGGAGAGTCTGGTTCGTCCAAGATGCTCTTCTCACTCTGTATCCGCTGCATCGTCCCTGTTGAACTGGGATCCATTATCAGCACGTTCTGACTACCAGCTCTGCCAAACTTACAGTCACTCTTTCTGGAGTCTGTGGTCCTGCACGTGTCGTAATTGTACACGTGTGGGAGAGTCGCTGTGCCCAGAGTGTCTGAGTAACGTGGAGGATAATATGGGATCACTGGCAGATTGGAGTGATACAGGATGCGAGACTGTCTCCATCTGTAGATTTTCACTGAGATAATGACCACTACACACGTGATGAACAGAAAGGAGACTACAGCCAGAGCCAGCACTAAGTAAAAAGTCAGGTTGTCATTGTACTCCTTGTCGTGCGTAAAGTCAGTGAACTCAGACAGTACTTCAGGAAAGCTGTCCGCCACCGCCACGTTAACAATGACTGTAGCTGAACGAGAGGGCTGCCCGTTGTCCTCCACTATAACAGTCAGTCTCTGTTTGACTGCATCTTTATCAGTCACTTGGCGGATAGTTCTTATTTCTCCATTCTGTAAGCCCACTTCAAACAGCGCCCTGTCTGCGGCTTTCTGCAGTTTATAGGAGAGCCAGGCATTCTGTCCAGAGTCCACATCCACAGCCACCACTTTAGTGACCAGATAGCCCACATCTGCTGAACGAGGCACCATCTCAGCCACCAGAGAACCCCCAGTCTGGACTGGGTACAGCACCTGAGGGGCGTTATCGTTCTGATCCTGAACCAGGATTTTCACAGTCACATTGCTGCTGAGAGGAGGAGAGCCTCCGTCCTGCGCTTTGACGCAGAACCGGAAATCCTTGATCTGCTCGTAGTCAAAGGAGCGCACTGCATGGATGACTCCGCTATCTGCACTAACGGACACATATGAGGAGACTGGCACTCCGTTAACAGAGGAGTCCTCCAGTATGTAAGAGACACGCGCGTTCTGGTTCCAGTCAGCGTCTGTGGCTTTCACTGTGAATATAGAGAGGCCCGGGCTGTTGTTTTCTACAATGTAGGCCTCATACGAGCTCCTGTCAAAGACAGGCGCGTTGTCATTCACATCAGAGATGTGTAACGTGAGAGTGACGCTGCTGGAGAGAGAGGGCACGCCCTCATCTGAACACGTGACTGTGATGTTGTATTGCGACGCCTGTTCTCTGTCTAAATCACCACCTGTCACTAAACTATAGAAATTGTTGTTCGTAAATTTTAAGTCAAATGGAATATTATCGTTGATAAAGCACTGCACCTTCCCGTTTTCAGCAGAATCTACGTCACGAATATTTATCATTGTCACAACAGTGCCCGACTGGGCATCCTCCGTTAAACTATTCACTTTAGATAACACATGTATTGCGGGCACGTTGTCATTCACGTCTGTAATCTCAACAATAACCTCACAGGAATCGACTAGGCCTCCTTCATCACTTGCTCTAATATTCAATTCAAATGTTTTGACTTTTTCATAATCCACATTTCCTTTAAGAACAATTTCACCGTTTTTTGGGTTAAGTTCAAATATTACAAGGGCATTATCTGGCATACTTGACACGGAGTAAGTTATTTTCGCATTAGAGCCCTGATCTGCATCTGTAGCGGTCACTGTCATCACTACTGTCCCGAGTGGCGCATTCTCCTTTATGGACGCTTTATAAATGGGATTCGTAAAAACAGGAGCATTGTCATTGGCATCTAAGACAGTTATTAGAATCTGCATTGTTCCGGACATCTGCGGCTCTCCTCCATCTAACGCGGTCAGAACTAAAGACAAGTGCTCACTCTTTTCTCTGTCGAGAGGTTTCACTAAAACCATTTCGACATTTTTAGATCCACCTGCTTGATCATATAATTTAATGATAAAATTGTCACTTGGTTCGAGCCTGTACGTTTGCAATCCGTTAACACCGATATCATTATCGACTGCACGGTCTAATATAAATTTAGCACCATTCACAGCAGACTCACTTATCTTAAAATCGATTTTGTCCTTTTGAAAAAAAGGTGAATTATCATTCACGTCTTTTACCTCGATAGTAACACTGTGAATCTCCATTGGATTCTCTAGAATAATCTGAAATTGTAACGTACACAGCTCTGTTTGTCCACACAGCGCCTCTCGGTCTATTCTGTCTTTGATAAGCAACACTCCCTTTTCGTTGTTCAGCTCCACATATTCACCAGTCTCGTGGGTAAAAATGCGCGCTTTTCTCGATTTTAGTCTCTTTATATCCACACCTAAATCCTTTGCAATGTCACCAATAACATAACCTTTTGGTAATTCCTCCGGAACAGAGTAGCTGATGTGTCCAAGCGTCGAGCTCCAAAAGCAGAAAGACAAACACGTCAAAATTTTTACTTCCATTGTTCTGTCCATACCATCTCCAAAAAAGAACGAGTTACTTTGATTTCAATCTCAAGACACCACAGAAGCAAAATTAGCTGGTACACCGCATATTCCAACCGTATGTTATATTTAAAGACTAGAGGATTGTTCGTTATTTCCAGAGGATATGTGCTGCGTACGTCTTCACGCTCACAAATAAAGATGTGATGGGAGGTCCAAAGAGCTCGGATTAGAACATGGGCAACAGCGGCACACGGAGCTTAAATTGTATCATTGCAGTTCAACTCCAAACTAAAGTGGGAACATTAACACTGACAATATGTTTTAATAAAGCAAGATAAATGAGTTAATGTGGCCGAAAACATAAATAAATGAGTAAACAAATAAATAAATAAATTAAAATGTTGATCATGTGAAAGTATAAATGGGAATGTCCTATCATAACACAAAACAAAGAAACACCGAGAGAACGAAAAGAAAGTGCGCAAAACTTCTTTTCCGCTCAGAAATGTCGCTCTCCGTGGTACTGAAACAGAAACAACATGACACACATCTAACCTCTAGAGGAGAATCCGGTTCGTCCAAGATGCTCTTCTCACTCTGTATCCGCTGCATCGTCCCTGTTGAACTGGGATCCATTATCAGCACGTTCTGACTACCAGCTCTGCCAAACTTACAGTCACTCTTTCTGGAGTCTGTTGTCCTGCACGTGTCGTAATTGTACACGTGTGGGAGAGTCGCTGTGCCCAGAGTGTCTGAGTAACGTGGAGGATAATATGGGATCACTGGCAGATTGGAGTGATACAGGATGCGAGACTGTCTCCATCTGTAGATTTTCACTGAGATAATGACCACTACACACGTGATGAACAGAAAGGAGACTACAGCCAGAGCCAGCACTAAGTAAAAAGTCAGGTTGTCATTGTACTCCTTGTCGTGCGTAAAGTCAGTGAACTCAGACAGTACTTCAGGAAAGCTGTCCGCCACCGCCACGTTAACAATGACTGTAGCTGAACGAGAGGGCTGCCCGTTGTCCTCCACTATAACAGTCAGTCTCTGTTTGACTGCATCTTTATCAGTCACTTGGCGGATAGTTCTTATTTCTCCATTCTGTAAGCCCACTTCAAACAGCGCCCTGTCTGCGGCTTTCTGCAGTTTATAGGAGAGCCAGGCATTCTGTCCAGAGTCCACATCCACAGCCACCACTTTAGTGACCAGATAGCCCACATCTGCTGAACGAGGCACCATCTCAGCCACCAGAGAACCCCCAGTCTGGACTGGGTACAGCACCTGAGGGGCGTTATCGTTCTGATCCTGAACCAGGATTTTCACAGTCACATTGCTGCTGAGAGGAGGAGAGCCTCCGTCCTGCGCTTTGACGCAGAACCGGAAATCCTTGATCTGCTCGTAGTCAAAGGAGCGCACTGCATGGATGACTCCGCTATCTGCACTAACGGACACATATGAGGAGACTGGCACTCCGTTAACAGAGGAGTCCTCCAGTATGTAAGAGACACGCGCGTTCTGGTTCCAGTCAGCGTCTGTGGCTTTCACTGTGAATATAGAGAGGCCCGGGCTGTTGTTTTCTACAATGTAGGCCTCATACGAGCTCCTGTCAAAGACAGGCGCGTTGTCATTCACATCAGAGATGTGTGTAACGTGAGAGTGACGCTGCTGGAGAGAGAGGGCACGCCCTCATCTGAACACGTGACTGTGATGTTGTATTGCGACGCCTGTTCTCTGTCTAAATCACCACCTGTCACTAAACTATAGAAATTGTTGTTCGTAAATTTTAAGTCAAATGGAATATTATCGTTGATAAAGCACTGCACCTTCCCGTTTTCAGCAGAATCTACGTCACGAATATTTATCATTGTCACAACAGTGCCCGATTGGGCATCCTCCGTTAAACTATTCACTTTAGATAACACATGTATTGCGGGCACGTTGTCATTCACGTCTGTAATCTCAACAATAACCTCACAGGAATCGACTAGGCCTCCTTCATCACTTGCTTGGATACTCAATTGAAATGTTTGAGCCTTTTCATAATCAACATTTCCTTTAAGTACAATTTCTCCGTTTTCTGGATTTATTTCAAATAATCCGCGCGCATTATCTGACATACTTGACACGGAGTAAGTTATTTTCGCATTAGAGCCCTGATCTGCATCTGTAGCGGTCACTGTCATCACTACTGTCCCGAGTGGCGCATTCTCCTTTATGGACGCTTTATAAATGGGATTCGTAAAAACAGGAGCATTGTCATTGGCATCTAAGACAGTTATTAGAATCTGCATTGTTCCGGACATCTGCGGCTCTCCTCCATCTAACGCGGTCAGAACTAAAGACAAGTGCTCACTCTTTTCTCTGTCGAGAGGTTTCATTAAAACCATTTCGACATTTTTAGATCCGTCTGCTTGATCATATAATTTTATAATAAAATTGTCACTTGGTTCGAGCCTGTACGTCTGCAATCCGTTAACACCGACATCGTAATCAACTGCACGGCTTAATATAAATTTAGCACCATTCACAGCAGACTCACTAATTTTGAAATGGACTTTGTCCTTTTCAAAGAAAGGTGAATTATCGTTCACATCTTTTACCTCGATAGTAACACTGTGAATCTCCATTGGATTCTCTAGAATAATCTGAAATTGTAACGTACACAGCTCTGTTTGTCCACACAGCGCCTCTCGGTCTATTCTGTCTTTGATAAGCAACACTCCCTTTTCGTTGTTCAGCTCCACATATTCACCAGTCTCGTGGGTAAAAATGCGCGCTTTTCTCGATTTTAGTCTCTTTATATCCACACCCAAATCTTTTGCAATGTCACCAATAACATAACCTTTTGGTAATTCCTCCGGAACAGAGTAGCTGATGTGTCCAAGCGTCGAGCTCCAAAAGCAGAAAGACAAACACGTCAAAATTTTCACTCCCATTGTTCCGTCCAACAACATCTCCGAAAAAACAGAAGTTGCTTTGATCAAAATCTCCAATCGTTCAGCTAAAGAAATTTTTACACCGTGTATTTCCAGAAAATTCTATATTCGCCGAATCAAAAGAACAATTATTTAAAGAGGATATGTGCTGCGTACAGCTTCACCCTCACAATTAAAGATGAGATGGGAGGTCCTAACAGCTCACAGCAAATGTGTTAGAACATGGACAACAGCGGCACTTGGAGTTCATGAGTTATCACTACAATTCAACTGCTGCCCACTTCCAAGTTATTAAACTCAGAGCGTCTTAAAATGAAGAAAAACACATTCTCAGAGATACGATCTTAAATAAACAAGTTAATAGAGTTGAATATTTAAAGTGGAAAATGTGCACACATTAAAATTAACACACTTTAGAGAAAAGAAAGAGTGATGAAAAAAAAACAAAACAACAACTCTATTGTTCCTCCATCCTGTCGCTCTCCTTGGTACTGAAAGAGAAAGAATTCTGTGCGTGTCTAACCTCTAGAGGAGAGTCTGGTTCGTCCAGGATGCTCTTCTCACTCTGTATCCGCTGCATCGTCCCTGTTGAACTGGGATCCATTATCAGCACGTTCTGACTACCAGCTCTGCCAAACTTACAGTCACTCTTTCTGGAGTCTGTGGTCCTGCACGTGTCGTAATTGTACACGTGTGGGAGAGTCGCTGTGCCCAGAGTGTCTGAGTAACGTGGAGGATAATATGGGATCACTGGCAGATTGGAGTGATACAGGATGCGAGACTGTCTCCATCTGTAGATTTTCACTGAGATAATGACCACTACACACGTGATGAACAGAAAGGAGACTACAGCCAGAGCCAGCACTAAGTAAAAAGTCAGGTTGTCATTGTACTCCTTGTCGTGCGTAAAGTCAGTGAACTCAGACAGTACTTCAGGAAAGCTGTCCGCCACCGCCACGTTAACAATGACTGTAGCTGAACGAGAGGGCTGCCCGTTGTCCTCCACTATAACAGTCAGTCTCTGTTTGACTGCATCTTTATCAGTCACTTGGCGGATAGTTCTTATTTCTCCATTCTGTAAGCCCACTTCAAACAGCGCCCTGTCTGCGGCTTTCTGCAGTTTATAGGAGAGCCAGGCATTCTGTCCAGAGTCCACATCCACAGCCACCACTTTAGTGACCAGATAGCCCACATCTGCTGAACGAGGCACCATCTCAGCCACCAGAGAACCCCCAGTCTGGACTGGGTACAGCACCTGAGGGGCGTTATCGTTCTGATCCTGAACCAGGATTTTCACAGTCACATTGCTGCTGAGAGGAGGAGAGCCTCCGTCCTGCGCTTTGACGCAGAACCGGAAATCCTTGATCTGCTCGTAGTCAAAGGAGCGCACTGCATGGATGACTCCGCTATCTGCACTAACGGACACATATGAGGAGACTGGCACTCCGTTAACAGAGGAGTCCTCCAGTATGTAAGAGACACGCGCGTTCTGGTTCCAGTCAGCGTCTGTGGCTTTCACTGTGAATATAGAGAGGCCCGGGCTGTTGTTTTCTACAATGTAGGCCTCATACGAGCTCCTGTCAAAGACAGGCGCGTTGTCATTCACATCAGAGATGTGTAACGTGAGAGTGACGCTGCTGGAGAGTGAGGGCACGCCCTCATCTGAACACGTGACTGTGATGTTGTATTGAGAGGCCTGTTCTCTGTCTAAATCACCACCTGTCACTAAACTATAGAAATCGTTGTTCGTAAATTTCAACTCAAATGGAATATTATCGTTGATAAAGCACTGCACCTTCCCGTTTTCAGCAGAATCTGTGTCAATGATGTTGACCATCGTCACAATTGTTCCAGGGTTTGCATGCTCAGACATACTATTTATTTTGGATAACACCTGTATATCAGGTTTGTTGTCATTTACGTCTGTGACGTAAATCATCACCTTGCAGGAGTCAACTAGACCTCCGTCATCACTCGCTCGGATACTCAATTGAAAATGTTGGGCTTTTTCATAATCAACATTTCCCGTAAGCATAATCGAACCATTTTCTGGATTTATTTCAAATAATCCGCGCGCATTATCTGGCATACTTGACACGGAGTAAGTTATTTTCGCATTAGAGCCCTGATCTGCATCTGTAGCGGTCACTGTCATCACTACTGTCCCGAGTGGCGCATTCTCCTTTATGGACGCTTTATAAATGGGATTCGTAAAAACAGGAGCATTGTCATTGACATCTAAGACAGTTATTAGAATCTGCATTGTTCCGGACATCTGCGGCTCTCCTCCATCTAACGCGGTCAGAACTAAAGACAAGTGCTCACTCTTTTCTCTGTCGAGAGGTTTCACTAAAACCATTTCGACATTTTTAGATCCGTCTGCTTGATCATATAATTTAATGATAAAATTGTCTCCTGGTTCGAGCCTGTACGTCTGCAATCCGTTAACACCGATATCGTAATCGACTGCACGGTCTAATATAAATTTAGCACCATTCACAGCAGACTCACCTATTTTGAAATGGACTTTGTCCTTTTCAAAGAAAGGTGAATTATCGTTCACGTCTTTTACCTCGATAGTAACACTGTGAATCTCCATTGGATTCTCTAGAATAATCTGAAATTGTAACGTACACAGCTCTGTTTGTCCACACAGCGCCTCTCGGTCTATTCTGTCTTTGATAAGCAACACTCCCTTTTCGTTGTTCAGCTCTACATAGTCGCCACGCTCACGAGTAAAAATACGTGCCTTCCCTGACTTTAGTCTCTTCATATCCACACCCAAATCATTTGCAATGTTCCCAATAACATAACCTTTTGGTAATTCCTCCGGCACAGAGTAGCTGATGTGTCCAAACGTCGAGCTCCAAAAGCAGAGAGATAAAATCAGACGAACTGGCACTCCCATTGTTCTGTCTAAAACGATCTTCCAAAAAGTACGAGTTATTTTCAATAAACTCCGAAAAAGACTTTGATCAAAATAACAGAGTAAAATTTACGTTCCAAAAGTGGCAGTATTTTTCCTTTGATATCCCTCTCAAATCTTGAAGCAGTGCATCGCGTGTGTATTGTAGCTCAATTGTAACTACGTGATGGGAGGTACATGAAGCCCGGAGTAAAAAATAAAAGGAGAACAGCGGCACTTGGTGTTTTAACGGTATTACTACATTCAAGACAGGATAAAAGAATACCAGGTTTAAAATGAACATTATACCATTGAGGAGAAAAGAGTTTTAACCTATTGTTCAAATGTATCATAAGTAGACAATTAAAATCATCTATAAATGTCATGATATATTGCAAATTTAAAACTTATGATGATGGGTAAAGATGCAAAAAAGTCGGAAGAGGAACAATCAAAAATGAATAAGGATAACACACTTAAGTAACACATGGCGCTTTCCGTGGTACTGAATTAGAACAAACAAAACACTAAAGGTTTCTAACCTCTAGAGGAGAGTCTGGTTCGTCCAGGATGCTCTTCTCACTCTGTATCCGCTGCATCGTCCCTGTTGAACTGGGATCCATTATCAGCACGTTCTGACTACCAGCTCTGCCAAACTTACAGTCACTCTTTCTGGAGTCTGTGGTCCTGCACGTGTCGTAATTGTACACGTGTGGGAGAGTCGCTGTGCCCAGAGTGTCTGAGTAACGTGGAGGATAATATGGGATCACTGGCAGATTGGAGTGATACAGGATGCGAGACTGTCTCCATCTGTAGATTTTCACTGAGATAATGACCACTACACACGTGATGAACAGAAAGGAGACTACAGCCAGAGCCAGCACTAAGTAAAAAGTCAGGTTGTCATTGTACTCCTTGTCGTGCGTAAAGTCAGTGAACTCAGACAGTACTTCAGGAAAGCTGTCCGCCACCGCCACGTTAACAATGACTGTAGCTGAACGAGAGGGCTGCCCGTTGTCCTCCACTATAACAGTCAGTCTCTGTTTGACTGCATCTTTATCAGTCACTTGGCGGATAGTTCTTATTTCTCCATTCTGTAAGCCCACTTCAAACAGCGCCCTGTCTGCGGCTTTCTGCAGTTTATAGGAGAGCCAGGCATTCTGTCCAGAGTCCACATCCACAGCCACCACTTTAGTGACCAGATAGCCCACATCTGCTGAACGAGGCACCATCTCAGCCACCAGAGAACCCCCAGTCTGGACTGGGTACAGCACCTGAGGGGCGTTATCGTTCTGATCCTGAACCAGGATTTTCACAGTCACATTGCTGCTGAGAGGAGGAGAGCCTCCGTCCTGCGCTTTGACGCAGAACCGGAAATCCTTGATCTGCTCGTAGTCAAAGGAGCGCACTGCATGGATGACTCCGCTATCTGCACTAACGGACACATATGAGGAGACTGGCACTCCGTTAACAGAGGAGTCCTCCAGTATGTAAGAGACACGCGCGTTCTGGTTCCAGTCAGCGTCTGTGGCTTTCACTGTGAATATAGAGAGGCCCGGGCTGTTGTTTTCTACAATGTAGGCCTCATACGAGCTCCTGTCAAAGACAGGCGCGTTGTCATTCACATCAGAGATGTGTAACGTGAGAGTGACGCTGCTGGAGAGAGAGGGCACGCCCTCATCTGAACACGTGACTGTGATATTATACTGTGAATCTCTCTCTCGGTCTAATTCACTGTCTGTGATTATGTTATATAGATTATTCGCAGATGATGAAATTGAAAAGGGGATATTTTTATTAATCATACAACTAACTTTGCCGTTTTCCTCTGAATCTGGGTCGTTTACATTCATTACAGCTACTACTGTCTCAGAGGGAGAGCTCTCTACAACTGAATCCGTTTTGGAAATCAATCTAATAATAGGACTATTGTCGTTTATATCGTTTATTTCAATTAAAACTTTGCTGGAATCAGAAAGACCTCCTTGATCTGTTGCTTCTATATCGATTTCATGACTTTTCGCGTCTTCGTAGTCAAGATATCCATTTAATAAAATACGTCCCTCCTCTGTTATTTTAAAGAGTTTTGATGTGCTTGCCATGCTGTTTCCGATGACATAAGTAACCTCTCCATTGCTGCCTTTGTCTGCGTCGCTGGCGCTGACCTGCGTTATGAGCGTCCCATTTACAGCGTTTTCTTTAATGCTCGCTTTGTAAATGGATTGGCTAAAAACGGGAGCATTATCATTTGCATCTAACACTGTAATGTGAATAAGCATAGTCCCTGACCGCTGAGGCTCTCCCCCATCTACCGCTGTCAACAGTAACGAAACAATCTCCTCTTTCTCTCTGTCAAGGGGCTTTTGCAAAATCATCTCCACCTTTTTACCTCCATCTGTTTGATCATGCAGTTTGAGAATAAAATTATCTGTGGGTTTTAGTGTATAACTCTGCAGACCATTTCGTCCTACATCAGGATCTATTGCTTTTTCTAACATAAATTTAGAGCCGACAAAAGCGGACTCACTAATTTCAAACCGCTTTTCTTGTTTATCGAACAACGGAGGGTTGTCATTAATGTCTGTAATTTCCACAGTAAAAGGAAACACTTCAATTGGGTTTTCTAAAACAATCTCATGATGTAATGCACACGGCGTTGTTTGCCTACAAAGAGATTCGCGGTCTATTTTCTCTTTGATGAGGAGGACGCCCCTCTCCTTGTTAAACTGAATGTATTCCTCACTTTCCCCTGTGTGAATACGAGCTTTACGCAACTGCAGCCGCTTCACATCGAGACCCAAATCATGAGCAATATTACCGACCAACGAGCCCTTGGCCATTTCTTCTGGAATAGAGTAACTGATCTGTCCCAGCGCACATCCAACAAAAGCAAACGACAAACACAGCAGCACTTGCCGTCCCATTGTCCTCAATAATAATTCTCCAGAGCGAATTCACCAGTCAGATAATCAAAACGTTACAAAACACCTCAGAATCCAAAAGCCAGGAGGAAAAAAGGTACAATCCAAATTATGTTGTGTGCTCCACCAATACGTGTCGGTCTGACTTATTATTGTGGTGTGATGACGGGGATGTGCTAGTTAAAATACCGGACTACACTCACGGTGATGCTGGTGAACAGCGGCCCAGTGAGTTCAAAACATGAAACTGCAAGTGTTGAAGAAACAAATAGTCCTTACTTCCTTGTAACAACCATTATTATTTGAAAAACAAGAATAATAATTATCTTGGTTACTATTCTTTATTATATTTAAATGTTGTTTGATCATAAGAAATTGTAGATAATACAGCAATAAAGGTCAAGGTAACACTTTATCATAATGCATACTTACATATACTTTGTAAATGTTTACTAACCATTAACTACTCATTTACTAAAAGTAACCAAATAACACGTGAATAGGTCATTTGCAAAAACAGATAAGAGCAATTTTTTTTTTAAAAAGCTTGCAATTTAATCTTTTTCGAAATGTTTTGAACAGCTAAATAAATTGACTTCAGTCTAAAGATAATATTCCATCCCTCCTTGATAAAATCCACTATGCATTATTGTTAAATGATATTATCTGTAAAACATGGCAACAAAAGGAGAAATACTTTTTGCAAATTTTTTCTAAGTTATCTGTTTTTGCAGAAGAACTCTTCAAGTGTTTAATAATAATTTTCAAACATAGCAAAATGTGTTATTGGTCATTTTTAAAACATTCATAAATGTTTAATTAGAAATGTTACGGAAATCGATTAATTAATCATATAAAAAATACATAAATGTTTATAAATCACTAACTACTCATGTTGTAAAAATGGCAATTAGCAGGAAATGATTAGTTAATGGTTAATAAACATTTACAAGTGCTTGGTAAGTTTAAGCATTACCAAGATCAATGGGAGAAATAAGAGGAGAGGCTGTATTTCTTCACTGTCCAAGGTACTGAAAGCAGACCAAAGACAAACCAAGACAACAACACTCAGCACTGCATTGAAAAGAAAGTATGAGAGATATTGACCTCTAGAGGAGAGTCTGGTTCGTCCAAGATGCTCTTCTCACTCTGTATCCGCTGCATCGTCCCTGTTGAACTGGGATCCATTATCAGCACGTTCTGACTACCAGCTCTGCCAAACTTACAGTCACTCTTTCTGGAGTCTGTGGTCCTGCACGTGTCGTAATTGTACACGTGTGGGAGAGTCGCTGTGCCCAGAGTGTCTGAGTAACGTGGAGGATAATATGGGATCACTGGCAGATTGGAGTGATACAGGATGCGAGACTGTCTCCATCTGTAGATTTTCACTGAGATAATGACCACTACACACGTGATGAACAGAAAGGAGACTACAGCCAGAGCCAGCACTAAGTAAAAAGTCAGGTTGTCATTGTACTCCTTGTCGTGCGTAAAGTCAGTGAACTCAGACAGTACTTCAGGAAAGCTGTCCGCCACCGCCACGTTAACAATGACTGTAGCTGAACGAGAGGGCTGCCCGTTGTCCTCCACTATAACAGTCAGTCTCTGTTTGACTGCATCTTTATCAGTCACTTGGCGGATAGTTCTTATTTCTCCATTCTGTAAGCCCACTTCAAACAGCGCCCTGTCTGCGGCTTTCTGCAGTTTATAGGAGAGCCAGGCATTCTGTCCAGAGTCCACATCCACAGCCACCACTTTAGTGACCAGATAGCCCACATCTGCTGAACGAGGCACCATCTCAGCCACCAGAGAGCCCCCAGTCTGGACTGGGTACAGCACCTGAGGGGCGTTATCGTTCTGATCCTGAACCAGGATTTTCACAGTCACATTGCTGCTGAGAGGAGGAGAGCCTCCGTCCTGCGCTTTGACGCAGAACCGGAAATCCTTGATCTGCTCGTAGTCAAAGGAGCGCACTGCATGGATGACTCCGCTATCTGCACTAACGGACACATATGAGGAGACTGGCACTCCGTTAACAGAGGAGTCCTCCAGTATGTAAGAGACACGCGCGTTCTGGTTCCAGTCAGCGTCTGTGGCTTTCACTGTGAATATAGAGAGGCCCGGGCTGTTGTTTTCTACAATGTAGGCCTCATACGAGCTCCTGTCAAAGACAGGCGCGTTGTCATTCACATCAGAGATGTGTAACGTGAGAGTGACGCTGCTGGAGAGAGAGGGCACGCCCTCATCTGAACACGTGACTGTGATGTTATACAGGGAGGTTTTTTCTCGATCTAATTCACTGTCTGTTATAATGTTATATAAATTTTTAGCAGATGATGAAATTGTAAAAGGAATATTCTTATCAATCATACAATGCACTTTGCCGTTTTCTTCTGAATCCGGGTCATGTACATTCAGTATAGCTACCACAGTCTCAGAAGGACAGTTTTCAGCTATAAATTCGGATATAGAAATTACGCTAATTGCGGGGCTGTTGTCATTCATGTCGCCTATTTCAATAATAACTTTGGTTGAATCGGACAGACCCCCACGATCAGTAGCTTCTATATCGATTTCGAACATTTTAGCTTTTTCGTAGTCAGTTGGTCCGTTTAGAATGATGTTTCCTCCTTCTGTTATTCTAAAGAGTTTTGATGTGCTTGCCATGCTGTTTCCGATGACATAAGTAACCTCTCCATTGCTGCCTTTGTCTGCGTCGCTGGCGCTGACCTGCGTTATGAGCGTCCCATTTACAGCGTTTTCTTTAATGCTCGCTTTGTAAATGGATTGGCTAAAAACGGGAGCATTATCATTTACATCTAACACTGTAATGTGAATAAGCATAGTCCCTGACCGCTGAGGCTCTCCCCCATCTACCGCTGTCAACAGTAACGAAACAATCTCCTCTTCTCTCTGTCAAGGGGCTTTTGCAAAATCATCTCCACCTTTTTACCTCCATCTGTTTGGTCATGCAGTTTGAGAATAAAATTATCTGTGGGTTTTAGTGCATAACTCTGCAGACCATTTCGTCCTATATCAGCGTCTATAGCTTTTTCTAACATAAATTTAGAACCAACAGCAGCTATTTCACTAATTTCAAATCGCCTTTCTTGTTTTTCAAACAATGGAGAATTGTCGTTAATATCTGTAATCTCAACAGTGATGGGAAATACTTCGATTGGATTTTCTAAAACAATCTGGAAATGCAAAGCACACGGCGTTGTTTGTCCACAAAGGGCCTCACGGTCTATTTTCTCTTTGATGAGGAGGACGCCCCTCTCCTTGTTAAACTGAATGTATTCGTCACTTTCCCCTGTGTGAATACGAGCTTTACGCAACTGCAGCCGCTTCACATCGAGACCCAAATCATGAGCAATATTACCGACCAACGAGCCCTTGGCCATTTCTTCTGGAATAGAGTAACTGATCTGTCCCAGCGCACATCCAACAAAAGCAAACGACAAACACAGCAGCACTTGCCGTCCCATTGTCCTCAATAATAATTCTCCAGAGCGAATTCACCAGTCAGATAATCAAAACGTTACAAAACACCTCAGAATCCAAAAGCCAGGAGGAAAAAAGGTACAATCCAAATTATGTTGTGTGCTCCACCAATACGTGTCGGTCTGACTTATTATTGTGGTGTGATGACGGGGATGTGCTAGTTAAAATACCGGACTACACTCACGGTGATGCTGGTGAACAGCGGCCCAGTGAGTTCAAAACATGAAACTGCAAGTGTTGAAGAAACAAATAGTCCTTACTTCCTTGTAACAACCATTATTATTTGAAAAACAAGAATAATAATTATCTTGGTTACTATTCTTTATTATATTTAAATGTTGTTTGATCATAAGAAATTGTAGATAATACAGCAATAAAGGTCAAGGTAACACTTTATCATAATGTATACTTACATATACTTTGTAAATGTTTATTAACCATTAACTACTCATTTACTAAAAGTAACCAAATAACACGTGAATAGGTCATTTGCAAAAACAGATAAGAGCAATTTTTAAAAAGCTTGCAATTTACTCTTTTTCGAAATGTTTTAAACAGCTAAATAAATTGACTTCAGTCTAAAGATAATATTCCATCCCTCCTTGATAAAATCCACTATGCATTATTGTTAAAGATATTATATGTAGAACATGGCAACAAAAGGAGAAATACTCTTTGCAATTTTTTCTAAGTTATCTGTTTTTGCAAAAGAACTCTTCAAGTGTTTAATAATAATTTTCAAACATAGACAAAATGTGTTATTAGTCATTTATAAAACATCCATAACTTTTTAATTAGAAATGTTACAGAAATCGATTAATTAATCATATAAAAAATACATAAATGTTTATTAATCACTAACTACTCATGTTGTAAAAATGACAATTAGCAGGAAATGATTAGTTAATGGTTAATAAACATTTACAAGTGCTTGGTAAGTTTAAGCATTACCAAGATCAATGGGAGAAATAAGAGAAGAGGCTGTATTTCTTCACTGTCCAAGGTACTGAAAGCAGACCAAAGACAAACCAAGACAACAACACTCAGCACTGCATTGAAAAGAATGTATGAGAGATATTGACCTCTAGAGGAGAATCCGGTTCGTCCAAGATGCTCTTCTCACTCTGTATCCGCTGCATCGTCCCTGTTGTAACTGGGATCCATTATCAGCACGTTCTGACTACCAGCTCTGCCAAACTTACAGTCACTCTTTCTGGAGTCTGTGGTCCTGCACGTGTCGTAATTGTACACGTGTGGGAGAGTCGCTGTGCCCAGAGTGTCTGAGTAACGTGGAGGATAATATGGGATCACTGGCAGATTGGAGTGATACAGGATGCGAGACTGTCTCCATCTGTAGATTTTCACTGAGATAATGACCACTACACACGTGATGAACAGAAAGGAGACTACAGCCAGAGCCAGCACTAAGTAAAAAGTCAGGTTGTCATTGTACTCCTTGTCGTGCGTAAAGTCAGTGAACTCAGACAGTACTTCAGGAAAGCTGTCCGCCACCGCCACGTTAACAATGACTGTAGCTGAACGAGAGGGCTGCCCGTTGTCCTCCACTATAACAGTCAGTCTCTGTTTGACTGCATCTTTATCAGTCACTTGGCGGATAGTTCTTATTTCTCCATTCTGTAAGCCCACTTCAAACAGCGCCCTGTCTGCGGCTTTCTGCAGTTTATAGGAGAGCCAGGCATTCTGTCCAGAGTCCACATCCACAGCCACCACTTTAGTGACCAGATAGCCCACATCTGCTGAACGAGGCACCATCTCAGCCACCAGAGAACCCCCAGTCTGGACTGGGTACAGCACCTGAGGGGCGTTATCGTTCTGATCCTGAACCAGGATCTTAACTGAGACCACTGAGCTCAGAGGAGGAGAGCCAGAGTCACGAGCTGTTACATTAAAATCAAATTTCTTTACTTGCTCATAGTCAAATGATTTTACTGTGGAAACTGCGCCATTTTCTGAATTGACAGTCACCAAAGAAGACAGAGACGCACCATTTAATTTCCATTTCTTCCAGGAAGTATGAAATCCGAGCGTTTTGGCCCCAGTCTGCATCAGTCGCACGTACAGTGAAAATAGAAAATCCAGGTGAGTTATTCTCAGGTATTGTTCTACTATATTCTGATTCGTCAAACTTTGGGGGGTTGTCATTGACGTCGGAAACTTTGACCTGAATTGTTTTTCTGTTTGAAAGCGGCGGGGAGCCTTGATCAGTCACTGTTAGAGTAATATTATATTCTGAGACACTCTCTCTGTCTAACACGTCATCAGTCACTATTGTATAATAACCAGACAATGAAGATTCAATTTTAAAAGGTAAATCAGAACTAATAGAACATTCTACTACACCGTTTCTCTCTGAGTCGTCGTCATGAACATTAATCACAGCTAAAGTTGTGCCTGGAGGGGCATCCTCGGAGATTGTGCTTGAAAATGACATGAGCTGAATAACAGGAGAGTTATCATTCACGTCAGTTACCTGGATAATCACTTTACATGTGTCTGAATAGCTTCCGTGGTCACTAGCCATTACATTTAATTGATGGGATTTAAATATTTCGTAGTCTATATTGCCTATGACTTTAATTTCTCCCGTTTTAACATTTACGTCAAACAGCTGCTTGGCCTCTTTAGAGACGCGAGAAAATGAAAAAACTACTTCACCATTGACTCCTGTATCTGCGTCAGTGGCGCTGACGGTGGTGACCACAGTTCCTATTGCAGAGTTTTCTTGAACCTCAGCTTTATACACCTGTTTACTACAGACTGGTGCATTATCATTTATATCTAGTACAGTGATGTGAATACGTGCTGTTCCTGATCTCTGAGGTGCGCCTCCATCTGAAGCGACCAAAATCAGTGTATGTTCCTCATTTTTCTCTCGATCTAACGGCGTTTCCAAAACCATCTCCACAAACTGACTCCCGTCCGGCTGTGTTTGCATTTCAAGTTTAAAATGACCCGAAGGTTTTATGATGTACCTTTGAATATCATTAATTCCCACATCAGGATCGTCCGCTGTCTCTAATACAAAGCGTGTTCCTGGCGCAGCAGTCTCAACTATGTTTAAAGCGATATCTTCTTTCAGAAAAGCTGGAGTATTGTCGTTCACATCTGTTACCTCCACAGTGACTCGATACAGCTGAATTGGATTCTCCAGAATCACCTCAAAACTAAAACTGCAGGGCGTTGTTTTTTTACACAGCTCCTCTCGGTCGATTCGCTCTTTAACAACAAGGATGCCTTTGTCTCGATTTAAATCCACATATTGTCGACTTTCTTTAGTCACAATACGAGCGTTCCCCGAGACCAGTCTTTGCACATCTATTCCCAAATCTCCAGCAATATTTCCAACGAAAGATCCCTCCGCCTGCTCTTCGGGAACAGAGTAACGAGCCTGTCCACACACGGACCTCAGCGTAAAGAGACAAAGAACAAGGCCGAGCCACTGCCCTCTGTGAGAGACTCCCTTCAATGAAGCCATTGTAGATCTTTACAAAAACACGTGGAATCCGTTTAAATTGTTTTAATAGATAAATGTCCAGCAGTATAAAAAGCCAGAATAATCCCGCAGTCTGAAACGCCCGTCCTCTAGAACAGTAAATGTGAAATGTAGAATAGAGGGAGGATCGCTGCATAGCATGACAGTCCGCAGTCAACAGCGGCCCTCAGAGTCCCAACGGGGTAAGACAGCCAGCCAAATGAAATAAATGAGTCATAATATACTGATATTATTTTTTTTTTAAGAAACATCTTTTAATCAAGAATGAAAATAAATCACCTTATATAGAGTCCATTATGTAATTGACTTCAACAAATATTAAAAAGTGACCATTTGTAATGATTGTTTGTACCACTTTCATTAGTTTCTTCTATTCAAATTTTGTTAATTGATGATAACATCGTAATATATTAATTTATTTAGCAACATATTTGTGTTGCATATTAAACTATTTGTATGGGATTCAAATAGTTAGTAAATCAAATGCAGCCAAAAGTAGTGCAGTAGTGTTCTGAAACTTACACGTTTCAAATACACAAAGCTGAAGATTTTCAGCACCAGAGACAGAGTTTAGGACCAACACTGAAGAAACTCGAAAAAATCTGGATAAAAATTATGGGGTGCCAAGTGTCACAGGGCTTATTTTGTAAACGAAACACCTTTCGTTCCACAAATGGAGAAAATGGTTACAGGAATTGTAAAACACCATGGTTTCTTTCATCTACGAAATGCACACATGAATTGTCATTGTGTCCACAAAATGATGAAGACAGTATGTCATTTCGTGGACAAAAAGCAAAACAGGTTCTTCATGATGTGCAGGGAATTTATCGGTGACTTTCACAGTTATGTGTCTTAAATCACAAAATTCAGTTTGTAAATCACAAAATACATTTTGTCAATCATGGAATGCATTTTGTGAATCACATATTGACTTTTTCGTACACGGCATATTTGGCTGTAGTTGAGCATAATATAAATCAACCAGAACTGAACCAGGACTACACCAAGACTAAACCAGGACTAATCTTGGACTTGAGAGAAAGAGAGGGAGAACCCCAAGCCCGCAGAGCAGGGTGTCTGCAAAGCGCGATTGGGTGACGGCTGCACTTAGCCCCTTGGAGCGTGGAGCTTTGTGCTGGTCCTTTTGCCTGCGGTCACCCGACTGTCTGCGCAGGCGCATCTGCGGGCTCGTCCCGACACCCAGTCCTGGTTCAGTTCTGGTTCATTCCTGGTTTATTCCTGGTTTATTTATTTTATGCTCATCTACAGTCAAATGTGCCGTGCACAAAAAGGCATCACGTGTGTCATGGAATGCATTCCGTGATTGACAAAATGTATTTCGTGAATTACAAACAAAATTTTGTGATTTAAGACACATAACTGGGAAAGTCAGCGGTAAACTCCCTGCACATCATAAAAAATCTGTTTTGTTTAATGTTCACGAAATGACATACTGTCTTCATCATCTCGTGGACACAATTACAATTCATGTGTGCATTTCGGGGATGAAAGGAATTATGGTGTTTTACAATGCCAAAACCGTTTATCCATTTCGTGGCACAAACGGCATTTTGTTCATGAAATAAGTTCTGTGACACTTGCCACCTCATAGAAAATTACTCACCAGAGTTGACATATTGGAGCCTGCAAATTGTTTCTCCAATTGTTGGGCTTCAGAATCTGTTCCACCAATGTCCAGTAAACTTTGACTCATGGGCTGCACGTATTTAATGTCACTCTTTCTGGAGTCTGTGGTCCTGCACGTGTCGTAATTGTACACGTGTGGGAGAGTCGCTGTGCCCAGAGTGTCTGAGTAACGTGGAGGATAATATGGGATCACTGGCAGATTGGAGTGATACAGGATGCGAGACTGTCTCCATCTGTAGATTTTCACTGAGATAATGACCACTACACACGTGATGAACAGAAAGGAGACTACAGCCAGAGCCAGCACTAAGTAAAAAGTCAGGTTGTCATTGTACTCCTTGTCGTGCGTAAAGTCAGTGAACTCAGACAGTACTTCAGGAAAGCTGTCCGCCACCGCCACGTTAACAATGACTGTAGCTGAACGAGAGGGCTGCCCGTTGTCCTCCACTATAACAGTCAGTCTCTGTTTGACTGCATCTTTATCAGTCACTTGGCGGATAGTTCTTATTTCTCCATTCTGTAAGCCCACTTCAAACAGCGCCCTGTCTGCGGCTTTCTGCAGTTTATAGGAGAGCCAGGCATTCTGTCCAGAGTCCACATCCACAGCCACCACTTTAGTGACCAGATAGCCCACATCTGCTGAACGAGGCACCATCTCAGCCACCAGAGAACCCCCAGTCTGGACTGGGTACAGCACCTGAGGGGCGTTATCGTTCTGATCCTGAACCAGGATTTTCACAGTCACATTGGTGCTGAGAGGAGGAGAGCCTCCGTCCTGCGCTTTGACGCAGAACCGGAAATCCTTGATCTGCTCGTAGTCAAAGGAGCGCACTGCATGGATGACTCCGCTATCTGCACTAACGGACACATATGAGGAGACTGGCACTCCGTTAACAGAGGAGTCCTCCAGTATGTAAGAGACACGCGCGTTCTGGTTCCAGTCAGCGTCTGTGGCTTTCACTGTGAATATAGAGAGGCCCGGACTGTTGTTTTCTACAATGAAGGCCTCATACGAGCTCCTGTCAAAGACAGGCGCGTTGTCATTCACATCAGAGATGTGTAACGTGAGAGTGACGCTGCTGGAGAGAGAGGGCACGCCCTCATCTGAACACGTGACTGTGATATTATACAGGGAGTTTTTTTCTCGATCTAATTCACTGTCTGTGATTAAGTTATATAGATTATTAGAAGATGATGCAATTGAAAAAGGAATATTTTTATTAATCATACAATTAACTTTACCGTTTTCCTCTGAATCTGGGTCGTTTACATTCATTACAGCTACTACTGTCTCAAGAGGGAGGAGCTCTTTCTACAACTGAATTCCGTTTTGGAAATCAATCTAATAATAGGACTATTGTCGTTTATATCAGTTTATTTCAATAATAACCTTACTGGAATCAGACAGACCTCCTTGGTCTGTAGCTTCTATATCAATTTCATACTGTTTTAATTTTTCATAATCAGTTGGTCCATTCAGTAATATTTGTCCCTCATGTGTTACTTTAAATAATTTCAAAGAGCTCCTCCTTCTATTTCCGATGACATAAGTAACCTCTCCATTGCTGCCTTTGTCTGCGTCGCTGGCGCTGACCTGCGTTATGAGCGTCCCATTTACAGCGTTTTCTTTAATGCTCGCTTTGTAAATGGATTGGCTAAAAACGGGAGCATTATCATTTACATCTAACACTGTAATGTGAATAAGCATAGTCCCTGACCGCTGAGGCTCTCCCCCATCTACCGCTGTCAACAGTAACGAAACAATCTCCTCTTTCTCTCTGTCAAGGGGCTTTTGCAAAATCATCTCCACCTTTTTACCTCCATCTGTTTGGTCATGCAGTTTGAGCACAAAATTATCTGTGGGTTTTAGTGTATAACTCTGCAGACCATTTCGTCCTATATCAGCGTCTATAGCTTTTTCTAACATAAATTTAGAGCCGACAACAGCGGATTCACTGATTTCAAATTGCCTTTCCTCTTGATCAAATGTTGGAGGATTGTCATTTATATCTATAACTTCAACAGTGATAGGAAATACTTCGATTGGATTTTCTAAAACAATCTCATAACGTAAAGCACACGGCGTTGTTTGTCCACAAAGGGCCTCACGGTCTATTTTCTCTTTGATGAGGAGGACGCCCCTCTCCTTGTTAAACTGAATGTATTCCTCACTTTCCCCTGTGTGAATACGAGCTTTACGCAACTGCAGCCGCTTAACATCGAGACCCAAATCATGAGCAATATTACCGACCAACGAGCCCTTGGCCATTTCTTCTGGAATAGAGTAACTGATCTGTCCCAGCGCACATCCAACAAAAGCAAACGACAAACACAGCAGCACTTGCCGTCCCATTGTCCTCAATAATAATTCTCCAGAGCGAATTCACCAGTCAGATAATCAAAACGTTAACAAAACACCTCAGAATCCAAAAGCCAGGAGGAAAAAAGGTACAATCCAAATTATGTTCTGTGCTCCACCACATACGCGTCTGTCTGACTTATTATTGTGGTGTGATGACGGGGATGTGCTAGTTAAAATACCGGACTACACTCGCAGTGATGCTGGTGAACAGCGGCCCAGTGAGTTCAAAACATGAAACTGCAAGTGTTGAAGAAACAAACAGTCCTTACTTCCTTGTAACAACCATTATTATTTGAAAAACAAGAATAATAATTATCTTGTTACTATTCTTTATTATATTTAAATGTTGTTTGATCATAAGAAATTGTAGATAATACAGCAATAAAGGTCAAGGTAAAACTTTATCATAATGCATACTTACATATACTTTGTAAATGTTTACTAACCATTAACTACTCATTTACTAAAAAGTAACCAAATAACACGTGAATAGGTCATTTGCAAAAACAGATAAGAGCAATTTTTTTAAAAAGCTTGCAATTTAATCTTTTTCGAAATGTTTTGAACAGCTAAATAAATTGACTTCAGTCTAAAAGATAATATTCCATCCCTCCTTGATAAAATCCACTATGCATTATTGTTAATGATATTATCTGTAAAACATGGCAACAAAAGGAGAAATACTTTTTTGCAAATTTTTCTAAGTTATCTGTTTTTGCAAAAGAACTCTTCAAGTGTTTAATAATAATTTTCAAACATAGCAAAATGTGTTATTGGTCATTTTTTAAAACATTCATAAATGTTTAATTAGAAATGTTACGGAAATCGATTAATTAATCATATAAAAAATACATAAATGTTTAAATCACTAACTACTCATGTTGTAAAAATGGCAATTAGCAGGAAATGATTAGTTAATGGTTATAAACATTTACAAGTGCTTGGTAAGTTTAAGCATTACCAAGATCAATGGGAGAAATAAGAGGAGAGGCTGTATTTCTTCACTGTCCAAGGTACTGAAAGCAGACCAAAGACAAACCAAGACAACAACACTCAGCACTGCATTGAAAAGAAATGTATGAGAGATATTGACCTCTTGAGGAGAGTCTGGTTCGTCCAAGATGCTCTTCTCACTCTGTATCCGCTGCATCGTCCCTGTTGAACTGGGATCCATTATCAGCACGTTCTGACTACCAGCTCTGCCAAACTTACAGTCACTCTTTCTGGAGTCTGTGGTCCTGCACGTGTCGTAATTGTACACGTGTGGGAGAGTCGCTGTGCCCAGAGTGTCTGAGTAACGTGGAGGATAATATGGGATCACTGGCAGATTGGAGTGATACAGGATGCGAGACTGTCTCCATCTGTAGATTTTCACTGAGATAATGACCACTACACACGTGATGAACAGAAAGGAGACTACAGCCAGAGCCAGCACTAAGTAAAAAGTCAGGTTGTCATTGTACTCCTTGTCGTGCGTAAAGTCAGTGAACTCAGACAGTACTTCAGGAAAGCTGTCCGCCACCGCCACGTTAACAATGACTGTAGCTGAACGAGAGGGCTGCCCGTTGTCCTCCACTATAACAGTCAGTCTCTGTTTGACTGCATCTTTATCAGTCACTTGGCGGATAGTTCTTATTTCTCCATTCTGTAAGCCCACTTCAAACAGCGCCCTGTCTGTGGCTTTCTGCAGTTTATAGGAGAGCCAGGCATTCTGTCCAGAGTCCACATCCACAGCCACCACTTTAGTGACCAGATAGCCCACATCTGCTGAACGAGGCACCATCTCAGCCACCAGAGAGCCCCCAGTCTGGACTGGATACAGCACCTGAGGGGCGTTATCGTTCTGATCCTGAACCAGGATTTTCAACAGTCACATTGCTGCTGAGAGGAGGAGAGCCTCCGTCCTGCGCTTTGACGCGGAACCGGAAATCCTTGATCTGCTCGAAGTCAAAGGAGCGCACTGCATGGATGACTCCGCTATCTGCACTAACGGACACATATGAGGAGACTGGCACTCCGTTAACAGAGGAGTCCTCCAGTATGTAAGAGACACGCGCGTTCTGGTTCCAGTCAGCGTCTGTGGCTTTCACTGTGAATATAGAGAGGCCCGGGCTGTTGTTTTCTACAATGTAGGCCTCATACGAGCTCCTGTCAAAGACAGGCGCGTTGTCATTCACATCAGAGATGTGTAACGTGAGAGTGACGCTGCTGGAGAGAGAGGGCACGCCCTCATCTGAACACGTGACTGTGATGTTATACAGGGAGGTTTTTTCTCGATCTAATTCACTGTCTGTTATAATGTTATATAAATTTTTAGCAGATGATGAAATTGTAAAAGGAATATTCTTATCAATCATACAATGCACTTTGCCGTTTTCTTCTGAATCCGGGTCATGTACATTCAGTATAGCTACCACAGTCTCAGAAGGACAGTTTTCAGCTATAAATTCGGATATAGAAATTACGCTAATTGCGGGGCTGTTGTCATTCATGTCGCCTATTTCAATAATAACTTTGGTTGAATCGGACAGACCCCCACGATCAGTAGCTTCTATATCGATTTCGTACATTTTAGCTTTTTCATAGTCAGTTGGTCCGTTTAGAATGATGTTTCCTCCTTCTGTTATTCTAAAGAGTTTTGATGTGCTTGCCATGCTGTTTCCGATGACATAAGTAACCTCTCCATTGCTGCCTTTGTCTGCGTCGCTGGCGCTGACCTGCGTTATGAGCGTCCCATTTACAGCGTTTTCTTTAATGCTCGCTTTGTAAATGGATTGGCTAAAAATGGGAGCATTATCATTTACATCTAACACTGTAATGTGAATAAGCATAGTCCCTGACCGCTGAGGCTCTCCCCCATCTACCGCTGTCAACAGTAACGAAATAATCTCCTCTTTCTCTCTGTCAAGGGGCTTTTGCAAAATCATTTCCACCTTTTTACCTCCATCTGTTTGGTCATGCAGTTTGAGAATAAAATTATCTGTGGGTTTTAGTGCATAACTCTGCAGACCATTTCGTCCTATATCAGCGTCTATAGCTTTTCTAACATAAATTTAGAACCAACAACGGCTGATTCGCTAATTTCAAATCGCCTTTCTTGTTTTTCAAACAATGGAGAATTGTCGTTAATATCTGTAATCTCAACAGTGATCGGAAATACTTCGATTGGATTTTCTAAAACAATCTGGAAATGTAAAGCACACGGCGTTGTTTGTCCACAAAGGGCCTCACGGTCTATTTTCTCTTTGATGAGGAGGACGCCCCTCTCCTTGTTAAACTGAATGTATTCCTCACTTTCCCCTGTGTGAATACGAGCTTTACGCAACTGCAGCCGCTTAACATCGAGACCCAAAATCATGAGCAATATTACCGACCAACGAGCCCTTGGCCATTTCTTCTGGAATAGAGTAACTGATCTGTCCCAGCGCACATCCAACAAAAGCAAACGACAAACACAGCAGCACTTGCCGTCCCATTGTCCTCAATAATAATTCTCCAGAGCGAATTCACCAGTCAGATAATCAAAACGTAACAAAACACCTCAGAATCCAAAAGCCAGGAGGAAAAAAGATACAATCCAAATTATGTTGTGTGCTCCACCAATTACGTGTCGGTCTGACTTATTATTGTGGTGTGATGACGGGGATGTGCTAGTTAAAATACCGGACTACAACTCGCAGTGATGCTGGTGAACAGCGGCCCAGTGAGTTCAAAACATGAAACTGCAAGTGTTGAAGAAACAAATAGTCCTTACTTCCTTGTAACAACCATTATTATTTGAAAAAACAAGAATAATAATTATCTTGGTTACTATTCTTTATTATATTTAAATGTTGTTTGATCATAAGAAATTGTAGATAATACAGCAATAAAGGTCAAGGTAAAACTTTATCATAATGCATACTTACATATACTTTGTAAATGTTTATTAACCATTAACTACTCATTTACTAAAAGTAACCAAATAACACGTGAATAGGTCATTTGCAAAAACAGATGAGAGCAATTTAAAAAAAGCTTGCAATTTACTCTTTGTTTCGAAATGTTTGAACAGCTAAATAAATTGACTTCAGTCTAAAGATAATATTCCATCCCTCCTTGATAAAATCCACTATGCATTATTGTTAATGATATTATCTGTAAAACATGGCAACAAAAGGAGAAATACTTTTTGCAAATTTTTCTAAGTTATCTGTTTTTGCAAAAGAACTCTTCAAGTGTTTAATAATAATTTTCAAACATAGCAAAATGTGTTATTGGTCATTTATAAAACATTCATAAATGTTTAATTAGAAATGTTACGGAAATCCATTAATTAATCATATAAAAAATACATAAATGTTTATTAATCACTAACTACTCATGTTGTAAAAATGGCAATTAGCAGGAAATGATTAGTTAATGGTTAATAAACATTTACAAGTGCTTGGTAAGTTTAAGCATTACCAAGATCAATGGAGAAAATAAGAGGAGAGGCTGTATTTCTTCACTGTCCAAGGTACTGAAAGCAGACCAAAGACAAACCAAGACAACAACACTCAGCACTGCATTGAAAAGAAAGTATGAGAGATATTGACCTCTAGAGGAGAATCCGGTTCGTCCAAGATGCTCTTCTCACTCTGTATCCGCTGCATCGTCCCTGTTGAACTGGGATCCATTATCAGCACGTTCTGACTACCAGCTCTGCCAAACTTACAGTCACTCTTTCTGGAGTCTGTGGTCCTGCACGTGTCGTAATTGTACACGTGTGGGAGAGTCGCTGTGCCCAGAGTGTCTGAGTAACGTGGAGGATAATATGGGATCACTGGCAGATTGGAGTGATACAGGATGCGAGACTGTCTCCATCTGTAGATTTTCACTGAGATAATGACCACTACACACGTGATGAACAGAAAGGAGACTACAGCCAGAGCCAGCACTAAGTAAAAAGTCAGGTTGTCATTGTACTCCTTGTCGTGCGTAAAGTCAGTGAACTCAGACAGTACTTCAGGAAAGCTGTCCGCCACCGCCACGTTAACAATGACTGTAGCTGAACGAGAGGGCTGCCCGTTGTCCTCCACTATAACAGTCAGTCTCTGTTTGACTGCATCTTTATCAGTCACTTGGCGGATAGTTCTTATTTCTCCATTCTGTAAGCCCACTTCAAACAGCGCCCTGTCTGCGGCTTTCTGCAGTTTATAGGAGAGCCAGGCATTCTGTCCAGAGTCCACATCCACAGCCACCACTTTAGTGACCAGATAGCCCACATCTGCTGAACGAGGCACCATCTCAGCCACCAGAGAAACCCCCAGTCTGGACTGGGTACAGCACCTGAGGGGCGTTATCGTTCTGATCCTGAACCAGGATTTTCACAGTCACATTGGTGCTGAGAGGGAGGAGAGCCTCCGTCCTGCGCTTTGACGCAGAACCGGAAATCCTTGATCTGCTCGTAGTCAAAGGAGCGCACTGCATGGATGACTCCGCTATCTGCACTAACGGACACATATGAGGAGACTGGCACTCCGTTAACAGAGGAGTCCTCCAGTATGTAAGAGACACGCGCGTTCTGGTTCCAGTCAGCGTCTGTGGCTTTCACTGTGAATATAGAGAGGCCCGGGCTGTTGTTTTCTACAATGTAGGCCTCATACGAGCTCCTGTCAAAGACAGGCGCGTTGTCATTCACATCAGAGATGTGTAACGTGAGAGTGACGCTGCTGGAGAGAGAGGGCACGCCCTCATCTGAACACGTGACTGTGATGTTATACAGGGAGGTTTTTTCTCGATCTAATTCACTGTCTGTGATTATGTTATATAGATTATTATCAGCTGATGAAATTGCAAAAGGAATATTTTTACTAATTACACAGTGAACCTTTCCGTTTTCCTCTGAATCTGGGTCGTTCACGTCAATTACAGCTACTACTGTCTCAAAAGGACAATTTTCTAAGATAGATTCAGATGTAGAGATAACGTTAATTATGGGTGTGTTGTCGTTTATGTCAGTTATTTCAATAATAACTTTACTGGAATCAGAGAGACCCCCTCGATCAATTGCCTCAATATCAATCTCATACATTCTAGCTTTTTCGTAGTCAATTGGACCTTTAAGAAATATATGTCCCTTTTGTGTTATTTGGAATAAATTTGAGTAGCTCCTCCTTCTATTTCCGATGACATAAGTAACCTCTCCATTGCTGCCTTTGTCTGCGTCGCTGGCGCTGACCTGCGTTATGAGCGTCCCATTTACAGCGTTTTCTTTAATGCTCGCTTTGTAAATGGATTGGCTAAATACGGGAGCATTATCATTTACATCTAACACTGTAATGTGAATAAGCATAGTCCCTGACCGCTGAGGCTCTCCCCCATCTACCGCTGTCAACAGTAACGAAATAATCTCCTCTTTCTCTCTGTCAAGGGACTTTTGCAAAATCATCTCCACCTTTTTACCTCCATCTGTTTGGTCATGCAGTTTGAGAATAAAACTCTCCGTGGGTTTTAGTGTATAACTCTGCAGACCATTTCGTCCTATATCAGGATCTATTGCTGTTTCCAACATAAATTTAGAGCCGACAACAGCGGACTCACTAATTTCAAATCGCCTTTCCTCTTTATCGAAAGATGGAGGATTGTCGTTAATATCTGTAATCTCAACAGTGATAGGAAATACTTTGATTGGATTTTCTAAAACAATCTGGAAATGCAGAGCACACGGCGTTGTTTGTCCACAAAGGGCCTCACGGTCTATTTTCTCTTTGATGAGGAGGACGCCCCTCTCCTTGTTAAACTGAATGTATTCCTCACTTTCCCCTGTGTGAATACGAGCTTTACGCAACTGCAGCCGCTTAACATCGAGACCCAAATCATGAGCAATATTACCGACCAACGAGCCCTTGGCCATTTCTTCTGGAATAGAGTAACTGATCTGTCCCAGCGCACATCCAACAAAAGCAAACGACAAACACAGCAGCACTTGCCGTCCCATTGTCCTCAATAATAATTCTCCAGAGCGAATTCACCAGTCAGATAATCAAAACGTAACAAAACACCTCAGAATCCAGAAGCCAGGAGGAAAAAAGATACAATCCAAATTATTGTTATGTGCTCCACCACGTACGCGTCTGTCTGACTGATTATTGTGGTGTGATGAAGAGGAAGGGCTGGCAAAAATACAGGACTACAAACCGCTGTAATGCTGGTGAACAGCGGCCCAGTGAGTTCACAGTATGAAACTGCAACTGTCAATTGAACAAATCACTTGTTGTTGTGGTAATTATTATTATTATTATTATTATTATTATTATTATTATTATTATTATACAGATACAGATGCATTCTAGTCATGACAGCAATAAAAGTCAACGGGAAAAAATAGACGAGCTGCTGGATCTTTCGCTATCCAAGGTACTGAAAGCGGACCATAGACAAACCAAAACAATCAAATTCTGCACTACAGTGATAGTAATAACGTGAAATCCTAACCTCTAGAGGAGAATCCGGTTCGTCCAAGATGCTCTTCTCACTCTGTATCCGCTGCATCGTCCCTGTTGAACTGGGATCCATTATCAGCACGTTCTGACTACCAGCTCTGCCAAACTTACAGTCACTCTTTCTGGAGTCTGTGGTCCTGCACGTGTCGTAATTGTACACGTGTGGGAGAGTCGCTGTGCCCAGAGTGTCTGAGTAACGTGGAGGATAATATGGGATCACTGGCAGATTGGAGTGATACAGGATGCGAGACTGTCTCCATCTGTAGATTTTCACTGAGATAATGACCACTACACACGTGATGAACAGAAAGGAGACTACAGCCAGAGCCAGCACTAAGTAAAAAGTCAGGTTGTCATTGTACTCCTTGTCGTGCGTAAAGTCAGTGAACTCAGACAGTACTTCAGGAAAGCTGTCCGCCACCGCCACGTTAACAATGACTGTAGCTGAACGAGAGGGCTGCCCGTTGTCCTCCACTATAACAGTCAGTCTCTGTTTGACTGCATCTTTATCAGTCACTTGGCGGATAGTTCTTATTTCTCCATTCTGTAAGCCCACTTCAAACAGCGCCCTGTCTGCGGCTTTCTGCAGTTTATAGGAGAGCCAGGCATTCTGTCCAGAGTCCACATCCACAGCCACCACTTTAGTGACCAGATAGCCCACATCTGCTGAACGAGGCACCATCTCAGCCACCAGAGAACCCCCAGTCTGGACTGGGTACAGCACCTGAGGGGCGTTATCGTTCTGATCCTGAACCAGGATCTTAACTGAGACCACTGAGCTCAGAGGAGGAGAGCCAGAGTCACGAGCTGTTACGTTAAAATCAAATTTCTTTATCTGTTCATAATCAAAGGATTTTACTGCGGAAATCATGCCATTTTCTGAATTCAGGGACACCAAAGAAAACAGAGACGCACCATTAATTTCCATTTCCTCCAGGAAGTATGAAATCCGGGCGTTTTGGCCCCAGTCTGCATCAGTCGCACGTACAGTGAAAATAGAAAATCCAGGTGAGTTATTCTCAGGTATTGTTCTACTATATTCTGATTCGTCAAACTTTGGGGGGTTGTCATTGACGTCGGAAACTTTGACCTGAATTGTTTTTCTGTTTGAAAGCGGCGGGGAGCCTTGATCAGTCACTGTTAGAGTAATATTATATTCTGAGACACTCTCTCTGTCTAACGCGTCATCAGTCACTATTGTATAATAACCAGACAATGAAGATTCAATTTTAAAAGGTAAATCAGAACTAATAGAACATTCTACTACACCGTTTCTCTCTGAGTCGTCGTCATGAACATTAATCACAGCTAAAGTTGTGCCTGGAGGGGCATCCTCGGAGATTGTGCTTGAAAATGACATGAGCTGAATAACAGGAGAGTTATCATTCACGTCAGTTACTTGGATAATCACTTTACATGTGTCAGAATAGCCTCCGTGGTCACTAGCCATTACATTTAATTGATAGGATTTAGACTTTTCATAATCCAGATTACGAATAACTTCAATTTGCCCTGTTTTAACATTAACTGCAAACAAATGATCAACATCTTTTACAACTCGTGACAGAGAATACGTAACGTCACTATTGACTCCTGTATCTGCGTCAGTGGCGCTGACGGTGGTGACCACAGTTCCTATTGCAGAGTTTTCTTGAACCTCAGCTTTATACACCTGTTTACTACAGACTGGTGCATTATCGTTCGCGTCTAGTACAGTGATGTGAATACGTGCTGTTCCTGATCTCTGAGGTGCGCCTCCATCTGAAGCGACCAAAATCAGTGTATGTTCCTCATTTTTCTCTCGATCTAAAGGCGTTTCCAAAACCATCTCCACAAACTGACTCCCGTCAGACTGTGTTTGCATTTCAAGTTTAAAATGATCCGCGGGTTTCAGGTTATATCTAAAAATATCATTTATACCAACATCAGGGTCATGTGCTGTCTCTAATGAATAACGAGTACCTGGCGCAGCAGATTCAACTATTTTTAAAACGATGTCATCTTTTGGAAAAGCTGGAGTATTGTCGTTCACATCTGTTACCTCCACAGTGACTCGATACAGCTGAATTGGATTCTCCAGAATCACCTCAAAACTAAAACTGCAGGGCGTTGTTTTCTCACACAGCTCCTCTCGGTCGATTCGCTCTTTAACAACAAGGATGCCTTTGTCTCGATTTAAATCCACATATTGTCGACTTTCTTTAGTCACAATGCGAGCGTTCCCCGAGACCAGTCTTTGCACATCTATTCCCAAATCTCCAGCAATATTTCCAACGAAAGATCCCTCCGCCTGCTCTTCGGGAACAGAGTAACGAGCCTGTCCACACACGGACCTCAGCGTAAAGAGACAAAGGAGCGTGAGCCACTGCTCTCTTTGCACGATTTCTCTCAGTGATGCCATTTTGAGAATGAATCCGGGAGAAAAACTGTTGTAGTCCGTTTAAAATATTAGAAGAAAGCAATAGCGAAACAAATAAAACCAAAGGGAGTCCCGGCAGTATGAAACCACCGTCCTCTGTACCAATATACAGAGTGACGAATAAGAGGAGGATCATGAGGCAGGACAACAGCCGACAGTCAACAGCGGCGCTCAGAGTCCTAACGGGGTAATGTCCCCTGTCAAATGATTTACACATTAGTCTTATAAAAAAACAAACAGACCAATGAATACGGGCTCTGAAAAAGCTCTATTTACTAATAGCCTATAATATTTAAATCAATGAAAACAATCTAAATGATTATAGTTGTTAATTTTATGTTTTCCACAGTTTTATTTCTTGACGTTGGTGACGTTATGGTAATATATTATTAGACACTTATAATTTTATATTAGTGTTATATTTAAAAATATTAGTTAATGAGAATTATTATATCAAATGTAGGGAGTAGTTGTGAAAAATGATTTCATACAATACCGTTTCAGTACCAGAGACAGCGTTTACGACACAGTAAATCATGTGGAAAAAAATATACGAAATACTCACCAGGGTTGACATATTGGAGCCTGCAAATTGTTTCTCTAATTGTTGGGCGTCAGTTTCAGCTCCCCCAACGTCCAGTAAACTTTGACTCATGGGCTGCATGTATTTAATGTCACTCTTTCTGGAGTCTGTGGTCCTGCACGTGTCGTAATTGTACACGTGTGGGAGAGTCGCTGTGCCCAGAGTGTCTGAGTAACGTGGAGGATAATATGGGATCACTGGCAGATTGGAGTGATACAGGATGCGAGACTGTCTCCATCTGTAGATTTTCACTGAGATAATGACCACTACACACGTGATGAACAGAAAGGAGACTACAGCCAGAGCCAGCACTAAGTAAAAAGTCAGGTTGTCATTGTACTCCTTGTCGTGCGTAAAGTCAGTGAACTCAGACAGTACTTCAGGAAAGCTGTCCGCCACCGCCACGTTAACAATGACTGTAGCTGAACGAGAGGGCTGCCCGTTGTCCTCCACTATAACAGTCAGTCTCTGTTTGACTGCATCTTTATCAGTCACTTGGCGGATAGTTCTTATTTCTCCATTCTGTAAGCCCACTTCAAACAGCGCCCTGTCTGCGGCTTTCTGCAGTTTATAGGAGAGCCAGGCATTCTGTCCAGAGTCCACATCCACAGCCACCACTTTAGTGACCAGATAGCCCACATCTGCTGAACGAGGCACCATCTCAGCCACCAGAGAACCCCCAGTCTGGACTGGGTACAGCACCTGAGGGGCGTTATCGTTCTGATCCTGAACCAGGATTTTCACAGTCACATTGCTGCTGAGAGGAGGAGAGCCTCCGTCCTGCGCTTTGACGCAGAACCGGAAATCCTTGATCTGCTCGTAGTCAAAGGAGCGCACTGCATGGATGACTCCGCTATCTGCACTAACGGACACATATGAGGAGACTGGCACTCCGTTAACAGAGGAGTCCTCCAGTATGTAAGAGACACGCGCGTTCTGGTTCCAGTCAGCGTCTGTGGCTTTCACTGTGAATATAGAGAGGCCCGGGCTGTTGTTTTCTACAATGTAGGCCTCATACGAGCTCCTGTCAAAGACAGGCGCGTTGTCATTCACATCAGAGATGTGTAACGTGAGAGTGACGCTGCTGGAGAGAGAGGGCACGCCCTCATCTGAACACGTGACTGTGATACTGTAGTTTGAATCTCTCTCTCGGTCTAATTCACTGTCTGTGATTATGTTATATAAATTATTAGCAGAATATGAAACTGAAAATGGAACATTCTTATTAATCACACAATGTATTTTTCCGTTTTCTTCTGAATCCGGATCGTGAACATTCATTACAGCCACCACTGTCTCAGACGGAGAATTTTCACTAATTGAATCTGACTTGGAAATCATTCTAATTGTAGGACTATTATCATTTATATCGTTTAATTCAATTATGACTTTACTGGAATCAGAAAGACCACCTCGGTCTGTTGCTTCTACATCTATTTCATATATCTTTAGCTTTTCGTAGTCAATTGGACCATTAAGTAATATATTTCCTTCTTTTGTTATCTGGAATAAATTTGAGTAGCTCCTCCTTCTATTTCCGATGACATAAGTAACCTCTCCATTGCTGCCTTTGTCTGCGTCGCTGGCGCTGACCTGCGTTATGAGCGTCCCATTTACAGCGTTTTCTTTAATGCTCGCTTTGTAAATGGATTGGCTAAAAACGGGAGCATTATCATTTGCATCTAACACTGTAATGTGAATAAGCATAGTCCCTGACCGCTGAGGCTCTCCCCCATCTACCGCTGTCAACAGTAACGAAATAATCTCCTCTTTCTCTCTGTCAAGGGGCTTTTGCAAAATCATCTCCACCTTTTTACCTCCATCTGTTTGGTCATGCAGTTTGAGCACAAAATTGTCAGTGGGTTTTAGTGTATAACTCTGCAGACCATTTCGTCCTATATCAGGGTCTATCGCTATTTCCAGCATAAATTTAGAACCAACAGCAGCTATTTCACTAATTTCAAATCGCCTTTCCTCTTTATCGAAAGATGGAGGATTGTCGTTAATATCTGTAATCTCAACAGTGATGGGAAATACTTCGATTGGATTTTCTAAAACAATCTCATAACGTAAAGCACACGGCGTTGTTTGTCCACAAAGGGCCTCACGGTCTATTTTCTCTTTGATGAGGAGGACGCCCCTCTCCTTGTTAAACTGAATGTATTCCTCACTTTCCCCTGTGTGAATACGAGCTTTACGCAACTGCAGCCGCTTAACATCGAGACCCAAATCATGAGCAATATTACCGACCAACGAGCCCTTGGCCATTTCTTCTGGAATAGAGTAACTGATCTGTCCCAGCGCACATCCAACAAAAGCAAACGACAAACACAGCAGCACTTGCCGTCCCATTGTCCTCAATAATAATTCTCCAGAGCGAATTCACCAGTCAGATAATCAAAACGTTACAAAACACCTCAGAATCCAGAAGCCAGGAGGAAAAAAGATACAATCCAAATTTTGTTATGTGCTCCACCACGTACGCGTCTGTCTGACTGATTATTGTGGTGTGATGAAGAGGAAGGGCTGGCAAAAATACAGGACTACAAACCGTTGTAATGCTGGTGAACAGCGGCCCAGTGAGTTCACAGTATGGAACTGCAACTGCCAATTGAACACAATCACTTGTTGTTATTGTTATTATTATACAGATGCATTCTAGTCATGACAGCAATAAAGGTCAACGGGATAAAATAGACGAGCTGCTGGATCTTTCGCTATCCAAGGTACTGAAAGCGGACCATAGACAAACCAAAACAATCAAATTCTGCACTATAGTGATAGTAATAACGTGAAATCCTAACCTCAAGAGGAGAATCCGGTTCGTCCAAGATGCTCTTCTCACTCTGTATCCGCTGCATCGTCCCTGTTGAACTGGGATCCATTATCAGCACGTTCTGACTACCAGCTCTGCCAAACTTACAGTCACTCTTTCTGGAGTCTGTGGTCCTGCACGTGTCGTAATTGTACACGTGTGGGAGAGTCGCTGTGCCCAGAGTGTCTGAGTAACGTGGAGGATAATATGGGATCACTGGCAGATTGGAGTGATACAGGATGCGAGACTGTCTCCATCTGTAGATTTTCACTGAGATAATGACCACTACACACGTGATGAACAGAAAGGAGACTACAGCCAGAGCCAGCACTAAGTAAAAAGTCAGGTTGTCATTGTACTCCTTGTCGTGCGTAAAGTCAGTGAACTCAGACAGTACTTCAGGAAAGCTGTCCGCCACCGCCACGTTAACAATGACTGTAGCTGAACGAGAGGGCTGCCCGTTGTCCTCCACTATAACAGTCAGTCTCTGTTTGACTGCATCTTTATCAGTCACTTGGCGGATAGTTCTTATTTCTCCATTCTGTAAGCCCACTTCAAACAGCGCCCTGTCTGCGGCTTTCTGCAGTTTATAGGAGAGCCAGGCATTCTGTCCAGAGTCCACATCCACAGCCACCACTTTAGTGACCAGATAGCCCACATCTGCTGAACGAGGCACCATCTCAGCCACCAGAGAACCCCAGTCTGGACTGGGTACAGCACCTGAGGGGCGTTATCGTTCTGATCCTGAACCAGGATCTTAACTGGACCACTGAGCTCAGAGGAGGAGAGCCAGAGTCACGAGCTGTTACATTAAAATCAAATTTCTTTATCTGTTCATAATCAAAGGAT
>NW_026571207.1:24136681-24162589 GCF_026225935.1 Boleophthalmus pectinirostris | reverse complement strand
TATTACCGACCAACGAGCCCTTGGCCATTTCTTCTGGAATAGAGTAACTGATCTGTCCCAGCGCACATCCAACAAAAGCAAACGACAAACACAGCAGCACTTGCCGTCCCATTGTCCTCAATAATAATTCTCCAGAGCGAATTCACCAGTCAGATAATCAAAACGTTACAAAACACCTCAGAATCCAGAAGCCAGGAGGAAAAAAGATACAATCCAAATTTTGTTATGTGCTCCACCACGTACGCGTCTGTCTGACTGATTATTGTGGTGTGATGAAGAGGAAGGGCTGGCAAAAATACAGGACTACAAACCGCTGTAATGCTGGTGAACAGCGACCCAGTGAGTTCACAGTATGAAACTGCAAATGCCAATTAAACAAATCACTTGTTGTTGTTGTTATTATTATACAGATACATTGTAGTCATGACAGCAATAAGGGTCAACGGGATAAAATAGACGAGGTGCTGGATCTTTCGCTATCCAAGGTACTGAAAGCGGACCATAGACAAACCAAAACAATCAAATTCTGCACTACAGTGATAGTAATAACGTGAAATCCTAACCTCAAGAGGAGAATCCGGTTCGTCCAAGATGCTCTTCTCACTCTGTATCCGCTGCATCGTCCCTGTTGAACTGGGATCCATTATCAGCACGTTCTGACTACCAGCTCTGCCAAACTTACAGTCACTCTTTCTGGAGTCTGTGGTCCTGCACGTGTCGTAATTGTACACGTGTGGGAGAGTCGCTGTGCCCAGAGTGTCTGAGTAACGTGGAGGATAATATGGGATCACTGGCAGATTGGAGTGATACAGGATGCGAGACTGTCTCCATCTGTAGATTTTCACTGAGATAATGACCACTACACACGTGATGAACAGAAAGGAGACTACAGCCAGAGCCAGCACTAAGTAAAAAGTCAGGTTGTCATTGTACTCCTTGTCGTGCGTAAAGTCAGTGAACTCAGACAGTACTTCAGGAAAGCTGTCCGCCACCGCCACGTTAACAATGACTGTAGCTGAACGAGAGGGCTGCCCGTTGTCCTCCACTATAACAGTCAGTCTCTGTTTGACTGCATCTTTATCAGTCACTTGGCGGATAGTTCTTATTTCTCCATTCTGTAAGCCCACTTCAAACAGCGCCCTGTCTGCGGCTTTCTGCAGTTTATAGGAGAGCCAGGCATTCTGTCCAGAGTCCACATCCACAGCCACCACTTTAGTGACCAGATAGCCCACATCTGCTGAACGAGGCACCATCTCAGCCACCAGAGAACCCCCAGTCTGGACTGGGTACAGCACCTGAGGGGCGTTATCGTTCTGATCCTGAACCAGGATCTTAACTGAGACCACTGAGCTCAGAGGAGGAGAGCCAGAGTCACGAGCTGTTACATTAAAATCAAATTTCTTTATCTGTTCATAATCAAAGGATTTTACTGCGGAAATCATGCCATTTTCTGAATTCAGGGACACCAAAGAAGACAGAGACGCACCATTAATTTCCATTTCCTCCAGGAAGTATGAAATCCGGGCGTTTTGGCCCCAGTCTGCATCAGTCGCACGTACAGTGAATATAGAAAATCCAGGTGAGTTATTCTCAGGTATTGTTCTACTATATTCTGATTCGTCAAACTTTGGGGGGTTGTCATTGACGTCGGAAACTTTGACCTGAATTGTTTTTCTGTTTGAAAGCGGCGGGGAGCCTTGATCAGTCACTGTTAGAGTAATATTATATTCTGAGACACTCTCTCTGTCTAACGCGTCATCAGTCACTATTGTATAATAACCAGACAATGAAGATTCAATTTTAAAAGGTAAATCAGAACTAATAGAACATTCTACTACACCGTTTCTCTCTGAGTCGTCGTCATGAACATTAATCACAGCTAAAGTTGTGCCTGGAGGGGCATCCTCGGAGATTGTGCTTGAAAATGACATGAGCTGAATAACAGGAGAGTTATCATTCACGTCAGTTACTTGGATAATCACTTTACATGTGTCAGAATAGCCTTCCGTGGTCACTAGCCATTACATTTAATTGATGGGATTTAAATATTTCGTAGTCTATATTGCCTATGACTTTAATTTCTCCCGTTTTAACATCTACGTCAAACAGCTGCTTGGCCGCTTTTGAGACGCGAGAAAATGAAAACATGACTTCACTATTGACTCCTGTATCTGCGTCAGTGGCGCTGACGGTGGTGACCACAGTTCCTATTGCAGAGTTTTCTTGAACCTCAGCTTTATACACCTGTTTACTACAGACTGGTGCATTATCGTTTATATCTAGTACAGTGATGTGAATACGTGCTGTTCCTGATCTCTGAGGTGCGCCTCCATCTGAAGCGACCAAAATCAGTGTATGTTCCTCATTTTTCTCTCGATCTAAAGGCGTTTCCAAAACCATCTCCACAAACTGACTCCCGTCAGACTGTGTTTGCATTTCAAGTTTAAAATGATCCGCGGGTTTCAGGTTATATCTAAAAATATCATTTATACCAACATCAGGATCGTCCGCTGTCTCTAATACAAAGCGTGTTCCTGGCGCAGCAGTCTCAACTATGTTTAAAGCGATATCTTCTTTCAGAAAAGCTGGAGTATTGTCGTTCACATCTGTTACCTCCACAGTGACTCGATACAGCTGAATTGGATTCTCCAGAATCACCTCAAAACTAAAACTGCAGGGCGTTGTTTTCTCACACAGCTCCTCTCGGTCGATTCGCTCTTTAACAACAAGGATGCCTTTGTCTCGATTTAAATCCACATATTGTCGACTTTCTTTAGTCACAATGCGAGCGTTCCCCGAGACCAGTCTTTGCACATCTATTCCCAAATCTCCAGCAATATTTCCAACGAAAGATCCCTCCGCCTGCTCTTCGGGAACAGAGTAACGAGCCTGTCCACACACGGACCTCAGCGTAAAGAGACAAAGGAGCGTGAGCCACTGCTCTCTTTGCACGATTTCTCTCAGTGATGCCATTTTGAGAATGAATCCGGGAGAAAAACTGTTGTAGTCCGTTTAAAATACTAGAAGAAAGCAATAGCGAAACACATAAAACCAAAGGGAGTCCCGGCAGTATGAAACCACCGTCCTCTGTACCAATATACAGAGTGACGAATAAGAGGAGGATCATGAGGCAGGACAACAGCCGACAGTCAACAGCGGCGCTCAGAGTCCTAACGGGGTAATGTCCCCTGTCAAATGATTTACACATTAGTCTTATAAAAAAACAAACAGACCAATGAATACGGGCTCTGAAAAAGCTCTATTTACTAATAGCCTATAATATTTAAATCAATGAAAACAATCTAAATGATTATAGTTGTTAATTTTATGTTTTCCACAGTTTTATTTCTTGACGTTGGTGACGTTATGGTAATATATTATTAGACATTTATAATTTTATATTAGTGTTATATTTAAAAAATATTAGTTAATGAGGATTATTATATCAAATGTAGGGAGTAGTTGTGAAAAATGATTTCATACAATACCGTTTCAGTACCAGAGACAGCGTTTACGACACAGTAAATCATGCGGAAAAAAATATACGAAATACTCACCAGGGTTGACATATTGGAGCCTGCAAATTGTTTCTCTAATTGTTGGGCGTCAGTTTCAGCTCCCCCAACGTCCAGTAAACTTTGACTCATGGGCTGCATGTATTTAATGTCACTCTTTCTGGAGTCTGTGTGTCCTGCACGTGTCGTAATTGTACACGTGTGGGAGAGTCGCTGTGCCCAGAGTGTCTGAGTAACGTGGAGGATAATATGGGATCACTGGCAGATTGGAGTGATACAGGATGCGAGACTGTCTCCATCTGTAGATTTTCACTGAGATAATGACCACTACACACGTGATGAACAGAAAGGAGACTACAGCCAGAGCCAGCACTAAGTAAAAAGTCAGGTTGTCATTGTACTCCTTGTCGTGCGTAAAGTCAGTGAACTCAGACAGTACTTCAGGAAAGCTGTCCGCCACCGCCACGTTAACAATGACTGTAGCTGAACGAGAGGGCTGCCCGTTGTCCTCCACTATAACAGTCAGTCTCTGTTTGACTGCATCTTTATCAGTCACTTGGCGGATAGTTCTTATTTCTCCATTCTGTAAGCCCACTTCAAACAGCGCCCTGTCTGCGGCTTTCTGCAGTTTATAGGAGAGCCAGGCATTCTGTCCAGAGTCCACATCCACAGCCACCACTTTAGTGACCAGATAGCCCACATCTGCTGAACGAGGCACCATCTCAGCCACCAGAGAGCCCCCAGTCTGGACTGGGTACAGCACCTGAGGGGCGTTATCGTTCTGATCCTGAACCAGGATTTTCACAGTCACATTGCTGCTGAGAGGAGGAGAGCCTCCGTCCTGCGCTTTGACGCAGAACCGGAAATCCTTGATCTGCTCGTAGTCAAAGGAGCGCACTGCATGGATGACTCCGCTATCTGCACTAACGGACACATATGAGGAGACTGGCACTCCGTTAACAGAGGAGTCCTCCAGTATGTAAGAGACACGCGCGTTCTGGTTCCAGTCAGCGTCTGTGGCTTTCACTGTGAATATAGAGAGGCCCGGGCTGTTGTTTTCTACAATGTAGGCCTCATACGAGCTCCTGTCAAAGACAGGCGCGTTGTCATTCACATCAGAGATGTGTAACGTGAGAGTGACGCTGCTGGAGAGAGAGGGCACGCCCTCATCTGAACACGTGACTGTGATATTATACTGTGAATCTCTCTCTCGGTCTAATTCACTGTCTGTGATTATGTTATATAGATTATTAGCAGATGATGAAATTGCAAAAGGAATATTTTTATTAATCACACAGTGAACCTTTCCGTTTTCCTCTGAATCGGGGTCGTTCACGTCCATTACAGCTACTACTGTCTCAGAAGGACAATTTTCTAAGATAGATTCAGATGTAGAGATAACGTTAATTATGGGTGTGTTGTCGTTTATGTCAGTTATTTCAATAATAACTTTACTGGAATCAGAGAGACCCCCTCGATCAATTGCCTCAATATCAATCTCATACATTCTAGCTTTTTCATAGTCAATTGGTCCTTTTAGAAATATATTTCCCTTTTGTGTTATTTGGAATACATTTGAGTAGCTCCTCCTTCTATTCCCGATGACATAAGTAACCTCTCCATTGCTGCCTTTGTCTGCGTCGCTGGCGCTGACCTGCGTTATGAGCGTCCCATTTACAGCGTTTTCTTTAATGCTCGCTTTGTAAATGGATTGGCTAAATACGGGAGCATTATCATTTACATCTAACACTGTAATGTGAATAAGCATAGTCCCTGACCGCTGAGGCTCTCCCCCATCTACCGCTGTCAACAGTAACGAAATAATCTCCTCTTTCTCTCTGTCAAGGGACTTTTGCAAAATCATCTCCACCTTTTTACCTCCATCTGTTTGGTCATGCAGTTTGAGAATAAAACTCTCCGTGGGTTTTAGTGTATAACTCTGCAGACCATTTCGTCCTATATCAGGGTCTATCGCTATTTCCAGCATAAATTTAGAACCAACAGCAGCGGATTCACTGATTTCAAATCGCCTTTCCTCTTTATCGAAAGATGGAGGATTGTCGTTAATATCTGTAATCTCAACAGTGATGGGAAATACTTCGATTGGATTTTCTAAAACAATCTGAAAATGTAAAGCACACGGCGTTGTTTGTCCACAAAGGGCCTCACGGTCTATTTTCTCTTTGATGAGGAGGACGCCCCTCTCCTTGTTAAACTGAATGTATTCCTCACTTTCCCCTGTGTGAATACGAGCTTTACGCAACTGCAGCCGCTTAACATCGAGACCCAAATCATGAGCAATATTACCGACCAACGAGCCCTTGGCCATTTCTTCTGGAATAGAGTAACTGATCTGTCCCAGCGCACATCCAACAAAAGCAAACGACAAACACAGCAGCACTTGCCGTCCCATTGTCCTCAATAATAATTCTCCAGAGCGAATTCACCAGTCAGATAATCAAAACGTAACAAAACACCTCAGAATCCAAAAGCCAGGAGGAAAAAAGATACAATCCAAATTATGTTATGTGCTCCACCACGTACGCGTCTGTCTGACTGATTATTGTGGTGTGATGAAGAGGAAGGACTGGCAAAAATACAGGACTACAAACCGCTGTAATGCTGGTGAACAGCGGCCCAGTGAGTTCACAGTATGAAACTGTAAGTGTTGAATATATATATTTTTTTCCTCATTTGAAATAATAATAATAAATAATAATAATAATAATAATAGTTTTGATGTTGTTGTTGTTAATACACACATAGTCTAACTACTAAAACAGTACAGATCAATGGGAGAAAATAGACGAGGTGCTGGATCTTTCGCTATCCAAGGTACTGAAAGCGGACCATAGACAAACCAAAACAATCAAATTCTGCACTACAGTGATAGTAATAACGTGAAATCCTAACCTCTAGAGGAGAATCCGGTTCGTCCAAGATGCTCTTCTCACTCTGTATCCGCTGCATCGTCCCTGTTGAACTGGGATCCATTATCAGCACGTTCTGACTACCAGCTCTGCCAAACTTACAGTCACTCTTTCTGGAGTCTGTGGTCCTGCACGTGTCGTAATTGTACACGTGTGGGAGAGTCGCTGTGCCCAGAGTGTCTGAGTAACGTGGAGGATAATATGGGATCACTGGCAGATTGGAGTGATACAGGATGCGAGACTGTCTCCATCTGTAGATTTTCACTGAGATAATGACCACTACACACGTGATGAACAGAAAGGAGACTACAGCCAGAGCCAGCACTAAGTAAAAAGTCAGGTTGTCATTGTACTCCTTGTCGTGCGTAAAGTCAGTGAACTCAGACAGTACTTCAGGAAAGCTGTCCGCCACCGCCACGTTAACAATGACTGTAGCTGAACGAGAGGGCTGCCCGTTGTCCTCCACTATAACAGTCAGTCTCTGTTTGACTGCATCTTTATCAGTCACTTGGCGGATAGTTCTTATTTCTCCATTCTGTAAGCCCACTTCAAACAGCGCCCTGTCTGCGGCTTTCTGCAGTTTATAGGAGAGCCAGGCATTCTGTCCAGAGTCCACATCCACAGCCACCACTTTAGTGACCAGATAGCCCACATCTGCTGAACGAGGCACCATCTCAGCCACCAGAGAACCCCCAGTCTGGACTGGGTACAGCACCTGAGGGGCGTTATCGTTCTGATCCTGAACCAGGATTTTCACAGTCACATTGCTGCTGAGAGGAGGAGAGCCTCCGTCCTGCGCTTTGACGCAGAACCGGAAATCCTTGATCTGCTCGTAGTCAAAGGAGCGCACTGCATGGATGACTCCGCTATCTGCACTAACGGACACATATGAGGAGACTGGCACTCCGTTAACAGAGGAGTCCTCCAGTATGTAAGAGACACGCGCGTTCTGGTTCCAGTCAGCGTCTGTGGCTTTCACTGTGAATATAGAGAGGCCCGGGCTGTTGTTTTCTACAATGTAGGCCTCATACGAGCTCCTGTCAAAGACAGGCGCGTTGTCATTCACATCAGAGATGTGTAACGTGAGAGTGACGCTGCTGGAGAGAGAGGGCACGCCCTCATCTGAACACGTGACTGTGATATTATACTCAGAGGCTAACTCTCGGTCCAATTCATTGTCTGTTTCCAGCGTATAAAAATTTGCCGTGTTTGACCTAAGTATAAAGCGATCATCGTTCTCACTGAAACAGTGTACTCTACCATTTTCAGCAGAATCGACATCTTCTACTTTAATCATAGACACGGCAGTGTTCGGTTTTGCGTCCTCGGATATCACGTTTGATTTAGTCATTATATAAATATTAGGACGATTATCATTCAAGTCCAATACGTCTACTATTAATTTACAAGAGCCGGTCAGTCCCCCATGGTCACTAGCCCTGATATTAATCTGATATTGTTTGGACACCTCATAGTCAATCTTCCCATTTAATGTAACCTCACCACTTCCTCTATTTATCAAAAATAGATCACGTATTTCGTTTGCCACATTTGTAATCGAATACATAATTTGACCGTTAGATCCATGATCTGCATCTGTAGCAGTGACTTTAACTACCAGAGTGCCGAGGGGCGCATTTTCTTTAATTGATGCTTTATACACAGGCTGTAAAAACACCGGCTCGTTATCATTAAAGTCTAAAACTGTAACTCGTATTTGCATTGTTCCCGACATTTGGGGCACGCCTCCGTCTACTGCTGTCAGAACTAACGATAGATGATCTGTTTTCTCTCTGTCTAAAGGCGCATTTAAAACCATTTCAACATTTCTATTGTCTTCATCACCGTTCATTTTGAGGGAAAATGTATCACTAGGTTTGATAAAATAAGATTTTAAACTGTTGACTCCAACATCTAAATCGGTTGCGGTATCCAAAGTAAAAGATGTGCCTACTAAAGCAGATTCACTGATATTAAATTGTACGTCATTGTTTATAAAGACCGGAGGATTATCATTGACATCTACAATTTCCACAGTCGCACGGTAAAACTCCATGGGATTCTCCAGTAAAATCTGAAAATGCAGAGCACAAGGCATCACTTGTCGACATAGCAGCTCTCTGTCTATCCTATCCTTAATCAAAAGCACTCCCTTTTCTCTGTTCAGCTCAATACATGCAGTACCAGCTCCTGTAAAAACGCGAGCCTTTCCAGACTCGAGTCTTTTGATGTCCAAACCCAAATCTTGAGCTACGTTACCGACAATAGAACCCGGGGCCATTTCCTCAGGGATGGAGTAGCTCAGTTGTCCAAGCACAGTGCAGAAAAAAAAGAGGGCCACAATTAGCACGATTCGATGTTTCATCGTTCCGTTCAGTGCAGTTACTTTAAAAATCCTTTGAGGAAATCACTATCACGATGCCTTCTCAAAATATAACACAACACCGTCTGAAGTATCCACCACAAAAACAAAAAATATTCCAGAGACTCGTCGGTCTTTGTCAGTCACCCGTGTGCTTTAGATGTGCCAACGTCTTTACCACTATTGGAAGGAGGAGGTGCAACTAGACCGTCACTGCTGGAAAACCGGTACTTGGTAAACAGCGTCGCTATGAGTTCAAACACCAAACTGCAACATGCACCAAAGGCTGAAGAGTCACATGAAAAAAATACATCACGCACACTGTGTGTGCAGTGCCAAAGTCAGGTGGGCTGTAAACAAACACCACCCTTTTATATATTATAAACTTGTCTTATCCATTTTATTTTCACTCTAAAATGCTTTAAAAACTTCAAAAACAACTAAGTAAAGTAAGTTCTAGCAATTAAAAAAAATTAAATTAAATCTGGATCCATGATTAAGATATATATATATATATATATATATATATATATATATATATATATATATATATATATATATATATATATATGAAGATTTGATACAAAATATTGTAGAGTTAAACTGCAAATTTTGACTTGAGCAAGGTGCTTAAAATTTGAAATATATGTAGAAAGCCGACATTGTGAAAAAAAAAAAAGTGCACTAAAATTAATTGATATTAAATAATGACACAACAAAGATAATACCCAGTCTGTGTTATTTGATTTTAGTCATAATTAGAACACTTCTGATGATGTAAGACTATATCCATGGTACTGATGGAAAACTTAAAAAAAATTTATTTATTTATTTATTTATTTATTTATTTATTTATTATTATTATTATTATTATTTTACAAACGTCTAATCTCTGAAAGAAAATCTGTATCCGATCCATCAGCTGATTTACTAATATAATGTGCAATTAAATCAGTACATGTGAGTCCAAGCGCATCATTAAATAAAAAAAATACTGCCTCACCAATGTAGAGTTTGTGGATCTCTGATGTCCATTCTGGGCAGAATCAGTCCCGGTGTCATCAACACTGATCAGACTTTGACTCATGGGCTGCATGTATTTAATGTCACTCTTTCTGGAGTCTGTGGTCCTGCACGTGTCGTAATTGTACACGTGTGGGAGAGTCGCTGTGCCCAGAGTGTCTGAGTAACGTGGAGGATAATATGGGATCACTGGCAGATTGGAGTGATACAGGATGCGAGACTGTCTCCATCTGTAGATTTTCACTGAGATAATGACCACTACACACGTGATGAACAGAAAGGAGACTACAGCCAGAGCCAGCACTAAGTAAAAAGTCAGGTTGTCATTGTACTCCTTGTCGTGCGTAAAGTCAGTGAACTCAGACAGTACTTCAGGAAAGCTGTCCGCCACCGCCACGTTAACAATGACTGTAGCTGAACGAGAGGGCTGCCCGTTGTCCTCCACTATAACAGTCAGTCTCTGTTTGACTGCATCTTTATCAGTCACTTGGCGGATAGTTCTTATTTCTCCATTCTGTAAGCCCACTTCAAACAGCGCCCTGTCTGCGGCTTTCTGCAGTTTATAGGAGAGCCAGGCATTCTGTCCAGAGTCCACATCCACAGCCACCACTTTAGTGACCAGATAGCCCACATCTGCTGAACGAGGCACCATCTCAGCCACCAGAGAACCCCCAGTCTGGACTGGGTACAGCACCTGAGGGGCGTTATCGTTCTGATCCTGAACCAAGATCTTCACTGGGACCACTGAGCTCAGAGGAGGAGAGCCAGAGTCACGAGCTGTTACATTAAATATAACCTTCTTTATTTGCTCATAATCAAATGACTTTGCTGCAGAAATTATGCCATTTTCTGAACTCAGGGACACTAAAGAAGACAGAGACGCCCCATTAATTTCCCTTTCCTCTAAGAAGTATAAAATCCGAGCGTTTTGGCCCCAGTCTGCATCAGTCGCACGTACAGTGAAAATAGAAAATCCAGGTGAGTTATTCTCAGGTATTGTTCTACTATATTCTGATTCGTCAAACTTTGGGGGGTTGTCATTGACGTCGGAAACTTTGACCTGAATTGTTTTTCTGTTTGAAAGCGGCGGGGAGCCTTGATCAGTCACTGTTAGAGTAATATTATATTCTGAGACACTCTCTCTGTCTAACGCGTCATCAGTCACTATTGTATAATAACCAGACAATGAAGATTCAATTTTAAAAGGTAAATCAGAACTAATAGAACATTCTACTACACCGTTTCTCTCTGAGTCGTCGTCATGAACATTAATCACAGCTAAAGTTGTGCCTGGAGGGGCATCCTCGGAGATTGTGCTTGAAAATGACATGAGCTGAATAACAGGAGAGTTATCATTCACGTCAGTTACTTGGATAATCACTTTACATGTGTCAGAATAGCCTCCGTGGTCACTAGCCCGAACGTTCAATTGATATGACTTAAAAACTTCATAATCTAAATTGCCAGTGATTTTAATTTCTCCTGTTTTACTATTTACGTTAAATAACTGCTTAGCTTCTCTTGATACGCGAGAAAATGAAAAAACTACTTCACCATTGACTCCTGTATCTGCGTCAGTGGCGCTGACGGTGGTGACCACAGTTCCTATTGCAGAGTTTTCTTGAACCTCAGCTTTATACACCTGTTTACTACAGACTGGTGCATTATCGTTCGCGTCTAGTACAGTGATGTGAATACGTGCTGTTCCTGATCTCTGAGGTGCGCCTCCATCTGAAGCGACCAAAATCAGTGTATGTTCCTCATTTTTCTCTCGATCTAAAGGCGTTTCCAAAACCATCTCAACAAACTGACTCCCGTCAGACTGTGTTTGCATTTCAAGTTTAAAATGATCCGACGGTTTTAGGGTGTATCTTTGAATATCATTGACACCTACATCCGAATCGTCAGCTGTGTCTAACGAATAACGAGTGCCTGGTGAAACATTTTCAGCAATTTTTAAAACGATGTCATCTTTTGGAAAAGCTGGAGTATTGTCGTTCACATCTGTTACCTCCACAGTGACTCGATACAGCTGAATTGGATTCTCCAGAATCACCTCAAAACTAAAACTGCAGGGCGTTGATTTCTCACACAGCTCCTCTCGGTCGATTCGCTCTTTAACAACAAGGATGCCTTTGTCTCGATTTAAATCCACATATTGTCGACTTTCTTTAGTCACAATGCGAGCGTTCCCCGAGACCAGTCTTTGCACATCTATTCCCAAATCTCCAGCAATATTTCCAACGAAAGATCCCTCCGCCTGCTCTTCGGGAACAGAGTAACGAGCCTGTCCACACACGGACCTCAGCGTAAAGAGACAAAGGAGCGTGAGCCACTGCTCTCTTTGCACGATTTCTCTCAGTGATGCCATTTTGAGAATGAATCCGGGAGAAAAAACTGTTGTAGTCCGTTTAAAATATTTAGAAGAAAGCAATAGCGAAACGAATAAAACCAAAGGGAGTCCCGGCAGTATGAAACCACCGTCCTCTGTACCAATATACAGAGTGACGAATAAGAGGAGGATCATGAGGCAGGACAACAGCCGACAGTCAACAGCGGCGCTCAGAGTCCTAACGGGGTAATGTCCCCTGTCAAATGATTTACACATTAGTCTTATAAAAAAAACAAACAGACCAATGAATACGGGCTCTGAAAAAGCTCTATTTACTAATAGCCTATAATATTTAAATCAATGAAAACAATCCAAATGATTATAGTTGTTAATTTTATGTTTTCCACAGTTTTATTTCTTGACGTTGGTGACGTTATGGTAATATATTATTAGACACTTATAATTTTATATTAGTGTTATATTTAAAAAATATTAGTTAATGAGGATTATTATATCAAATGTAGGGAGTAGTTGTGAAAAATGATTTCATACAATACCGTTTCAGTACCAGAGACAGCGTTTACGACACAGTAAATCAAGCGGAAAAAAATATACGAAATACTCACCAGGGTTGACATATTGGAGCCTGCAAATTGTTTCTCTAATTGTTGGGCGTCAGTTTCAGCTCCCCCAACGTCCAGTAAACTTTGACTCATGGGCTGCATGTATTTAATGTCACTCTTTCTGGAGTCTGTGGTCCTGCACGTGTCGTAATTGTACACGTGTGGGAGAGTCGCTGTGCCCAGAGTGTCTGAGTAACGTGGAGGATAATATGGGATCACTGGCAGATTGGAGTGATACAGGATGCGAGACTGTCTCCATCTGTAGATTTTCACTGAGATAATGACCACTACACACGTGATGAACAGAAAGGAGACTACAGCCAGAGCCAGCACTAAGTAAAAAGTCAGGTTGTCATTGTACTCCTTGTCGTGCGTAAAGTCAGTGAACTCAGACAGTACTTCAGGAAAGCTGTCCGCCACCGCCACGTTAACAATGACTGTAGCTGAACGAGAGGGCTGCCCGTTGTCCTCCACTATAACAGTCAGTCTCTGTTTGACTGCATCTTTATCAGTCACTTGGCGGATAGTTCTTATTTCTCCATTCTGTAAGCCCACTTCAAACAGCGCCCTGTCTGCGGCTTTCTGCAGTTTATAGGAGAGCCAGGCATTCTGTCCAGAGTCCACATCCACAGCCACCACTTTAGTGACCAGATAGCCCACATCTGCTGAACGAGGCACCATCTCAGCCACCAGAGAACCCCCAGTCTGGACTGGGTACAGCACCTGAGGGGCGTTATCGTTCTGATCCTGAACCAGGATTTTCACAGTCACATTGCTGCTGAGAGGAGGAGAGCCTCCGTCCTGCGCTTTGATTACGCACACAAACTCTTTAGTTTGTTCATAATCAAATGAGCGCGCGGCACTAATAACTCCGTTTTCTGAATTAACAGAGATATAACCAGAAACAGGAGAGCCACCAATGTCACACTCCTCTAAAATATATGACACATGCGCGTTCTGGTTTTCATCCGGGTCTTTGGCAACGACACTTAGCACAGAAAAACCAGGTGAGTTATTTTCTGTTATAGCGGCGCTGTAGACCACATGTGTGAACATCGGAGGGCTGTCATTCACATCTGAAATCTTTATATTGAAAGTTTTATTAGCTGAAAGTGGAGGTTTTCCAGAGTCTGAGGCAATTACTGTAATGTTAAATTCTGATAAAGTCTCTCGATCAAATGGTGCATTGGATACAAGTGCATAGTAGTTTCTAACATTAAATTTGATTTCAACAGCAGTTCCAACCACTGTGCACCTCACCTGTCCATTCTCATCCGAATCTAAATCTTTTACATTAATTATACCGATGGTGGTGCCCACGGGAGCGTCTTCTGAAACTGGAGTGGTGAACGACATGACGTTAATAACAGGCACATTATCATTTTCGTCAATTATATCTATTTCTACTTTACTTGTGTCGGTTTGCCCACCTTGGTCTTTAGCTTCAACCCTAAACTCTATTTTCTTGTCTTTTTCAAAGTCAATATCGTTAGCGACAGAAATACTCCCAGTGAACTCATTTATTTCAAAGAAGTCAGACATGGGAGCATTTGATTTGGAAAAAGAATATGTCACTTGACCATTTGGTCCACTGTCTAGGTCACTAGCATTTACCGTAACGACATGTGTGCCTTTGGGAGAATTTTCCGTCACAGATGCTTTATAAATACTCTGATTAAACACAGGGGCGTTGTCATTGGCATCTAACACCACTACATTTATATTTACTGTACCAGATCTCTGCGGACTTCCTCCATCCACAGCCACCAGTTTAAGATTAAGGTGCGACTGTTTCTCTCTGTCTAATGCCTTCTGAAGCACCATTTGAATGTAGTTACTGCCGTCTTTGTCAAGATGCTGCTTAAAAACAAAATTTTCAGATGGGGTCAAGATATATTTTCGCAATGAATTTTCTCCTACATCAGCATCCCGTGCAGCTTCCAAATCAAAACGTGATCCAAGTGTAGCCAATTCACTAATTTCAAAATCCAAGCGTTTACTCTGAAAAGTAGGAGCATTGTCGTTTACATCCAGCACCTCTATAGTCACAGGGTGTAACTCCATCGGGTTTTCCAGTAAAATCTCAAACGTGAAGCTGCAGGGCGTCACGTCTCCACAGAGCTGCTCTCTGTCTATCCTCTCATTCACCACCAGAGTCCCTTTGTCTGTCTTCAGCTCGGCGTACTGAACATTTTCTCCAGTCACGATACGAGCTCGGCCAGAACGAAGCCTTTTTATGTCCAAACCCAAGTCCTGTGCAACGTTACCAATAAGAGAGCCCTTCCTCATCTCCTCTGGGATTGAGTAGCGGATCTGTGCGTCGACTTGAATCAAAAATAACATCAAGAAAATACACGACGACATTGCTTCGAAAGAAAGCACGAAGAATTATCTAATGATGTAATGTAAGACGTTTAAATAGTCCAAATGCCATGACGAAGAAAAATTGTCCAATCAATCCACGTTAACAGAACTGCATACAATGTTAGATCTCTAACTTCATCGGGCTGTAGCGATGAAAGCAGTCTGAAAATCTGATGTGTTCCTCGAGACAAAACGCAGTGATGGGAGGGAATAATACAAATCACAAAACGTTCTCAACAACTCACAGGACAACAGCGTCACTATGAGGCCAAACACAAAAACTACTGGCCAGAGGCTTAGTTGGACGTATAATATAACTGGCAACAAGCAGATTCGCCTTTGCAAAGGTCATATTAAACGATAAAGCAGTACAACAGCAGAGTATAAAAACATATTTAAGAAGTAATTACCAGAGCAAGTTTTTAAATAATAACAATAATAAAACAAAGAATGACATGTAAGTGCCAGAGCTAAACATTTATGTAAATTATTGCAGAAAAAAGTAATAATTTGCCCCCCCATTTTTTATTTTTATTTTTATTTTTTTAATCTACATAAAAAAAATTAAATTTAATTAAATTTTTAAAAAAGTGATCATTTTACAATTATGTATGTAACTTATTTGATGGAAATGGAAAGGCTGACAATGTAAAAAATTACAGACGTTTGACCATAATTGGCTCCAGAACTTAAACTAAAAATATCAGCACCATGGACAGTGGGACAGGGCACGGTTTTGAAGGAGTTTATGCAAAAGAGGACAATGAAGTCGAAAAAATGTAGACTGATTTTGGATTTAGATGAACTGAAAACGTACAAATGTAACTGCTCAACCAAAAGTAAAAACGGATTAGATGAATTAACAGTAATTTATAGTATAGTAACATACTGTATTTGTAAGAGTTTGGATAACTAAAGCCTTCATAAAGTAATCATTTGGGATATATATATATATATATATATATATATATATATATATATATATATATATATACACACACACACACACAGACACACACACACAACGTAACAACGTAATCAGAACGTGTTTGTCCAAGCGCATCATTAAAATAAACAAAATAGTGCCTCACCAATGTAGAGTTTGTGGATCTCTGATGTCCATTCTGCGCAGAATCAATCTCGACGTCATCAACACTGACCAGACTTTGACTCATGGGCTGCATGTATTTAATGTCACTCTTTCTGGAGTCTGTGGTCCTGCACGTGTCGTAATTGTACACGTGTGGGAGAGTCGCTGTGCCCAGAGTGTCTGAGTAACGTGGAGGATAATATGGGATCACTGGCAGATTGGAGTGATACAGGATGCGAGACTGTCTCCATCTGTAGATTTTCACTGAGATAATGACCACTACACACGTGATGAACAGAAAGGAGACTACAGCCAGAGCCAGCACTAAGTAAAAAGTCAGGTTGTCATTGTACTCCTTGTCGTGCGTAAAGTCAGTGAACTCAGACAGTACTTCAGGAAAGCTGTCCGCCACCGCCACGTTAACAATGACTGTAGCTGAACGAGAGGGCTGCCCGTTGTCCTCCACTATAACAGTCAGTCTCTGTTTGACTGCATCTTTATCAGTCACTTGGCGGATAGTTCTTATTTCTCCATTCTGTAAGCCCACTTCAAACAGCGCCCTGTCTGCGGCTTTCTGCAGTTTATAGGAGAGCCAGGCATTCTGTCCAGAGTCCACATCCACAGCCACCACTTTAGTGACCAGATAGCCCACATCTGCTGAACGAGGCACCATCTCAGCCACCAGAGAACCCCCAGTCTGGACTGGGTACAGCACCTGAGGGGCGTTATCGTTCTGATCCTGAACCAGGATTTTCACAGTCACATTGCTGCTGAGAGGAGGAGAGCCTCCGTCCTGCGCTTTGACGCAGAACCGGAAATCCTTGATCTGCTCGTAGTCAAAGGAGCGCACTGCATGGATGACTCCGCTATCTGCACTAACGGACACATATGAGGAGACTGGCACTCCGTTAACAGAGGAGTCCTCCAGTATGTAAGAGACACGCGCGTTCTGGTTCCAGTCAGCGTCTGTGGCTTTCACTGTGAATATAGGAGAGGCCCGGGCTGTTGTTTTCTACAATGTAGGCCTCATACGAGCTCCTGTCAAAGACAGGCGCGTTGTCATTCACATCAGAGATGTGTAACGTGAGAGTGACGCTGCTGGAGAGAGAGGGCACGCCCTCATCTGAACACGTGACTGTGATGTTATGCTGTGGGTTCTGTTCTCTGTCTAAAGTGACTTCTGAAACAATAGAATAAAACTCATTTGAGGTGGATTTTATTTTAAAGGGAGCGTACATTTGTATACTACACTCCACCTTTCCATTGTTTTCTGAATCAGGGTCATTTACACTTAACATAGCTATCACTGTTTCGGGGGGTGAATTCTCTACAACTGCGTTTGCTTTAGAAACTATGTTAATATTGGGCGCATTATCATTCACGTCAACTACATCAACTATTACTTTTGTAGAGTCTGACATGCCACCACTGTCCACAGCTTCAACGTCCAATTCATAGGTTGACGTTTTTTCATAGTCAAGTTCCCCAGTCAAAACAATCCCTCCACTTTTGTTATCAATTGTAAATAGTTGTGATAAGTGTGGTTTATTAGTTGAAACTCGGTATGTAACATCGGCATTTACGCCTATATCTTTGTCTGACGCACTAACACTTACAACACTAGTACCGATTAAAGAGTTCTCCAGTATTTTTGCTCTGTACAATGGTCTGGAGAAAACAGGTGCGTTGTCGTTCACGTCTAGCACAGTCACAAATATCTGCATTGTTCCCGACATCTGCGGCTCCCCTCCGTCTGTAGCGGTTAATAGTAATGGGATATGCGCCTGTTTTTCCCGATCTAAAGCTTTCTGTAAAACCATCTCCACCTTTTTACCACCAACCTCGCTCTTCTCCCATTTCAGAGCGAAATTGTCCACAGGACTCAGTACATAATTTTGTAATCCGTTTCTCCCAATATCGGCGTCATTAGCTCCATCTAAAATGAATTTAGATCCTAATATTGCTGACTCGCTGATCTCAAATCGTTTTTCTGCATTGGTGAAACTCGGGTAGTTGTCGTTTATATCTGTAATTTCTACTGTAATTCGAAACATTTCCATCGGATTTTCCAAAATTAACTGAAAATCTAAAGCACAAGGCGTCGTCTCACCGCAGAACGCCTCTCTGTCGATCCTCTCCTGGATAAACAGGACTCCTCTTTCTTTATTCAGACCGATGTATTCGACATTGTTTCCCGTATATACACGTGCTTTTCCTGATTTGAGTCGTTTCAAATCTATGCCCAAATCCTGCGCTATGTTTCCAACTACAGAGCCTTTGGGCATTTCTTCAGGAACGGAGTAACTGACCTGAGCGAACACCGAGTCCAGGCACAAAACACAGAGCAACAGCAGTGATTGAGATCCCATTGTCAAACCCATTGTCGCCGCAAAGACTGTAATCCACATAGAATAAAAGTTGGGAAAAAAGATAAATTGTACTCATTAAAGTGTTACAGCAAAATCAACATAAACAATAATTGGTGATAATATTCCGTCGGAAAGCATAGATCTACAATCGCGTCTCCTCCGTCTGCTTTGACTCAAGCGAGATAGAAGAAAAGGGTGGCCCACAAAGCAATGTTCCCAACTCGCGAGTCAACAGCGACACTTTGAGTACAATTAGAAAATTACAAGTCACAAAGTACAAGATGCAGAAGAATAAACAAAACAATATTGCTACCAGAGTGGAGAAACTAAATTATTCATCTTCAGAAAACAAGAAAATAGGTATAACACTGTCCAAGGTGCTGAAAATATATAAACAAATGCAATATGTAACTGAAACCATTGGGCAATTTAATAAAAGAAATGTGGATTTTGAATAAAGTTTCAAACCTCTAGAGGAGAGTCTGGTTCGTCCAGGATGCTCTTCTCACTCTGTATCCGCTGCATCGTCCCTGTTGAACTGGGATCCATTATCAGCACGTTCTGACTACCAGCTCTGCCAAACTTACAGTCACTCTTTCTGGAGTCTGTGGTCCTGCACGTGTCGTAATTGTACACGTGTGGGAGAGTCGCTGTGCCCAGAGTGTCTGAGTAACGTGGAGGATAATATGGGATCACTGGCAGATTGGAGTGATACAGGATGCGAGACTGTCTCCATCTGTAGATTTTCACTGATATAATGACCACTACACACGTGATGAACAGAAAGGAGACTACAGCCAGAGCCAGCACTAAGTAAAAAGTCAGGTTGTCATTGTACTCCTTGTCGTGCGTAAAGTCAGTGAACTCAGACAGTACTTCAGGAAAGCTGTCCGCCACCGCCACGTTAACAATGACTGTAGCTGAACGAGAGGGCTGCCCGTTGTCCTCCACTATAACAGTCAGTCTCTGTTTGACTGCATCTTTATCAGTCACTTGGCGGATAGTTCTTATTTCTCCATTCTGTAAGCCCACTTCAAACAGCGCCCTGTCTGCGGCTTTCTGCAGTTTATAGGAGAGCCAGGCATTCTGTCCAGAGTCCACATCCACAGCCACCACTTTAGTGACCAGATAGCCCACATCTGCTGAACGAGGCACCATCTCAGCCACCAGAGAACCCCCAGTCTGGACTGGGTACAGCACCTGAGGGGCGTTATCGTTCTGATCCTGAACCAGGATTTTCACAGTCACATTGCTGCTGAGAGGAGGAGAGCCTCCGTCCTGCGCTTTGATTACGCACACAAACTCTTTGGTTTGTTCATAATCAAATGAGCGCGCGGCACTAATAACTCCGTTTTCTGAATTGACAGATATATAACCAGAAACAGGAGAGCCACCAATGTCACACTCCTCTAAAATATATGACACATGCGCGTTCTGGTTTTCATCCGGGTCTTTAGCAACGACACTTAGCACAGAAAAGCCAGGGGAGTTATTCTCAGTTATAGTAGTACTGTAGAGCGTACTTGAGAACACTGGAGAGTTATCATTCACATCAGAGACCTTTAGATGAAACATCTGTGTTGCAGAGAGTGAAGGCTTTCCTGAGTCTGAGGCGATCACTGTGATGTTAAATTCTGACAAACGCTCCCGGTCTAATGGGGCATTGGTAACCAGCGCGTAATAGTTTCTAACACTGACTTTTATTTCGACAGGAGCGTTTCCTTCAACTGTGCATCTCACCAGTCCGTTTTCATTTGAATCCAAGTCTTTAACATTAATTATACCGATGGTTGTCCCTACGGGAGAGTCCTCGGACACAGGACTAGTAAAAGACATTAAGTTAATCAATGGTGCATTATCGTTAACGTCAGTAATATGTATTTCAACTTCACAAGTGTCAGTGAGTCCACCTTGGTCTTTGGCTTCTACCCTAAACACGAACGTATTATCCTTTTCATAATCCATGTTTTTTTCCACAAAAATTGTTCCAGTAATTTGATCTATGTTAAAGTAACCGCCTTTTGGCGGCTTAGATTTTGAAAAAGAGTATGTTACTTTTCCGTTTGCCCCCATGTCAATATCACTGGCGTTTACTGTAACAACATGTGTGCCTTTGGAAGAATTTTCAGGCACAGATGTTTTATAAATACTTTGATTAAACACAGGAGCGTTATCATTGACATCTAAGACAACTATATTGATATTTACTGTGCCAGATCTCTGCGGAGTTCCTCCATCCACAGCCACTAATTTGAGGTTAAGGCGCGGTTCTTTTTCTCTGTCTAACGAATTTTGTAGGACCATCACACTATATTTCGTACCGTCAGGATTAACGTGCTGCTTTAAAACGAAATTATCATTTGCAGTCAAAATATAGTTTTGTAAGCCATTTCCCCCCACATCGGCATCGCCTGCTGCCTCCAAGTCAAAGCGCGATCCTATTATTGCTGTTTCACCAATTTCAAAATCCAGTTGTTCACTCTGAAAAGTAGGAGCGTTGTCGTTTATGTCCAGCACCTCTATAGTCACAGGGTGTAACTCCATCGGGTTTTCCAGTAAAATCTCAAACGTGAAGCTGCAGGGCGTCACGTCTCCACAGAGCTGCTCTCTGTCTATCCTCTCATTCACCACCAGAGTCCCTTTGTCTGTCTTCAGCTCGGCGTACTGAACATTTTCTCCAGTCACGATACGAGCTCGGCCAGAACGAAGCCTTTTTATGTCCAAACCCAAGTCCTGTGCAACGTTACCAATAAGAGAGCCCTTCCTCATCTCCTCTGGGATTGAGTAGCGGATCTGTGCGTCGACTTGAATCAAAATTAACATCATGAAAATACACGACGATATAGCTTGTACAGATGGCACAAAAAATGATGTTACACGTTGAAATAGTCCAAATGCCATGGTGAAAACAAACAAATCACAATAATCCACGTTAACAGAACTACATACAGTATTAGGTTTCCAGTTTTCCGTTGTGGCGATGGACGCGGACTGAAAACCTGTGCCACTGGAGACAAAACGCAGTGATGGGAGGGAATAACACAGACCCACAGAACGCTCTAAACGACTCACAGGACAACAGCGTCACTGTGAGGCCAAACACAGAAACTATTGGACAAAAACGTGGGCGAATACAGTAACGGGAAACAAACGGATTGGATTTTGCTCTTGGTGTATTAAATTATATGGCAAAACCATTACCATGTATATTATTTATTATTGTAACTACTTATTTAATGTAAGTAATTACTAGAAAATATAGCAGTTAATAGCAACATTTAAACAAATAATGGCATGTTATATCAAAATATTTCAATTTATTACTGCAGAAAAATAGCACAAGTTTGACCAAAAATGGCATTTTGTGTTATGTAACCACATAAAGCAGTCCAAACTCCGAAGTGACAATTTGGCATTCATGCATTTATATTTATGATGACGAGGGGAACTCTGAAAACATAACATAACAAAAAAAAAAAAAAAAAAAAAAAAAAAAAAAAAAGTTTGACTGTCGCTGGCTCCAGAACTTTAAAACAAGCAGCACCATGGACAGTGCACAGCTTAGAAAAACTACACGTAGAACATGACTGTATTTTATTAGTATTTACTTTAGTTTAGTTTGGTTATTTAATGAGACATGGGAAGTGCACAATATACATTAACCTTAACAGGTTAAATGCATTGCATCAGGTTGTAGCGCAAGTGCTAATTTCCACCTGTAGTCCCTGGGCCGGTTGATGTGTAGGAAAAATGTATACTGCATAAATTACATTACTAATAGTATTTAAGGGAAATTATTTTAATGAGAATATAAAGCTAAACAAAGCTCTGATAAAGTGGACGTAAAAGGGCCTGACTCAAACAAATTTAGAAGTATAATGTGTATATGCAGTAAAATATCTATGTGTTTGTCCAAGCAAATCATTAAAATAAAAATAGTGCCTCACCAATGTAGAGTTTGTGGATCTCTGATGTTCATTCTGCGCAGAATCAGTCCCGATGTCATCAACACTGACCAGACTTTGACTCATGGGCTGCATGTATTTAATGTCACTCTTTCTGGAGTCTGTGGTCCTGCACGTGTCGTAATTGTACACGTGTGGGAGAGTCGCTGTGCCCAGAGTGTCTGAGTAACGTGGAGGATAATATGGGATCACTGGCAGATTGGAGTGATACAGGATGCGAGACTGTCTCCATCTGTAGATTTTCACTGAGATAATGACCACTACACACGTGATGAACAGAAAGGAGACTACAGCCAGAGCCAGCACTAAGTAAAAAGTCAGGTTGTCATTGTACTCCTTGTCGTGCGTAAAGTCAGTGAACTCAGACAGTACTTCAGGAAAGCTGTCCGCCACCGCCACGTTAACAATGACTGTAGCTGAACGAGAGGGCTGCCCGTTGTCCTCCACTATAACAGTCAGTCTCTGTTTGACTGCATCTTTATCAGTCACTTGGCGGATAGTTCTTATTTCTCCATTCTGTAAGCCCACTTCAAACAGCGCCCTGTCTGCGGCTTTCTGCAGTTTATAGGAGAGCCAGGCATTCTGTCCAGAGTCCACATCCACAGCCACCACTTTAGTGACCAGATAGCCCACATCTGCTGAACGAGGCACCATCTCAGCCACCAGAGAACCCCCAGTCTGGACTGGGTACAGCACCTGAGGGGCGTTATCGTTCTGATCCTGAACCAGGATCTTAACTGAGACCACTGAGCTCAGAGGAGGAGAGCCAGAGTCACGAGCTGTTACATTAAAATCAAATTTCTTTACTTGCTCATAATCAAAGGATTTGACTGCAGAAATTACGCCATTTTCTGAATTCAGCGACACTAAAGAAGACAGAGACGCACCATTAATTTCCATTTCCTCCAGGAAGTATGAAATCCGGGCGTTTTGGCCCCAGTCTGCATCAGTCGCACGTACAGTGAATATAGAAAATCCAGGTGAGTTATTCTCAGGTATTGTTCTACTATATTCTGATTCGTCAAACTTTGGGGGGTTGTCATTGACGTCGGAAACTTTGACCTGAATTGTTTTTCTGTTTGAAAGCGGCGGGGAGCCTTGATCAGTCACTGTTAGAGTAATATTATATTCTGAGACACTCTCTCTGTCTAACGCGTCATCAGTCACTATTGTATAATAACCAGACAATGAAGATTCAATTTTAAAAGGTAAATCAGAACTAATAGAACATTCTACTACACCGTTTCTCTCTGAGTCGTCGTCATGAACATTAATCACAGCTAAAGTTGTGCCTGGAGGGGCATCCTCGGAGATTGTGCTTGAAAATGACATGAGCTGAATAACAGGAGAGTTATCATTCACGTCAGTTACCTGGATAATCACGCTGCATGTGTCAGAATAGCTTCCGTGGTCACTAGCCCGAACGTTCAATTGATGAGACTTTGATTTTTCATAATCTAATTTACCCGTGATTGTAATTTCTCCTGTTTTGGCATTTATGCCAAACAGTTGCTTGGCCTCTTTACTGACGTGAGCAAATGAAAATGTAACGTCACTATTGACTCCTGTATCTGCGTCAGTGGCGCTGACGGTGGTGACCACAGTTCCTATTGCAGAGTTTTCTTGAACCTCAGCTTTATACACCTGTTTACTACAGACTGGTGCATTATCATTTATATCTAGTACAGTGATGTGAATACGTGCTGTTCCTGATCTCTGAGGTGCGCCTCCATCTGAAGCGACCAAAGTCAGTGTATGTTCCTCATTTTTCTCTCGATCTAAAGGCGTTTCCAAAATCATCTCAACAAATTGACTCCCATCAGGGCGACTCTGTGTTTCCAATTTAAAATGATCATTAGGTTTTAGTGTGTATTTTTGAATATCATTAATACCTACATCCAAATCATCAGCTCGTTCCAACGCAAACCGTGTCCCTGGTGCAGCAGTTTCAACTATATTCAAATGTAATACGTCTTTGGCAAACGCTGGAGTATTGTCGTTCACATCTGTTACCTCCACAGTGACTCGATACAGCTGAATTGGATTCTCCAGAATCACCTCAAAACTAAAACTGCAGGGCGTTGTTTTCTCACACAGCTCCTCTCGGTCGATTCGCTCTTTAACAACAAGGATGCCTTTGTCTCGATTTAAATCCACATAATTGTCGACTTTCTTTAGTCACAATGCGAGCGTTCCCCGAGACCAGTCTTTGCACATCTATTCCCAAATCTCCAGCAATATTTCCAACGAAAGATCCCTCCGTCTGTTCTTCGGGAACAGAGTAACGAGCCTGTCCACACACGGACCTCAGCGTAAAGAGACAAAGAACCAGGCCGAGCCACTGCCCTCTGTGAGAGACTCCCTTCAATGAAGCCATTGCAGATATTTACAAATATGAGAAATCCGTTTAAAATATTTAAAGAGAATAATATCCAACAGCATAAAAGCTACAATGAATCCCGCAGTCTGAAACGACCGTCCTCTAGAACAGTAAATGTGAAATGTAGAATAGAGGGAGGATCGTTGCACAATATTACACTCTACAGTCAACAGCGGCGCTCAGAGTCCAGACGGGGTAATGTATCCAGATGGAATAAATTATTATTAAGAAGAAAATAATTATTTAATTCATTTTTAAAATATATTACTGGAGAATGCGCCATTAGACTTAATATTTTCTCAAATTTTAAATATATATTTTTTTAATTTTCCTGATTGATTTCTTCAGTAAGTGGTGATCTGATAGTATTAGCGTACTACATGACTATATTGTAGCATAGTAGTGTTACATATTAAATTGTAATGGGTTTTAATAATTAGTAAATCAAATAAGGCCAATACCTGAATAAAAGAGACTTGTACATTTCACCTAAACTGATCTGGAGATTTTCAGCACCAGAGACAGCGTTCTGGACCCACACTGCAGCAGCAAGAAATAGCTTTATTCAAAGTACTCACCAGAGTTGACATATTGGAGCCTGCAAACTGTTTCTCAAATGTTGGGCTTCAGAATCGGTTCCACCAACGTCCAGTAAACTTTGACTCATGGGCTGCATGTATTTAATGTCACTCTTTCTGGAGTCTGTGGTCCTGCACGTGTCGTAATTGTACACGTGTGGGAGAGTCGCTGTGCCCAGAGTGTCTGAGTAACGTGGAGGATAATATGGGATCACTGGCAGATTGGAGTGATACAGGATGCGAGACTGTCTCCATCTGTAGATTTTCACTGAGATAATGACCACTACACACGTGATGAACAGAAAGGAGACTACAGCCAGAGCCAGCACTAAGTAAAAAGTCAGGTTGTCATTGTACTCCTTGTCGTGCGTAAAGTC
>NW_026571207.1:24073669-24136480 GCF_026225935.1 Boleophthalmus pectinirostris | reverse complement strand
GAGCCAGGCATTCTGTCCAGAGTCCACATCCACAGCCACCACTTTAGTGACCAGATAGCCCACATCTGCTGAACGAGGCACCATCTCAGCCACCAGAGAACCCCAGTCTGGACTGGGTACAGCCTGAGGGCGTTATCGTTCTGATCCTGAACCAGGATTTTCACAGTCACATTGCTGCTGAGAGGAGGAGAGCCTCCGTCCTGCGCTTTGATTACGCACACAAACTTTGTTTGTTCATAATCAAATGAGCGCGCGGCACTAATAACTCCGTTTCTGAATTAACAGAGATAAACCAGAAACAGGAGAGCCACCAATGTCACACTCCTCTAAAATATATGACACATGCGCGTTCTGGTTTTCATCCGGGTCTTTGCAACGACACTTAGCACAGAAAACCAGGGAATTATTCTCTGTTATAGCGGCGCTGTAGACCAAAGTGAACACTCGAGAGTTATCATTCACATCGAGAATCTTTATATTGAAAGTTTGTTTAGCTGAAAGTGAGGCTTTCCTGAGTCTGAGGCGATTACTGTGATGTTAAATTCTGATAAAGTCTCCGTCAAATGGTGCATTGGTAACCAGTGCGTAATAGTTTCTAACATTACTTTGATTTCAACAGCAGTTCCCCACTGTGCATCTCACCTGTCCATTCTCATCCGAATCCAATCTTTTACATTAATTATACGATGGTGGTGCCCACGGGAGCGTCTTCTGAAACTGGAGTGGTGAAACGACATGAACGTTAATAACAGGCTGCATTATCATTTTCGTCAATTATATCTATTTCTACTTACTTGTGTCGTTGCCCACCTTGGTCTTTAGCTTCAACCCTAAACTCTATTTTCTGGTTTTTTCAAAGTCAATATGTTAGCGCACAAAATACTCCCAGTGAACTCATTTATTTCAAAGAAGTCAGACATGGGAGCATTTGATTTGGAAAAAGAATATGTCACTTGACCATTTGGTCCACTGTCTAGGTCACTAGCATTTACCGTAACGACATGTGTGCCTTTGGGAGAATTTTCCGTCACAGATGCTTTATAAATACTTCTGATTAAACACAGGGCGTTGTCATTGCATCTAACACACTATATTGATATTTACTGTACCAGATCTCTGCGGACTTCCTCCATCCACAGCCACCAGTTTTAAGATTAAGGTGCGACTGTTTCTCTCTGTCTAATGCCTTCTGAAGCACCATTTGAATGTAGTTACTGCCGTCTTTTAAGATGCTGCTTAAAAAACAAAATTTTCAGATGGGGTCAAGATATATTTTAACCAATTTTCTCCTACATCAGCATCCCGTGCAGCTTCCAAATCAAAACGTGATCCAATTGTGGCGGATTCGCTTATTTCAAAATCCAAGCGTTTACTCTGAAAAGTAGGAGCGTTGTCGTTTATATCCAGCACCTCTATAGTCACAGGGTGTAACTCCATCGGGTTTTCAGTAAAATCTCAAACGTGAAGCTGCAGGGCGTCACGTCTCCACAGAGCTGCTCTCTGTCTATCCTCTCATTCACCACCAGAGTCCCTTTGTCTGTCTTCAGCTCGGCGTACTGAACATTTTCTCCAGTCACGATACGAGCTCGGCCTGAACGAAGCCTTTTTATGTCCAAACCCAAGTCCTGTGCAACGTTACCAATAAGAGAGCCCTTCCTCATCTCCTCTGGGATTGAGTAGCGGATCTGTGCGTCGACTTGAATCAAAAATAACATCAAGAAAATACACGACGATATAGCTTGTACAGATGGCACAAAAAATGATGTTACACGTTGAAAAAGTCCAAATGCCATGGTGAAAACAAACAAATCAAATCAATCACGTTAACAGAACTACATACAGTATTAGGTTTCCAGTTTTCCAGGCTATATTTCCGTTGTGGCGATGGACGCGGACTGAAAACCTGTGCCACTGGAGACAAAACGCAGTGATGGGAGGGAATAACACAGACCCACAGAACGCTCTAAACGACTCACAGGACAACAGCGTCACTTTGAGGCCAAACACAGAAACTATTGGCCATACTTGGGCGTATTCATTAACGGGAAGCAAGTGGATTGGCCTTTTGCAATGGTCACATTAAAAATGGAGCAAAACAGTATATAGCCATATTATGTATATATATTTTATATTAATTAAGAAGTATTTTATTGAAGATTTGGCAGTTTTATACAATAACAGTAATCAAACTAAGACTGGCAAGCAAGTGTCAGAGCAAAACATTTAAACTTAATTACGTAAGTTACTGTAAAAAAAACAAAAAAAACCTAACATGAATTAAAGAAAAACATAATTATTTCTCATATCTACCTAAAGCATTCCTAATTATAGTATTAATTTTACGTTAATGTATTTAATATGAATAAATAATAATAATAATAATAATAATAATACATCAAACTTATAAAGAGCTTTTTGGACACTCAGATGTTTCACAAAAAAATAGGAAACAACAGGGGAGAAAAAATGGTAGAAAATCGCGGTGGAAATCATGGAAAACAAAAGAAAATATAAAAACATGACATTATAAAAAGTTGGCTACAAAAATAAAATTAAAAATAAAGGCAAAAATTTAACCAAATCAGCACCATGGATAGTACACAACTCAGAAAAAATACAAGTATAATGACAGCAGAAAAGAAAAATGTGTACTGAAGTTTGAGTTACATTACCTGAAAATCTAAATATTGCGCTGCTCAATTTTAAGTTAAAAAAGTATTGATAAGAAATTTAAATATAATTAAGAGGGAAAATAAATCAACCAAGCACTGAAAGAGCACAATAACGCTCAATGACCTTACTCAAACTAATTTACCATAAAAATGTTTGTATTTAATGGAATCAGTAGACGCAAGTTCAAGCGCATCATTAAATAAAAAAATAATGTCTCACCAATGTAGAGTTTGTGGATCTCTGATGTCCATTTTGCGCAGAATCAGTCCCGACGTCATCAACACTGACCAGACTTTGACTCATGGGCTGCATGTATTTAATGTCACTCTTTCTGGAGTCTGTGGTCCTGCACGTGTCGTAATTGTACACGTGTGGGAGAGTCGCTGTGCCCAGAGTGTCTGAGTAACGTGGAGGATAATATGGGATCACTGGCAGATTGGAGTGATACAGGATGCGAGACTGTCTCCATCTGTAGATTTTCACTGAGATAATGACCACTACACACGTGATGAACAGAAAGGAGACTACAGCCAGAGCCAGCACTAAGTAAAAAGTCAGGTTGTCATTGTACTCCTTGTCGTGCGTAAAGTCAGTGAACTCAGACAGTACTTCAGGAAAGCTGTCCGCCACCGCCACGTTAACAATGACTGTAGCTGAACGAGAGGGCTGCCCGTTGTCCTCCACTATAACAGTCAGTCTCTGTTTGACTGCATCTTTATCAGTCACTTGGCGGATAGTTCTTATTTCTCCATTCTGTAAGCCCACTTCAAACAGCGCCCTGTCTGCGGCTTTCTGCAGTTTATAGGAGAGCCAGGCATTCTGTCCAGAGTCCACATCCACAGCCACCACTTTAGTGACCAGATAGCCCACATCTGCTGAACGAGGCACCATCTCAGCCACCAGAGAACCCCCAGTCTGGACTGGGTACAGCACCTGAGGGGCGTTATCGTTCTGATCCTGAACCAGGATCTTAACTGAGACCACTGAGCTCAGAGGAGGAGAGCCAGAGTCACGAGCTGTTACATTAAAATCAAATTTCTTTACTTGCTCATAATCAAAGGATTTGACTGCAAAATTACGCCATTTTCTGAATTCATCGACACTAAAGAAGACAGAGACGCACCATTAATTTCCATGTCTTCCAGGAAGTATGAAATCCGGGCGTTTTGGCCCCAGTCTGCATCAGCTGCACGTACAGTGAAAATAGAAAATCCAGGTGAGTTATTCTCAGGTATTGTTCTACTATATTCTGATTCGTCAAACTTTGGGGGGTTGTCATTGACGTCGGAAACTTTGACCTGAATTGTTTTTCTGTTTGAAAGCGGCGGGGAGCCTTGATCAGTCACTGTTAGAGTAATATTATATTCTGAGACACTCTCTCTGTCTAACACGTCATCAGTCACTATTGTATAATAACCAGACAATGAAGATTCAATTTTAAAAGGTAAATCAGAACTAATAGAACATTCTACTACACCGTTTCTCTCTGAGTCGTCGTCATGAACATTAATCACAGCTAAAGTTGTGCCTGGAGGGGCATCCTCGGAGATTGTGCTTGAAAATGACATGAGCTGAATAACAGGAGAGTTATCATTCACGTCAGTTACCTGGATAATCACGCTGCATGTGTCTGAATAGCCTTCCGTGGTCACTAGCCCGAACGTTCAATTGATGAGACTTTGAATTTTCATAATCTAATTTACCCATGATTGTAATTTCTCCTGTTTTGGCATTTATGCCAAACAGTTGCTTAGCCTCTTTACTGACGTGAGCAAATGAAAATGTAACGTCACTATTGACTCCTGTATCTGCGTCAGTGGCGCTGACGGTGGTGACCACAGTTCCTATTGCAGAGTTTTCTTGAACCTCAGCTTTATACACCTGTTTACTACAGACTGGTGCATTATCGTTCGCGTCTAGTACAGTGATGTGAATACGTGCTGTTCCTGATCTCTGAGGTGCGCCTCCATCTGAAGCGACCAAAATCAGTGTATGTTCCTCATTTTTCTCTCGATCTAAAGGCGTTTCCAAAATCATCTCAACAAATTGACTCCCATCAGGGCGACTCTGTGTTTCCAATTTAAAATGATCATTAGGTTTTAGTGTGTATTTTTGAATATCATTAATACCTACATCCAAATCATCAGCTCGTTCCAACGCAAACCGTGTCCCTGGTGCAGCAGTTTCAACTATATTCAAATGTAATACGTCTTTGGCAAAAGCTGGAGTATTGTCGTTCACATCTGTTACCTCCACAGTGACTCGATACAGCTGAATTGGATTCTCCAGAATCACCTCAAAACTAAAACTGCAGGGCGTTGTTTTTTTACACAGCTCCTCTCGGTCGATTCGCTCTTTAACAACAAGGATGCCTTTGTCTCGATTTAAATCCACATAATGTCGACTTTCTTTAGTCACAATGCGAGCGTTCCCCGAGACCAGTCTTTGCACATCTATTCCCAAATCTCCAGCAATATTTCCAACGAAAGATCCCTCCGTCTGTTCTTCGGGAACAGAGTAACGAGCCTGTCCACACACGGACCTCAGCGTAAAGAGACAAAGAACCAGGCCGAGCCACTGCCCTCTGTGAGAGACTCCCTTCAATGAAGCCATTGCAGATATTTACAAATATGAGAAATCCGTTTAAAATATTTAAAGAGAATAATATCCAACAGCATAAAAGCTACAATGAATCCCGTAGTCTGAAACGACCGTCCTCTAGAACAGTAAATGTGAAATGTAGAATAGAGGGAGGATCGTTGCACAATATTACACTCTACAGTCAACAGCGGCGCTCAGAGTCCAGACGGGGTAATGTATCCAGATGGAATAAATTATTATTAAGTAGAAAATAATAATTTAATTCATTTTTAAAATATATTACTGGAGAATGCGCCTTAGACTTAATATTTTCTCAAATTTTAAATATATATTTTTTAAATTTTCCTGATTGATTTCTTCAGTAAGTGGTGATCTGATAGTATTAGCGTACTACATGACTATATTGTAGCATAGTAGTGTTACATATTAAATTGTAATGGGTTTTAATAATTAGTAAATCAAATAAGGCCAATACCTGAATAAAAGAGACTTGCACATTTCAACTAAACTGATCTGGAGATTTTCAGCACCAGAGACAGCGTTCTGGACCCACACTGCAGCAGCAAGAAATAGCTTTATTCAAAGTACTCACCAGAGTTGACATATTGGAGCCTGCAAACTGTTTCTCAAAATTTTGGGCTTCAGAATCGGTTCCACCAACGTCCAGTAAACTTTGACTCATGGGCTGCATGTATTTAATGTCACTCTTTCTGGAGTCTGTGGTCCTGCACGTGTCGTAATTGTACACGTGTGGGAGAGTCGCTGTGCCCAGAGTGTCTGAGTAACGTGGAGGATAATATGGGATCACTGGCAGATTGGAGTGATACAGGATGCGAGACTGTCTCCATCTGTAGATTTTCACTGAGATAATGACCACTACACACGTGATGAACAGAAAGGAGACTACAGCCAGAGCCAGCACTAAGTAAAAAGTCAGGTTGTCATTGTACTCCTTGTCGTGCGTAAAGTCAGTGAACTCAGACAGTACTTCAGGAAAGCTGTCCGCCACCGCCACGTTAACAATGACTGTAGCTGAACGAGAGGGCTGCCCGTTGTCCTCCACTATAACAGTCAGTCTCTGTTTGACTGCATCTTTATCAGTCACTTGGCGGATAGTTCTTATTTCTCCATTCTGTAAGCCCACTTCAAACAGCGCCCTGTCTGCGGCTTTCTGCAGTTTATAGGAGAGCCAGGCATTCTGTCCAGAGTCCACATCCACAGCCACCACTTTAGTGACCAGATAGCCCACATCTGCTGAACGAGGCACCATCTCAGCCACCAGAGAGCCCCCAGTCTGGACTGGGTACAGCACCTGAGGGGCGTTATCGTTCTGATCCTGAACCAGGATTTTCACAGTCACATTGGTGCTGAGAGGAGGAGAGCCTCCGTCCTGCGCTTTGATTACGCACATAAACTCTTTAGTTTGTTCATAATCAAATGAGCGCGCGGCACTAATAACTCCGTTCTCTGAATTAACAGAGATATAACCAGAAACAGGAGAGCCACCAATGTCACACTCCTCTAAAATATAAGATACACGCGCGTTCTGGTTTTCATCCGGGTCTTTAGCAACGACACTTAGCACGGAATAACCTGGGTAATTGTTCTCTGATATCGCAGCGCTGTAGACCGTACGCAAGAACACTGGAGAGTTATCATTCACATCTGAGATCTTTAAATTCAAAGTTTTGTTTACAGAAAGCGGAGGCTTTCCTGAGTCACACGCGATTATTGTGATATTAAATTCTGATAAACTTTCTCGGTCTAACGGCGAAATGGTTACCAGCGCGTAATAGTTTCTAATATTAGATTTAATCTCAAGAGGAGCGCTTCCCTCCACTGAGCATCTCACCTTTCCGTTCTCATCTGAATCCAAATCTTTAACATTAATTATACCGATGGTGGTGCCCACGGGAGCGTCTTCTGAAACTGGAGTGGTGAATGACATGACGTTAATAACAGGCTCGTTGTCGTTTTCGTCAATTATATCTATTTCTACTTTACTTGTATCCGTCAGCCCACCTTGGTCTTTAGCTTCAACCCTAAACTCTATTTTCTGGTCTTTTTCAAAGTCAATATCGTTAGCGACAGAAATACTCCCTGTGAACTCATTTATTTCAAAGAAGTCAGACATTGGTGCGTTTGATTTGGAAAAGGAAAATGTTATTAGTCCGTATGCCCCACCATCTATATCAGTGGCATTTAGTTGAAGAATGTGTGTACCTCTGGGAGAATTTTCCATCACAGATGCTTTATAAATACTCTGATTAAACACAGGGGTGTTGTCATTGGCATCTAAGACCACTACATTTATATTTACTGTACCAGATCTCTGCGGACTTCCTCCATCCACAGCCACCAGTTTAAGATTAAGATGCGACTGTTTCTCTCTGTCTAATGCCTTCTGAAGCACCATTTGAATGTAGTTACTACCATCAGAATTAAGATGTTGCTTAAAAGCAAAATAGTCACTTGGGTTTAATTTATAGTTCTGTAACCCATTTTCTCCTACATCAGCATCTCGTGCAGCTTCCAAATCAAAACGAGAGCCAATTGTGACTGATTCGCTGATTTCAAAATCCAAGCGTTTACTCTGAAAAGTAGGAGCGTTGTCGTTTACATCCAGCACCTCTATAGTCACAGGGTGTAACTCCATCGGGTTTTCCAGTAAAATCTCAAACGTGAAGCTGCAGGGCGTCACGTCTCCACAGAGCTGCTCTCTGTCTATCCTCTCATTCACCACCAGAGTCCCTTTGTCTGTCTTCAGCTCGGCGTACTGAACATTTTCTCCAGTCACGATACGAGCTCGGCCAGAACGAAGCCTTTTTATGTCCAAACCCAAGTCCTGTGCAACGTTACCAATAAGAGAGCCCTTCCTCATCTCCTCTGGGATTGAGTAGCGGATCTGTGCGTCGACTTGAATCAAAAATAACATCAAGAAAATACACGACGATATAACTTGTACAGATGGCACAAAAAATGATGTTACACGTTGAAAAAGTCCAAATGCCATGGTGAAAACAAACACAATCCAATTAATTCACGTTAACAGAACTACATACAGTATTAGGTTTCCAGTTTTGCCAGGCTATATTTCCGTTGTGGCGATGGACTCGGACTGAAAACCTGTGCCACTGGAGACAAAACGCAGTGATGGGAGGGAATAACACAGACCCACAGAACGCTCTAAACGACTCACAGGACAACAGCGTCACTTTGAGGCCAAACACAGAAACTATTGGCCATACTTGGGCGTATTCATTAACGGGAAGCAAGTGGATTGGCCTTTTGCAATGGTCACATTAAAATATGGAGCAAAACAGTATATAGCCATATTATGTATATATATTTTATATTAATTAAGAAGTATTTTATTGAAGATTTGGCAGTTTTATACAATAACAGTAATCAAACTAAGACTGGCAAGCAAGTGTCAGAGCAAAACATTTAAACTTAATTACGTAAGTTACTGTAAAAAAAACAAAAAAAAACCTAACAAGAATTAAACGAAAAACATAAGTATTTCTCATATCTACCTAAAGCATTCCTAATTATAGTGTTAATTTTACGTTAATGTATTTATGTATCTTAACTGATGAAATAATAATAATAATAATAATAATAATAATAATACATCAAACTTATAAAGAGCTTTTTGGACACTCAGATGTTTCACAAAAAAATAGGAAACACCAGGGGAGAAAAAATGGTAGAAAATCGCGGTGGAAATCATGGAAAACAAAAGAAAATATAAAAACATGACATTATAAAAAGTTGGCTACAAAAATTAAATTAAAAATAAAGGCAAAAATTTAACCAAATCAGCACCATGGATAGTACACAACTCAGAAAAAATACAAGTATAATGACAGTAGAAAAGAAAAATGTGTACTGAAGTTTGAGTTACATTACCTGAAAATCTAAATATTGCTCTGCTCAATTTTAAGTTAAAAAAGTATTGATTAGAAATTTAAAAATAATTAAGAGGGAAAATAAATCAATCAAGCACTGAAAGAGCACAATAACGCTCAATGACCTTACTCAAACTAATTTACCATAAAAATGTTTGTATTTAATGGAATCAGTAGACGCAAGTTCAAGCACATAATTAAATAAAAAAAATAATGTCTCACCAATGTAGAGTTTGTGGATCTCTGATGTCCATTCTGCGCAGAATCAGTCCCGACGTCATCAACATTGACCAGACTTTGACTCATGGGCTGCATGTATTTAATGTCACTCTTTCTGGAGTCTGTGGTCCTGCACGTGTCGTAATTGTACACGTGTGGGAGAGTCGCTGTGCCCAGAGTGTCTGAGTAACGTGGAGGATAATATGGGATCACTGGCAGATTGGAGTGATACAGGATGCGAGACTGTCTCCATCTGTAGATTTTCACTGAGATAATGACCACTACACACGTGATGAACAGAAAGGAGACTACAGCCAGAGCCAGCACTAAGTAAAAAGTCAGGTTGTCATTGTACTCCTTGTCGTGCGTAAAGTCAGTGAACTCAGACAGTACTTCAGGAAAGCTGTCCGCCACCGCCACGTTAACAATGACTGTAGCTGAACGAGAGGGCTGCCCGTTGTCCTCCACTATAACAGTCAGTCTCTGTTTGACTGCATCTTTATCAGTCACTTGGCGGATAGTTCTTATTTCTCCATTCTGTAAGCCCACTTCAAACAGCGCCCTGTCTGCGGCTTTCTGCAGTTTATAGGAGAGCCAGGCATTCTGTCCAGAGTCCACATCCACAGCCACCACTTTAGTGACCAGATAGCCCACATCTGCTGAACGAGGCACCATCTCAGCCACCAGAGAACCCCCAGTCTGGACTGGGTACAGCACCTGAGGGGCGTTATCGTTCTGATCCTGAACCAGGATCTTAACTGAGACCACTGAGCTCAGAGGAGGAGAGCCAGAGTCACGAGCTGTTATATTAAATTCAAATTTCTTTATTTGCTCATAATCAAAGGATTTTACTGCGGAAATCATGCCATTTTCTGAATTCAGCGACACTAAAGAAGACAGAGACGCACCATTAATTTCCATGTCTTCCAGGAAGTATGAAATCCGGGCGTTTTGGCCCCAGTCTGCATCAGCTGCACGTACAGTGAAAATAGAAAATCCAGGTGAGTTATTCTCAGGTATTGTTCTACTATATTCTGATTCGTCAAACTTTGGGGGGTTGTCATTGACGTCGGAAACTTTGACCTGAATTGTTTTTCTGTTTGAAAGCGGCGGGGAGCCTTGATCAGTCACTGTTAGAGTAATATTATATTCTGAGACACTCTCTCTGTCTAACACGTCATCAGTCACTATTGTATAATAACCAGACAATGAAGATTCAATTTTAAAAGGTAAATCAGAACTAATAGAACATTCTACTACACCGTTTCTCTCTGAGTCGTCGTCATGAACATTAATCACAGCTAAAGTTGTGCCTGGAGGGGCATCCTCGGAGATTGTGCTTGAAAATGACATGAGCTGAATAACAGGAGAGTTATCATTCACGTCAGTTACTTGGATAATCACTTTACATGTGTCAGAATAGCCTCCGTGGTCACTAGCCCGGATGTTTAATTGATGGGACTTTAATTTTTCATAATCTAATTTACCCATGATTGTAATTTCTCCTGTTTTGGCATTTATGCCAAACAGTTGCTTAGCCTCTTTACTGACGTGAGCAAATGAGTACGTAACGTCACTATTGACTCCTGTATCTGCGTCAGTGGCGCTGACGGTGGTGACCACAGTTCCTATTGCAGAGTTTTCTTGAACCTCAGCTTTATACACCTGTTTACTACAGACTGGTGCATTATCGTTCGCGTCTAGTACAGTGATGTGAATACGTGCTGTTCCTGATCTCTGAGGTGCGCCTCCATCTGAAGCGACCAAAATCAGTGTATGTTCCTCATTTTTCTCTCGATCTAAAGGCGTTTCCAAAACCATCTCAACAATTTGACCCCCGTCAGGCTGAGTCTGTGTTTCTAATTTAAAATGATCATGAGGTTTTAGTGTGTATTTTTGAATATCATTAATACCTACATCCAGATCATCAGCTCGTTCCAACGCAAACCGTGTCCCTGGTGCAGCAGTTTCAACTATATTCAAATGTAATACGTCTTTGGCAAACGCTGGAGTATTGTCGTTCACATCTGTTACCTCCACAGTGACTCGATACAGCTGAATTGGATTCTCCAGAATCACCTCAAAACTAAAACTGCAGGGCGTTGTTTTCTCACACAGCTCCTCTCGGTCGATTCGCTCTTTAACAACAAGGATGCCTTTGTCTCGATTTAAATCCACATATTGTCGACTTTCTTTAGTCACAATGCGAGCGTTCCCCGAGACCAGTCTTTGCACATCTATTCCCAAATCTCCAGCAATATTTCCAACGAAAGATCCCTCCGCCTGTTCTTCGGGAACAGAGTAACGAGCCTGTCCACACACGGACCTCAGCGTAAAGAGACAAAGAACCAGGCCGAGCCACTGCCCTCTGTGAGAGACTCCCTTCAATGAAGCCATTGCAGATATTTACAAATATGAGAAATCCGTTTAAAATATTTAAAGAGAATAATATCCAACAGCATAAAAAGCCACAATGAATCCCGCAGTCTGAAACGACCGTCCTCTAGAACAGTAAATGTGAAATGTAGAATAGAGGGAGGATCGTTGCACAATATTACACTCTACAGTCAACAGCGGCGCTCAGAGTCCTGACAGGGTAATGCACCAGGATAAAGGAAATAAATTATAAACAATGATAATAATGAATTAACACATTATTTTAAAATTCTTGTAAAAGAATGAATAATTCAAAAAAACAAAAAAACAAAAAACATAATAAAAATTAAGATTTAATGTTATTCTCATAATATATGACTAAATTGTCGCATGGTAGTCTTACTTCTTAAAATAACTGTATTGTGTCCTTTTAATCATCGTATTAAAGTAAACAAAACGAAGAGCTGAGTAAAAATTTCAAGTTAAGAAAAGTAAGTTTTTCAGCTCCAGAGAAAGCGTTTACCAACAACACTGAGGCAGCTAGAAAAACAGGTGTAAATATCACTCACCAGAGTTGACATATTGGAGCCTGCAAACTGTTTCTCTAATTGTTGGGCTTCAGAATCGGTTCCACCAACGTCCAGTAAACTTTGACTCATGGGCTGCATGTATTTAATGTCACTCTTTCTGGAGTCTGTGGTCCTGCACGTGTCGTAATTGTACACGTGTGGGAGAGTCGCTGTGCCCAGAGTGTCTGAGTAACGTGGAGGATAATATGGGATCACTGGCAGATTGGAGTGATACAGGATGCGAGACTGTCTCCATCTGTAGATTTTCACTGAGATAATGACCACTACACACGTGATGAACAGAAAGGAGACTACAGCCAGAGCCAGCACTAAGAAAAAAGTCAGGTTGTCATTGTACTCCTTGTCGTGCGTAAAGTCAGTGAACTCAGACAGTACTTCAGGAAAGCTGTCCGCCACCGCCACGTTAACAATGACTGTAGCTGAACGAGAGGGCTGCCCGTTGTCCTCCACTATAACAGTCAGTCTCTGTTTGACTGCATCTTTATCAGTCACTTGGCGGATAGTTCTTATTTCTCCATTCTGTAAGCCCACTTCAAACAGCGCCCTGTCTGCGGCTTTCTGCAGTTTATAGGAGAGCCAGGCATTCTGTCCAGAGTCCACATCCACAGCCACCACTTTAGTGACCAGATAGCCCACATCTGCTGAACGAGGCACCATCTCAGCCACCAGAGAGCCCCCAGTCTGGACTGGGTACAGCACCTGAGGGGCGTTATCGTTCTGATCCTGAACCAGGATTTTCACAGTCACATTGGTGCTGAGAGGAGGAGAGCCTCCGTCCTGCGCTTTGATTACGCACACAAACTCTTTGGTTTGTTCATAATCAAATGAGCGCGCGGCACTAATAACTCCGTTCTCTGAATTAACAGAGACATAACCAGAAACAGGAGAGCCACCAACGTCACACTCCTCTAAAATATATGACACACGCGCGTTCTGGTTTTCATCCGAGTCTCTAGCAACGACATTAAGCACAGAAAAACCGGGGGAGTTATTCTCTAATATTGTCGCACTGTAGTGCGCGCTTATGAAGACTGGAGAGTTATCATTTACATCTGATACTTTTAAATTAAATATTTTTGTTATTGAGAGTGAAGGCTTTCCTAAGTCTGAGGCGATTACTGTGATCTTAAATTCTGACAAAAGCTCTCGGTCTAATGGCGCACATGTCACTAGTGCGTAATAGTTTCTAACATTAGATTTTAATTCAATTGGGGTATTTCCATCCACTACGCATCTTACCTGTCCGTTCTCACCTGAATCCAAGTCTTTAACGTTTATTATTCCAATAGTCGTACCCACTGGAACATCTTCTGACACCGAACTAGTGAACGACATCACGTTAATAACAGGAGCATTGTCGTTAACGTCAATAATATCAATTTCTACTTCACAAGTGTCTGTCAGTCCTCCTTGGTCTTTGGCCTCAACTCTGAACTCCACTTTCTTGTCTTTTTCAAAGTCAATATCTTTAGCTACAGATATAGCCCCACTGATTTCGTCAATTTCGAACAAATATTCTGTTGATATTTTAAGATACGAAATTGAGTAAGTCGTTTGACCGTTTACCCCAATATCGATATCACTAGCATTAACCGTAACGACATGTGTGCCTCTGGGAGAATTTTCCGTCACAGATGCTTTGTAAATATTCTGATTAAACACAGGGGCGTTGTCATTGACATCTAAAATAACTATATCTAAATTTACTGTACCAGATCTCTGCGGATTTCCACCGTCTATAGCCACTAGTTTTAGATTAAGACGCGGCTGTTTCTCTCGGTCTAATGCGTGCTGAAGTACCATTACATTGTGTTTACGTCCATGTGAATTGACTTGTTGTTTTAAAATAAAGTTATCATTTTCAGTCAAAACGTAGTTCTGCAACCCATTTATTCCAACGTCAGCATCGCTTGCAGCTTCCAAGTTAAAACGTGATCCAATTGTAGCTGATTCGCTTATTTCAAAATCCAACTGTTTACTCTGAAATGTGGGCGAATTGTCGTTTATGTCCAGCACCTCTATAGTCACGGGGTGTAACTCCATCGGGTTTTCCAGTAAAATCTCAAACGTGAAGCTGCAGGGCGTCACGTCTCCACAGAGCTGCTCTCTGTCTATCCTCTCATTCACCACCAGAGTCCCTTTGTCTGTCTTCAGCTCGGCGTACTCAACATTTTCTCCAGTCACGATACGAGCTCGGCCAGAACGAAGCCTTTTTATGTCCAAACCCAAGTCCTGTGCAACGTTACCAATAAGAGAGCCCTTCCTCATCTCCTCTGGGATTGAGTAGCGGATCTGTGCGTCGACTTGAATCAAAAATAACATCAAGAAAATACACGACGACATTGCTTCGACAGATGTCACAGACAGTTTCTCTAATGATGTACTACGATTAAATAGTCCAAATAACATGGTGAAAAAAGCTAGTCTAATCAATCCACGTTAACAAAACTGCATACAATGTTAGATTTCTAAATTCATCGGGCTATATTTCTACTGTAGCGATGAAAGCAGTCTGAAAATCCGCTGTGCTCCTCGAGACAAAACGCAGTGATGGGAGGGAATAATACAAATCACAAAACGTTCTCAACAACTCACAGGACAACAGCGTCACTATGAGGCCAAACACAGAAACTACTGGCAAAAGGCTTAGTTGGACGTATACTATAACTGGCGACAAGCGGACTGGCTTTTGTAAAGGTCATATTAAACGATAAAGCAGTACAAAAAGAGAGTATCAAAAAAATATTTAAGGAGTAATTACCAGAGGAAGTTTTAAATAATAGCAATAATAAAAGAAAGAATTGCACGTAAGTGTCCGAGATAAACTTTTAAATATATTATTGCAGAAATCTCAAATTCATTTGACTCAAAAAACAAACACTTTTTAAAATCTACATAAAGCAGTCCTAATTCCCAAGTGATAATTTTACGATTATGTATTTTTCTTATTTGATGATTTATTTATTTTTTTAAACATGAAAATTAGAGAAGTTTGACTGTAGTTTGGTCAGAACTTAGCGTAACAATATCAGCACCATGGACAGTGCACAGCTTTGAAGGAGTATATGCAAAAGACAACGGTAAAGTCGAAAAAATGTTGGCTGATGTTGGAGTTAAATCAGCTTCATTACCTTAAAATGTACAAATGTAACTGCTCAATCAAAAGAAAAAAAAAAAGAAGAAGAAAAAAAGAAAGATTAGATGAAATAATAGTAATTTAAAGTATGTTGACATAATGTTAACATAAATAGTTGCGAATAAGAGAGTGAAGAACATTAATCCATGCACTGAAATAAATAAACTGATCATTCCGGATCTCATTGGCTTTACTCAAACTAATATAGCAATATACTTTTTATGCAATATAATCAGTAAATGTATGTCCAAGCGAATCATGACAATGACGATAATGTCTCACCAGTGTAGAGTTTGTGGATCTCTGATGTCCATTCTGCGCAGAATCAGTCTCGACGTCATCAACACTGACCAGACTTTGACTCATGGGCTGCATGTATTTAATGTCACTCTTTCTGGAGTCTGTGGTCCTGCACGTGTCGTAATTGTACACGTGTGGGAGAGTCGCTGTGCCCAGAGTGTCTGAGTAACGTGGAGGATAATATGGGATCACTGGCAGATTGGAGTGATACAGGATGCGAGACTGTCTCCATCTGTAGATTTTCACTGAGATAATGACCACTACACACGTGATGAACAGAAAGGAGACTACAGCCAGAGCCAGCACTAAGTAAAAAGTCAGGTTGTCATTGTACTCCTTGTCGTGCGTAAAGTCAGTGAACTCAGACAGTACTTCAGGAAAGCTGTCCGCCACCGCCACGTTAACAATGACTGTAGCTGAACGAGAGGGCTGCCCGTTGTCCTCCACTATAACAGTCAGTCTCTGTTTGACTGCATCTTTATCAGTCACTTGGCGGATAGTTCTTATTTCTCCATTCTGTAAGCCCACTTCAAACAGCGCCCTGTCTGCGGCTTTCTGCAGTTTATAGGAGAGCCAGGCATTCTGTCCAGAGTCCACATCCACAGCCACCACTTTAGTGACCAGATAGCCCACATCTGCTGAACGAGGCACCATCTCAGCCACCAGAGAGCCCCCAGTCTGGACTGGGTACAGCACCTGAGGGGCGTTATCGTTCTGATCCTGAACCAGGATTTTCACAGTCACATTGCTGCTGAGAGGAGGAGAGCCTCCGTCCTGCGCTTTGATTACGCACACAAACTCTTTAGTTTGTTCATAATCAAATGAGCGCGCGGCACTAATAACTCCGTTCTCTGAATTTACAGAGATATAACCAGAAACAGGAGAGCCACCAATGCCACACTCCTCTAAAATATATGACACACGCGCGTTTTGGTTTTCATCCGGATCTTTGGCAACTACATTTAGTACAGTATAACCAGGTGAGTTATTCTCCATTATCTTAGCGCTGTAAAGCGCATGAGTGAACACCGGAGGGTTATCATTTACATCTGAAATCTTTAAAACAAATATTTTATTGACTGACAGAGAAGGCTTTCCCGAGTCGGAGGCGATTACTGTAATGTTAAATTCGGATAAGCTCTCTCTGTCTAAAAGCGCACTGGTTAGCATCGTGTAATAGTTTCTCACGTTCGATTTTATTTGAACAGGGGCAATTCCCTCAACTGAGCATTTCACCAGTCCGTTCTCACCTGAATCCAAATCTTTTACATTAATTATTCCGATGGTGGTGCCCACGGGAGCGTCTTCTGAAACGGGACTGGTGAACGACATCACATTTATAACAGGCGCATTGTCATTAACATCTAGAATGTCTATTTCTACTTTGCAAGTATCTGTCAGTCCTCCTTGGTCTTTGGCCTCAACTCTAAACTCCAACTTTTTTTCTTTTTCAAAATCTAATTCTTTTGCTAAAAAAACACTCCCTGTGTATTCATCAATTTCAAAGAAATCGGCTACTGATGCTTTTGATTTGGAAAAGGAGTATGTTACTTCACTGTTTGCTCCACTGTCTATATCACTCGCGTTTACCGTAAGGACATGTGTGCCTATGGGAGAATTTTCAGTCACAGACGCTTTATAAATCCTCTGATTAAACAGAGGGGCGTTGTCATTGACATCTAAGACAACAATATTTATATTTACTGATCCAGATCTCTGTGGACTTCCTCCATCCACAGCCACCAGTTTGAGATTAATCTGCGACTGTTTTTCTCTGTCTAGTGCAGTCTGAAGAACCATCTGAATGAATTTAGTGCCGTCAGGATCAGCGTTTTCTTTCAAGATAAAATTATTGTTTGGAGTTAACACATACTTCTTGTAAACTGTTTAGCCCTACGTCAGAATCACCTGCCGCCTCCAAGTCAAAGCGCGATCCTGTCATTGCTGCTTCACTGATTTTGAAATCCAATTGTTTACTCTCAAAACTGGGCGCATTGTCGTTTATGTCCAGCACCTCTATAGTCACAGGGTGTAACTCCATCGGGTTTTCCAGTAAAATCTCAAACGTGAAGCTGCAGGGCGTCACGTCTCCACAGAGCTGCTCTCTGTCTATCCTCTCATTCACCACCAGAGTCCCTTTGTCTGTCTTCAGCTCGGCGTACTCAACATTTTCTCCAGTCACGATACGAGCTCGGCCAGAACGAAGCCTTTTTATGTCCAAACCCAAGTCCTGCGCAACGTTACCAATAAGAGAGCCCTTCCTCATCTCCTCTGGGATTGAGTAGCGGATCTGTGCGTCGACTTGAATCAAAAATATCATCAAGAAAATACACGACGACATTGCTTCAACAGATGACACGGAGAATGTTCCTGATGATTTTCCGTGTTTGAATAGTTCGAATGCCATGGTAAAATACAGCTATCGAAGAGCTAGAAAAATTAACATTTGTTCAATCGTATCCAAGTACAATGTTATGGATTGACGTTCCTCAGGCTCTATTTCTACTGTAGAGGTTAAGACGGAATGAAAAGCCACCGTGCTCCTCGAGACAAAACACAGTGATGGGAGGGAATAGCCAGATTCACAGAACCCTCTAAACGACTCACAGGACAACAGCGTCACTTTGAGGACAAACGCAGAAACTATTTGCCAAAGATTTCGCTGGGCTTATACATTAACGGGTAACAAGCGTAATGGACTTTGACCTTGTCAAATCAAGCGATGTATAAAACGACATCTCTATAAATGCTATTTAAAAACTAATTATTAGAATATTTAGCAGTTTCAGGACTGAAGTAATTAAACACGTAACAATGCATGGGATTTCGAAGGTAATCATCAAAGTAAAAATAGGACTGCAGAAGATGGCATAAGTTTAACCAAATATTATATTGTTTATTAGATTGCAACAAAGCAGTAATAATTCCCTACTGAGAAATAAATGATTCTATATTAATGTATCTATATAGAGTATGTGAAATATTGTACTTCACGGAGTAATTCGAAAACATGAAACTCATAAAAGTCTGACTGTAGTTGGACTTTAAAAAGTTTTTTTTTTTTTTTTTTTTAAATCAGCACCATGGACAGTTAACAGCCACTAAGGTCTAAGTGAAGCAGATGTAGAAAAAAACAAATAAAGATATGAAGTTGCAGTAGCATTACATAAAATAAATAAATACAAAATAACAGTATAAATTCAATTAATAAAAAGTCATTAAGAAAATCGGGATTTAAAAGAGGGAATAATAATATACAAATAAATGCTACATCAAGCAGCCTAAAATTACAGATCAAATCGCATCTCTCTTAAAAGCAATTGGTAATAAAAGTTTCTATTAAAAAATATCATTACATGTATGTCCAAGAGCATAAATAAAATTAAAATAATGCCTCACCAATGTAGAGTTTGTGGATCTCTGATGTCCATTCTGCGCAGAATCAGTCTCGACGTCATCAACACTGACCAGACTTTGACTCATGGGCTGCATGTATTTAATGTCACTCTTTCTGGAGTCTGTGGTCCTGCACGTGTCGTAATTGTACACGTGTGGGAGAGTCGCTGTGCCCAGAGTGTCTGAGTAACGTGGAGGATAATATGGGATCACTGGCAGATTGGAGTGATACAGGATGCGAGACTGTCTCCATCTGTAGATTTTCACTGAGATAATGACCACTACACACGTGATGAACAGAAAGGAGACTACAGCCAGAGCCAGCACTAAGTAAAAAGTCAGGTTGTCATTGTACTCCTTGTCGTGCGTAAAGTCAGTGAACTCAGACAGTACTTCAGGAAAGCTGTCCGCCACCGCCACGTTAACAATGACTGTAGCTGAACGAGAGGGCTGCCCGTTGTCCTCCACTATAACAGTCAGTCTCTGTTTGACTGCATCTTTATCAGTCACTTGGCGGATAGTTCTTATTTCTCCATTCTGTAAGCCCACTTCAAACAGCGCCCTGTCTGCGGCTTTCTGCAGTTTATAGGAGAGCCAGGCATTCTGTCCAGAGTCCACATCCACAGCCACCACTTTAGTGACCAGATAGCCCACATCTGCTGAACGAGGCACCATCTCAGCCACCAGAGAACCCCCAGTCTGGACTGGGTACAGCACCTGAGGGGCGTTATCGTTCTGATCCTGAACCAGGATCTTAACTGAGACCACTGAGCTCAGAGGAGGAGAACCAGAGTCACGAGCTGTTACATTAAAATCAAATATCTTTATTTGTTCATAATCAAAGGATTTTACTGCGGAAATTACGCCATTTTCTGAATTCAGCAACACTAAAGAAGACAGAGACGCACCATTAATTTCCATTTCTTCCAGGAAGTATGAAATCCGGGCGTTTTGGCCCCAGTCTGCATCAGTCGCACGTACAGTGAAAATAGAAAATCCAGGTGAGTTATTCTCAGGTATTGTTCTACTATATTCTGATTCGTCAAACTTTGGGGGGTTGTCATTGACGTCGGAAACTTTGACCTGAATTGTTTTTCTGTTTGAAAGCGGCGGGGAGCCTTGATCAGTCACTGTTAGAGTAATATTATATTCTGAGACACTCTCTCTGTCTAACGCGTCATCAGTCACTATTGTATAATAACCAGACAATGAAGATTCAATTTTAAAAGGTAAATCAGAACTAATAGAACATTCTACTACACCGTTTCTCTCTGAGTCGTCGTCATGAACATTAATCACAGCTAAAGTTGTGCCTGGAGGGGCATCCTCGGAGATTGTGCTTGAAAATGACATGAGCTGAATAACAGGAGAGTTATCATTCACGTCAGTTACTTGGATAATCACTTTACATGTGTCAGAATAGCCTCCGTGGTCACTAGCCAGGACATTTAATTGATATGACTTAGATATTTCGTAGTTTAGATTCCCCATTAACTTAATTTGCCCTGTTTTACCATTTACATCAAACAGTTGCTTGGCCTCTTTACTGACGTGAGCAAATGAGTACGTAACGTCACTATTGACTCCTGTATCTGCGTCAGTGGCGCTGACGGTGGTGACCACAGTTCCTATTGCAGAGTTTTCTTGAACCTCAGCTTTATACACCTGTTTACTACAGACTGGTGCATTATCGTTCGCGTCTAGTACAGTGATGTGAATACGTGCTGTTCCTGATCTCTGAGGTGCGCCTCCATCTGAAGCGACCAAAAATCAGTGTATGTTCCTCATTTTTCTCTCGATCTAAAGGCGTTTCCAAAACCATCTCCACAAACTGACTCCCGTCAGACTGTGTTTGCATTTCAAGTTTAAAATGATTCGAGGGTTTTAGTGTGTATTTCTGAATATCATTGACACCTACATCCGAATCATACGCACGTTCTAACGCGTAGCGTGTCCCTGGCGCAGCAGTTTCTACTATTTTTAAAACAATTTCTTCTTTCATAAAAGCTGGAGTATTGTCGTTCACATCTGTTACCTCCACAGTGACTCGATACAGCTGAATTGGATTCTCCAGAATCACCTCAAAACTAAAACTGCAGGGCGTTGTTTTTTACACAGCTCCTCTCGGTCGATTCGCTCTTTAACAACAAGGATGCCTTTGTCTCGATTTAAATCCACATATTGTCGACTTTCTTTAGTCACAATGCGAGCGTTCCCCGAGACCAGTCTTTGCACATCTATTCCCAAATCTCCAGCAATATTTCCAACGAAAGATCCCTCCGTCCTGTTCTTCGGGAACAGAGTAACGTAACGAGCCTGTCCACACACGGACCTCAGCGTAAAGAGACAAAGAACCAGGCCGAGCCACTGCCCTCTGTGAGAGACTCCCTTCAATGAAGCCATTGCAGATATTTACAAATATCAGAAATCAAATAATAAAATGTTTAAAGAGAATAAAATCCAACAGTATAAAAAGCTACAATGAATCCCGCAGTCTGAAACGACCGTCCTCTAGAACAGTAAATGTGAAATGTAGAATAGAGGGAGGATCGTTGCACAATATTACACTCTACAGTCAACAGCGGCGCTCAGAGTCCTGACAGGGTAATGCACTAGGATAAAGGAAAGGAATTATAAACAATGATAATAATGAATTAATACATTTTTTTAAATGAATGAAAAAGAATGAAGAATAAAAAAATGTATATACACTTAAGATTTAATGTTATTCTCGTAATATATGACTATATTGTCGCATAATATTGTTACATATTAAAATAACAATATTGTATTCTGAAAGTCATCGTATTAAATGAAAAAAAAAAAAAAAAAAAAAAAAAAATGTTTATCAGCTCCAGAGAAAGCGTTTACCACCAACATTGAGGCAGCTAGAAAAACAAGTGTAAATATCACTCACCAGAGTTGACATATTGGAGCCTGCAAACTGCTTCTCTAATTGTTGGGCTTCAGAATCGGTTCCACCAACGTCCAGTAAACTTTGACTCATGGGCTGCATGTATTTAATGTCACTCTTTCTGGAGTCTGTGGTCCTGCACGTGTCGTAATTGTACACGTGTGGGAGAGTCGCTGTGCCCAGAGTGTCTGAGTAACGTGGAGGATAATATGGGATCACTGGCAGATTGGAGTGATACAGGATGCGAGACTGTCTCCATCTGTAGATTTTCACTGAGATAATGACCACTACACACGTGATGAACAGAAAGGAGACTACAGCCAGAGCCAGCACTAAGTAAAAAGTCAGGTTGTCATTGTACTCCTTGTCGTGCGTAAAGTCAGTGAACTCAGACAGTACTTCAGGAAAGCTGTCCGCCACCGCCACGTTAACAATGACTGTAGCTGAACGAGAGGGCTGCCCGTTGTCCTCCACTATAACAGTCAGTCTCTGTTTGACTGCATCTTTATCAGTCACTTGGCGGATAGTTCTTATTTCTCCATTCTGTAAGCCCACTTCAAACAGCGCCCTGTCTGCGGCTTTCTGCAGTTTATAGGAGAGCCAGGCATTCTGTCCAGAGTCCACATCCACAGCCACCACTTTAGTGACCAGATAGCCCACATCTGCTGAACGAGGCACCATCTCAGCCACCAGAGAACCCCCAGTCTGGACTGGGTACAGCACCTGAGGGGCGTTATCGTTCTGATCCTGAACCAGGATCTTAACTGAGACCACTGAGCTCAGAGGAGGAGAGCCAGAGTCACGAGCTGTTACATTAAAATCAAATTTCTTTATTTGTTCATAATCAAAGGATTTTACTGCGGAAATTACGCCATTTTCTGAATTCAGCAACACTAAAGAAGACAGAGACGCACACCATTAATTTCCATTTCTTCCAGGAAGTATGAAATCCGGGCGTTTTGGCCCCAGTCTGCATCAGTCGCGCACGTACAGTGAATAATAGAAAATCCAGGTGAGTTATTCTCTCAGGTATTGTTCTACTATATTCTGATTCGTCAAACTTTGGGGGGTTGTCATTGACGTCGGAAACTTTGACCTGAATTGTTTTTCTGTTTGAAAGCGGCGGGGAGCCTTGATCAGTCACTGTTAGAGTAATATTATATTCTGAGACACTCTCTCTGTCTAACGCGTCATCAGTCACTATTGTATAATAACCAGACAATGAAGATTCAATTTTAAAAGGTAAATCAGAACTAATAGAACATTCTACTACACCGTTTCTCTCTGAGTCGTCGTCATGAACATTAATCACAGCTAAAGTTGTGCCTGGAGGGGCATCCTCGGAGATTGTGCTTGAAAATGACATGAGCTGAATAACAGGAGAGTTATCATTCACGTCAGTTACTTGGATAATCACTTTACATGTGTCAGAATAGCCTCCGTGGTCACTAGCCAGGACATTTAATTGATATGACTTAGATATTTCATAATTTAGATTCCCCATTAACTTAATTTGCCCTGTTTTACCATTTACATCAAACAGTTGCTTGGCCTCTTTACTGACGTGAGCAAATGAGTACGTAACGTCACTATTGACTCCTGTATCTGCGTCAGTGGCGCTGACGGTGGTGACCACAGTTCCTATTGCAGAGTTTTCTTGAACCTCAGCTTTATACACCTGTTTACTACAGACTGGTGCATTATCGTTCGCGTCTAGTACAGTGATGTGAATACGTGCTGTTCCTGATCTCTGAGGTGCGCCTCCATCTGAAGCGACCAAAATCAGTGTATGTTCCTCATTTTTCTCTCGATCTAAAGGCGTTTCCAAAACCATCTCCACAAACTGACTCCCGTCAGACTGTGTTTGCATTTCAAGTTTAAAATGATTCGAGGTTTTAGTGTGTATTTCTGAATATCATTGACACCTACATCCGAATCATACGCACGTTCTAACGCGTAGCGTGTCCCTGGCGCAGCAGTTTCTACTATTTTTAAAACAATTTCTTCTTTCATAAAAGCTGGAGTATTGTCGTTCACATCTGTTACCTCCACAGTGACTCGATACAGCTGAATTGGATTCTCCAGAATCACCTCAAAACTAAAACTGCAGGGCGTTGTTTTTTTACACAGCTCCTCTCGGTCGATTCGCTCTTTAACAACAAGGATGCCTTTGTCTCGATTTAAATCCACATATTGTCGACTTTCTTTAGTCACAATGCGAGCGTTCCCCGAGACCAGTCTTTGCACATCTATTCCCAAATCTCCAGCAATATTTCCAACGAAAGATCCCTCCGCCTGCTCTTCGGGAACAGAGTAACGAGCCTGTCCACACACGGACCTCAGCGTAAAGAGACAAAGAACCAGGCCGAGCCACTGGTCTCTGTGAGAGACTCCCTTCAATGAAGCCATTGCGGATATTTACAAATATCAGAAATCAAATAATAAAATGTTTAAAGAGAATAAAATCCAACAGTATAAAAAGCTACAATGAATCCCGCAGTCTGAAACGACCGTCCTCTAGAACAGTAAATGTGAAATGTAGAATAGAGGGAGGATCGTTGCACAATATTACACTCTACAGTCAACAGCGGCGCTCAGAGTCCTGACAGGGTAATGCACTAGGATAAAGGAAAGGAATTATAAACAATGATAATAATGAATTAATACATTTTTTTAAATGAATGAAAAAGAATGAAGAATAAAAAAATGTATATACACTTAAAAGATTTAATGTTATTCTCGTAATATATGACTATATTGTCGCATAATATTGTTACATATTAAAATAACAATATTGTATTCTGAAAGTCATCATATTAAATGAAAAAAAAAAAAAAAAAAAAGGTTTATCAGCTCCAGAGAAAGCGTTTACCACCAACATTGAGGCAGCTAGAAAAACAAGTGTAAATATCACTCACCAGAGTTGACATATTGGAGCCTGCAAACTGCTTCTCTAATTGTTGGGCTTCAGAATCGGTTCCACCAACGTCCAGTAAACTTTGACTCATGGGCTGCATGTATTTAATGTCACTCTTTCTGGAGTCTGTGGTCCTGCACGTGTCGTAATTGTACACGTGTGGGAGAGTCGCTGTGCCCAGAGTGTCTGAGTAACGTGGAGGATAATATGGGATCACTGGCAGATTGGAGTGATACAGGATGCGAGACTGTCTCCATCTGTAGATTTTCACTGAGATAATGACCACTACACACGTGATGAACAGAAAGGAGACTACAGCCAGAGCCAGCACTAAGTAAAAAGTCAGGTTGTCATTGTACTCCTTGTCGTGCGTAAAGTCAGTGAACTCAGACAGTACTTCAGGAAAGCTGTCCGCCACCGCCACGTTAACAATGACTGTAGCTGAACGAGAGGGCTGCCCGTTGTCCTCCACTATAACAGTCAGTCTCTGTTTGACTGCATCTTTATCAGTCACTTGGCGGATAGTTCTTATTTCTCCATTCTGTAAGCCCACTTCAAACAGCGCCCTGTCTGCGGCTTTCTGCAGTTTATAGGAGAGCCAGGCATTCTGTCCAGAGTCCACATCCACAGCCACCACTTTAGTGACCAGATAGCCCACATCTGCTGAACGAGGCACCATCTCAGCCACCAGAGAACCCCCAGTCTGGACTGGGTACAGCACCTGAGGGGCGTTATCGTTCTGATCCTGAACCAGGATTTTCACAGTCACATTGCTGCTGAGAGGAGGAGAGCCTCCGTCCTGCGCTTTGATTACGCACACAAAAACTCTTTGGTTTGTTCATAATCAAATGAGCGCGCGGCACTAACAAGTCCATTTTCTGAATTAACAGAGATATAACCAAAAACAGGAGAGCCACCAACGTCACACTCCTCTAAAATATAGGACACACGCGCGTTTTGGTTTTCATCTGGGTCTTTGGCAACAACATTTAACACAGAATAACCAGGTGAGTTATTCTCTGTTATGGTCGCGCTGTACAGCGCATGTGTGAATAATGGAGGGTTATCATTTACATCTGAAATCTTTAAATTCAGTGTTTTATCGACTGAGAGCGGTGGCTTTCCCAAATCCGAGACAACTATTGTGATGTTAAATTCTGATAAACGCTCCCGGTCAAATGGAGCATTAGTTACTAGTGCGTAATAGTTTCTAACATTAGACTTTAGACTTTATTTCAACAGGGGCACTTCCCTCCACTGAACATCTCACCTGTCCGTTCTCACCTGAATCAAAGTCTTTAACATTAATAATACCGATGGTGGTGCCCACTGTAACGTCCTCTGACACAGGACTAGTGAACGACATCACGTTAATAACAGGCGCATTGTCGTTCACGTCTGTAATGTGTATTTCCACTTCACATGTATCCGTCAGTCCTCCTTGGTCTCTGGCCTCAACCCTGAACTCCACTTTCTTGTCCGTTTCATAATCAATTTCTTTTGTAACATAAATCCCGCCAGTGTCTCGATTTATATCAAAGAAATCCGTGACCGATAATTTGGAAAAGGAGTAGGTCACTTGACCGTTTGCTGCGTCATCTACATCACTGGCATTTACTGTGACAATAAGAGTCCCCTTTGGTGAGTTTTCAGGCATAGTAGCTTTATAAATACTCTGACTAAACACAGGAGCGTTGTCATTTATATCTAAAACGAATTATATGTACATTCACAGTACCAGATCTTTGTGGACTTCCACCGTCAACAGCCACTAGTTTGAAATTAAGGCGCGGCTGTTTCTCTCTGTCCAAAGCATTCTGCAGCACCATTTGAGCGTATTTACTCCCGTCGGATTTAACGTGCTCTTTTAAAACAAAATTATCGTTTGGAGTCAACGCATAGTTTTGCAATCCATTTTCTCCTACATCAGAATCACCTGCCGCCTCCAGATCAAAGCGTGAGCCAATCGTGGCTGATTCGCTTATTTCAAAATCCAAGTGTTTACTCTGAAATGTGGGCACATTGTCGTTTATGTCCAGCACCTCTATAGTCACAGGGTGTAACTCCATCGGGTTTTCCAGTAAAATCTCAAACGTGAAGCTGCAGGGCGTCACGTCTCCACAGAGCTGCTCTCTGTCTATCCTCTCATTCACCACCAGAGTCCCTTTGTCTGTCTTCAGCTCGGCGTACTGAACATTTTCTCCAGTCACGATACGAGCTCGGCCTGAACGAAGCCTTTTTATGTCCAAACCCAAGTCCTGTGCAACGTTACCAATAAGAGAGCCCTTCCTCATCTCCTCTGGGATTGAGTAGCGGATCTGTGCGTCGACTTGAATCAAAAATAACATCAAGAAAATACACGACGACATTGCTTCGATAGATGGCACAAAAAATGATGTAACACGTTTAAATAATCCAAACTTCATGGTGGAAAAAATAATCAAATCAATCTTCCTTAACAGAACAGCACAGAGTGGTGTTTAATTTTTCAGGCTAAATTGATATTGTAGAAATGAAGGCGGTCTGAAAATCCGCTGTGCTCGTCGAGACAAAACGCAGCGATAGGAGGGAACGACACAGATCCACAGAACTCTCTAAACGACTCACAGGACAACAGCGTCACTATGAGGCCAAACACAGAAACTAATGGTCAAAGACTTGGAAACAATCGAATTGGCCTTTGCACTTAACACGTTAAACAATAAAGTGAAACGACAAGGCAATATTTTAAGAAGTAATTACTAAAAGGTCTGACCGTTTTGATAGGCATAATAATTATAAAAAAATGAAAGCCCTGTAAGTGTCAGGGTTAAAATATTTTACTGCAGAAAACGAAAATGATTTGAGCAAAAACACATTTGTTTGCTATACCTGAAAGAAGTGATAATTCCACATTTATTTATGTATTTCCTTTGATGAAAAAGAAACTTTTTAAAACATCTGAGTAAAATGACTGTAGTTTGGTCCAGGAGAGAGAGAAAAAACAGTTAGCACCACGGAAAGTGCACAGCTTCGAAAGGTTAGGTCTGCACGTCGAAAAAATGATTAAAAACAAACACACAGACACAAAAGTAAAAAGAAAAGAAAAAACAAAACAAAACTAGTACATTATGCCCGAGCAACATTACAAATACAAAATGTAAATATGTAACTGCTTAATCTAGAAATAGTGAATATTGGTTAGACAAATAAAAATTAATGATGAAAGCTTGTGTGAATAAGAGAGTGAATAAAGCTAAACCAAGCACTGAAATTTGATATTAACTGTTCATTTTGGATCTTATTGACTTCAAAGTAACTGAGAATATAATGTTAATATGCAATGAAAACAATACGTGTTTGTCCAAGAGGAATATTGCCTTGAAAATAATGTCTCACCAATGTAGAGTTTGTGGATCTCTGATGTCCATTCTGCGCAGAATCAGTCTCGACGTCATCAACACTGACCAGACTTTGACTCATGGGCTGCATGTATTTAATGTCACTCTTTCTGGAGTCTGTGGTCCTGCACGTGTCGTAATTGTACACGTGTGGGAGAGTCGCTGTGCCCAGAGTGTCTGAGTAACGTGGAGGATAATATGGGATCACTGGCAGATTGGAGTGATACAGGATGCGAGACTGTCTCCATCTGTAGATTTTCACTGAGATAATGACCACTACACACGTGATGAACAGAAAGGAGACTACAGCCAGAGCCAGCACTAAGTAAAAAGTCAGGTTGTCATTGTACTCCTTGTCGTGCGTAAAGTCAGTGAACTCAGACAGTACTTCAGGAAAGCTGTCCGCCACCGCCACGTTAACAATGACTGTAGCTGAACGAGAGGGCTGCCCGTTGTCCTCCACTATAACAGTCAGTCTCTGTTTGACTGCATCTTTATCAGTCACTTGGCGGATAGTTCTTATTTCTCCATTCTGTAAGCCCACTTCAAACAGCGCCCTGTCTGCGGCTTTCTGCAGTTTATAGGAGAGCCAGGCATTCTGTCCAGAGTCCACATCCACAGCCACCACTTTAGTGACCAGATAGCCCACATCTGCTGAACGAGGCACCATCTCAGCCACCAGAGAACCCCCAGTCTGGACTGGGTACAGCACCTGAGGGGCGTTATCGTTCTGATCCTGAACCAGGATTTTCACAGTCACATTGCTGCTGAGAGGAGGAGAGCCTCCGTCCTGCGCTTTGATTACGCACACAAACTCTTTGGTTTGTTCATAATCAAATGAGCGCGCGGCACTAATAACTCCGTTTTCTGAATTAACAGAGATATAACCCAGGACAGGGGAGCCACCAACGTCACACTCCTCTAAAATATATGACACACGCGCGTTTTGGTTTTCATCTGGGTCTTTGGCAACAACATTTAACACAGAATAACCAGGTGAGTTATTCTCTGTTATGGTCGCGCTGTAGAGCGCATGTGTGAACAATGGAGGGTTATCATTTACATCTGAAATCTTTAAATTCAGTGTTTTATCGACTGAGAGCCGTGGCTTTCCCAAATCCGAGACAACTATTGTGATGTTAAATTCTGATAAACGCTCCCGGTCAAATGGAGCATTAGTTACTAGTGCGTAATAGTTTCTAACATTAGACTTTATTTCAACAGGGGCACTTCCCTCCACTGAACATCTCACCTGTCCGTTCTCACCTGAATCAAAGTCTTTAACATTAATAATACCGATGGTGGTGCCCACTGTAACGTCCTCTGACACAGGACTAGTGAACGACATCACGTTAATAACAGGCGCATTGTCGTTCACGTCTGTAATGTGTATTTCCACTTCACATGTATCCGTCAGTCCTCCTTGGTCTCTGGCCTCAACCCTGAACTCCACTTTCTTGTCCGTTTCATAATCAATTTCTTTCGTAACATAAATCCCGCCAGTGTCTCGATTTATATCAAAGAAATCCGTGACTGATAATTTGGAAAAGGAGTAGGTCACTTGACCGTTTGCTGCGTCATCTACATCACTGGCATTTACTGTGACAATAAGAGTCCCCTTTGGTGAGTTTTCAGGCATAGTAGCTTTATAAATACTCTGACTAAACACAGGAGCGTTATCATTTATATCTAAAACGATTATATGTACATTCACAGTACCAGATCTTTGTGGACTTCCACCGTCAACAGCCACTAGTTTGAAATTAAGGCGCGGCTGTTTCTCTCTGTCCAAAGCATTCTGCAAGCACCATTTGAGCATATTTACTCCCGTCGGATTTAACGTGCTCTTTTAAAAACAAAATTATCGTTTGGAGTCAACACATAGTTTTGCAATCCATTTTCTCCTACATCAGAATCACCTGCCGCCTCCAAATCAAAGCGTGAGCCGATTGTAGCCAATTCGCTTATTTCAAAATCCAAGTGTTTACTCTGAAATGTGGGCGAATTGTCGTTTATGTCCAGCACCTCTATAGTCACAGGGTGTAACTCCATCGGGTTTTCCAGTAAAATCTCAAACGTGAAGCTGCAGGGCGTCACGTCTCCACAGAGCTGCTCTCTGTCTATCCTCTCATTCACCACCAGAGTCCCTTTGTCTGTCTTCAGCTCGGCGTACTCAACATTTTCTCCAGTCACGATACGAGCTCGACCAGAACGAAGCCTTTTTATGTCCAAACCCAAGTCCTGTGCAACGTTACCAATAAGAGAGCCCTTCCTCATCTCCTCTGGGATTGAGTAGCGGATCTGTGCGTCGACTTGAATCAAAAATAACATCAAGAAAATACAAGACGACATTGCTTCAACAGATGTCACAGACAGTTTCTCTAATGATGTACTACGATTAAATAGTCCAAATAACATGGTGAAAAAAGCTAGTCTAATCAATCCACGTTAACAAAACTGCATACAATGTTAGATTTCTAAATGCATCGGGCTATATTTCTACTGCATGAAAACGGTCTGAAAATCCGCTGTGTTCCTCGAGACAAAACGCAGTGATGGGAGGGAATAATACAAATCACAAAACTCTCTCAACAACTCACAGGACAACAGCGTCACTATGAGGCCAAACACAGAAACTACTGGCAAAAGGCTTAGATGGACGTGTACTATAACTGGCGACAAGCGGACTGGCTTTTATAAAGGTCATATTAAACGATAAAGCAGTACAAAAAGAGAGTATCAAAAAAGATATATATTTAAGAAGTAATTACCTGAGGAAGTTTTTTATAATAACAATAATAAAAGAAAGAATTGCACGTAAGTGTCCGAGACAAACATTTAAAGATATTATTGCAGAAATCTCAAATTCATTTGACCAAAAAAAAAACAAACATTTTTTTTAAATCTACATAAAGCAGTCCTATTTCCCAAGTGATAATTTTACGATTATGTATTTGTCTTATTTTATGAAAAAGAAAATTTTGAAAACATGAAAAATTAGAGAAGTTTGACTGTCGTTGGGTCAGAATTTAGATTAACAATATCAGCACCATGGACAGTGCACAGCTTTGAAGGAGTATATGCAAAAGACAACGGTAGAGTCGAAAAAATGTTGGCTCTTGTTGGAGTTGTATGATCTTCATTACCTTAAAATGTACAAATCTAACTGCTCAATCAAAAGTAAGAAAAAAAAAAAAAAAAAGGATTAGATGAAATAATAGTAATTTAAAGTATGTTAACACAATTTTAACAAATAGTTGCGAATAAGAGAGTGAAGAACATTAAACCATGCGCTATGCGCTGAAATGTAGGCTTCATAAACTGATCATTCCGGATCTCATTGGCCTTACTCAAAACTAATATAGTAATATACTTTTTATGCAACATAATTAGTACGTGTATGTCCAAGCGAATCATTACAATGAAAAGATAATGTCTCACCAGTGTAGAGTTTGTGGATCTCTGATGTCCATTCTGCGCAGAATCAGTCTCGACGTCATCAACACTGACCAGACTTTGACTCATGGGCTGCATGTATTTAATGTCACTCTTTCTGGAGTCTGTGGTCCTGCACGTGTCGTAATTGTACACGTGTGGGAGAGTCGCTGTGCCCAGAGTGTCTGAGTAACGTGGAGGATAATATGGGATCACTGGCAGATTGGAGTGATACAGGATGCGAGACTGTCTCCATCTGTAGATTTTCACTGAGATAATGACCACTACACACGTGATGAACAGAAAGGAGACTACAGCCAGAGCCAGCACTAAGTAAAAAGTCAGGTTGTCATTGTACTCCTTGTCGTGCGTAAAGTCAGTGAACTCAGACAGTACTTCAGGAAAGCTGTCCGCCACCGCCACGTTAACAATGACTGTAGCTGAACGAGAGGGCTGCCCGTTGTCCTCCACTATAAACAGTCAGTCTCTGTTTGACTGCATCTTTATCAGTCACTTGGCGGATAGTTCTTATTTCTCCATTCTGTAAGCCCACTTCAAACAGCGCCCTGTCTGCGGCTTTCTGCAGTTTATAGGAGAGCCAGGCATTCTGTCCAGAGTCCACATCCACAGCCACCACTTTAGTGACCAGATAGCCCACATCTGCTGAACGAGGCACCATCTCAGCCACCAGAGAACCCCCAGTCTGGACTGGGTACAGCACCTGAGGGGCGTTATCGTTCTGATCCTGAACCAGGATTTTTCACAGTCACATTGTTGCTGAGAGGAGGAGAGCCTCCGTCCTGCGCTTTGACGCAGAACCGGAAATCCTTGATCTGCTCGTAGTCAAAGGAGCGCACTGCATGGATGACTCCGCTATCTGCACTAACGGACACATATGAGGAGACTGGCACTCCGTTAACAGAGGAGTCCTCCAGTATGTAAGAGACACGCGCGTTCTGGTTCCAGTCAGCGTCTGTGGCTTTCACTGTGAATATAGAGAGGCCCGGGCTGTTGTTTTCTACAATGTAGGCCTCATACGAGCTCCTGTCAAAGACAGGCGCGTTGTCATTCACATCAGAGATGTGTAACGTGAGAGTGACGCTGCTGGAGAGAGAGGGCACGCCCTCATCTGAACACGTGACTGTGATGTTGTATTGAGACGCCTGCTCTCTGTCTAAATATGTATCTGAGACGAGAGAATAAAAATCCATTTGAGGTGGACTTTATTTTAAAAGGAATTAAATTGTTTAGAATACAATTTACCTGCCCATTGTTCTCTGAGTCAGGATCATTTACACTTAACATGGCTATCACTGTCTCTGGAGGCGAGTCCTCTAAAACCAAGTCCGATTTAGACACTATGTTTATATTTGGTTTATTATCGTTGATATCACCGATTTCAATGATGACCTTTGCTGAATCTGACAGTCCACCTCTGTCAACAGCTTCAATGTCAATCTGGTAACTACCCACCCTTTCATAATCGAGTTCGCCAAATGAGGTGATAACGCCATTTATTTCATCAATTTTAAAAATATCATTCAAACGCAATTTGCTCGGCGTCATCGTGTAGGAGACCATTCCATTCAAGCCAATATCTTTATCTGATGCGCTCACAGTGAGTATACTGGTCTCTTTGGGGGAGTTCTCCATTATCTTTGCTCTGTACAATGGTCTGGAGAAAACAGGTGCGTTGTCGTTCGCGTCTAGCACAGTCACAAATATCTGCATTGTTCCCGACATCTGCGGCTCCCCTCCGTCTGTAGCGGTTAATAGTAATGGGATATGCGCCTGTATTTCCCGATCTAAAGCTTTCTGTAAAACCATCTCCACCTTTTTACCCCCGTCTGCTTCGTTTTCCATTTGTAGTATAAAATTATCCGTTGGGCTAAGTGAATATTTTTGGAGTCCATTTACCCCAATATCAGGGTCAATGGCTTTTTCCAGTATGAATTTAGATCCTAATATTGCTGACTCGCTGATCTCAAATCGTTTTTCTGCATTGGTGAAACTCGGGTAGTTGTCGTTTATATCTGTAATTTCTACTGTAATTCGAAACATTTCCATCGGATTTTCCAAAATTAACTGAAAATCTAAAGCACAAGGCGTCGTCTCACCGCAGAACGCCTCTCTGTCGATCCTCTCCTGGATAAACAGGACTCCTCTTTCTTTATTCAGACCGATGTATTCGACATTGTTTCCCGTATATACACGTGCTTTTCCTGATTTGAGTCGTTTCAAATCTATGCCCAAATCCTGCGCTATGTTTCCAACTACAGAGCCTTTGGGCATTTCTTCAGGAACGGAGTAACTGACCTGAGCGAACACCGAGTCCAGGCACAAAACACAGAGCAACAGCAGTGATTGAGATCCCATTGTCAAACCCAGCGGAGTTTCCAAAAATATCCACAGACTAAAAAGGAGGAAGAATTAATCGTTCACAAACGAAATTGTTAAAAAAAAATAAAACTCGAGGATTGCGATATTCCCTCAAAACGCAGAGGTCTACAAACGCGTCTCTCCCGTCTACTCTGATTCAACCAAACAAGAGAAAGAAGGTTGGCCACAAATAAATTAAATTATCCCAGCTTGTGAGTCAACAGCGACACTTCGAGTCCAGTAAGAATATTACAGCAAGTCAAGGAAAGATTCAGAAGAATGATGAATGTATTACCACGAAAAATTTGTTATACAAGTTTTCTCCTTCACTATAACAGTAAAATATGCATAACACTGTCCAAGGTGCTGAAAATAACTAGACGAACGAACAAACTAGAAGAATTAGATGTGTAATTGGAACCATTTGCCATTTTACCTTTTGAAGAATATAAACAAAACACTGCATGAATTGTAATTAAAGTTTCAAACCTCTAGAGGAGAGTCTGGTTCGTCCAGGATGCTCTTCTCACTCTGTATCCGATGCATCGTCCCTGTTGAACTGGGATCCATTATCAGCACGTTCTGACTACCAGCTCTGCCAAACTTACAGTCACTCTTTCTGGAGTCTGTGGTCCTGCACGTGTCGTAATTGTACACGTGTGGGAGAGTCGCTGTGCCCAGAGTGTCTGAGTAACGTGGAGGATAATATGGGATCACTGGCAGATTGGAGTGATACAGGATGCGAGACTGTCTCCATCTGTAGATTTTCACTGAGATAATGACCACTACACACGTGATGAACAGAAAGGAGACTACAGCCAGAGCCAGCACTAAGTAAAAAGTCAGGTTGTCATTGTACTCCTTGTCGTGCGTAAAGTCAGTGAACTCAGACAGTACTTCAGGAAAGCTGTCCGCCACCGCCACGTTAACAATGACTGTAGCTGAACGAGAGGGCTGCCCGTTGTCCTCCACTATAACAGTCAGTCAGTCTCTGTTTGACTGCATCTTTATCAGTCACTTGGCGGATAGTTCTTATTTCTCCATTCTGTAAGCCCACTTCAAACAGCGCCCTGTCTGCGGCTTTCTGCAGTTTATAGGAGAGCCAGGCATTCTGTCCAGAGTCCACATCCACAGCCACCACTTTAGTGACCAGATAGCCCACATCTGCTGAACGAGGCACCATCTCAGCCACCAGAGAACCCCCAGTCTGGACTGGGTACAACACCTGAGGGGCGTTATCGTTCTGATCCTGAACCAGGATTTTCACAGTCACATTGCTGCTGAGAGGAGGAGAGCCTCCGTCCTGCGCTTTGATTACGCACACAAACTCTTTGGTTTGTTCATAATCAAATGAGCGCGCGGCACTAACAAGTCCATTTTCTGAATTAACAGAGATATAACCCAGGACAGGGGAGCCACCAACGTCACACTCCTCTAAAATATATGACACACGCGCGTTTTGGTTTTCATCTGGGTCTTCGGCAACAACATTTAACACAGAATAACCAGGTGAGTTATTCTCTGTTATGGTCGCGCTGTAGAGCGCATGTGTGAATAATGGAGGGTTATCATTTACATCTGAAATCTTTAAATTCAGTGTTTTATCGACTGAGAGCGGTGACTTTCCCAAATCCGAGACAACTATTGTGATGTTAAATTCTGATAAACGCTCCCGGTCAAATGGAGCATTAGTTACTAGTGCGTAATAGTTTCTAACATTAGACTTTATTTCAACAGGGGCACTTCCCTCCACTGAACATCTCACCTGTCCGTTCTCACCTGAATCAAAGTCTTTAACATTAATAATACCGATGGTGGTGCCCACTGTAACGTCCTCTGACACAGGACTAGTGAACGACATCACGTTAATAACAGGCGCATTGTCGTTCACGTCTGTAATGTGTATTTCCACTTCACATGTATCCGTCAGTCCTCCTTGGTCTCTGGCCTCTACCCTGAATTCCACTTTCTTGTCCGTTTCATAATCAATTTCTTTTGTAACATAAATCCCGCCAGTGTCTCGATTTATATCAAAGAAATCCGTGACCGATGATTTTGATTTGGAAAAGGAGTAGGTCACTTGACCGTTTGCTGCGTCATCTACATCACTGGCATTTACTGTGACAATAAGAGTTCCCTTTTGTGAGTTTTCAGGCATACTAGCTTTATAAATACTCTGACTAAACACAGGGGCGTTGTCATTGGCATCTAAGACCACAATTTTTATATCTACTGTTCCAGATCTTTGTGGACTTCCACCGTCAACAGCCACTAGTTTGAAATTAAGGCGCGGCTGTTTCTCTCTGTCCAAAGCATTCTGCAGCACCATTTGAATGTATTTACTCCCGTCGGATTTAACGTGCTCTTTTAAAACAAAATTATCGTTTGGCGTCAACGCATAGTTTTGCAATCCATTTTCTCCTACATCAGAATCACCTGCCGCCTCCAAATCAAAGCGTGAGCCGAACTTGTAGCTGAATTCACTTATTTCAAAATCCAAGTGTTTACTCTCAAAACTGGGCGCATTGTCGTTTATGTCCAGCACCTCTATAGTCACAGGGTGTAACTCCATCGGGTTTTCCAGTAAAATCTCAAACGTGAAGCTGCAGGGCGTCACGTCTCCACAGAGCTGCTCTCTGTCTATCCTCTCATTCACCACCAGAGTCCCTTTGTCTGTCTTCAGCTCGGCGTACTGAACATTTTCTCCAGTCACGATACGAGCTCGGCCAGAACGAAGCCTTTTTATGTCCAAACCCAAGTCCTGTGCAACGTTACCAATAAGAGAGCCCTTCCTCATCTCCTCTGGGATTGAGTAGCGGATCTGTGCGTCGACTTGAATCAAAAATAACATCAAGAAAAAACAGGACCACATTGTACGTACAGATAGAACGAAAAATCTCCACCTTGATCCTCCGCTCGCTGTGTGTTTGTTTAAGGCCATATTGACTCGTTAAGCTTTAAAATCTACAGAAGATACAAGTATTCAATGTCGTAAATGTGTTTATTCGTTCCATCCGATATAAACGTTTCCCAGTTAAATGTAGCGTCGTAAAAAGACACACATTCGGATAAGACGCAGCAAAGATGGGAGGGTTAAGCAGATACGCAGAACTGCTGAAATTATCTCACAGGGTAACAGCGACGCTATGAGGCAAGCAAGCGACATTAGAATTGTTCCTTTTTACCGAGGACCCCTTGCAACTGTCAAATCCTGGAGAGAGAGACATTTATTTGTGGAAGGTCTGCACCTGCTTGTCTCAACGCAGGATGTTCTCAATTTGCCCGGAACCTTTCACAGAATTGCATCAAACAGACATGGAGAAAGTTTCACATTTAACACATACAAATAAATAAATAAATACATACACACAGACACACACACACACACATCCATACATACAGTAAGTACAGCTCTTGTGGTCCACTGACTGACTCACATAGTGACCTAGTTTTAAGCAGAGGAATTAGTGCAAGCCCAGGACTGCGCCACACACTTATAAATATGCGTTACTGCTGAATGTTGTTGCTTTTCCAATGAATGCATAAAATAAAATGTGTAACTTCTTTTACTACTACATGCAATCTGAATTCTACATGGTAATACTGCACCTTTTGAGCTGTGATAGCACACTGACAGTATAAATGATATTTTTGCATCTGATAGGGAAAGCTTTGAATGAGTGAATGTGTGAGAAATGTGAAGTGTGTACATTTGACTTACTTTGTGATTAGTCCACAGAAAAATAAATAGAACAGTTAGACAGATGTGAATATGTTGAGATGAAAGAGCATTTTAGTGAATGAAACTAAGTAGAGTTTAAGGAGATAAAATTATCTTACCTGCTGGAAGATCACGTACAGTGCCCATGGGAAAATGTGCCATAAAAGAGAAAAAAAAAGACAAGATATTTATTAGCACATGATGTTTCTGTTAACTGTCACAATCAGAAGTTAAATGTATTAAGTGTGGTTAAAAACAAAAATGTATGGTATTTTTTCCCCGCTTTAGTGGGGAAGTGGGAGCTGTCCCTGGTGCTGATGAAACAGAGGACGAAAAACAAAAGTTCTGTTCATGAATACTTGTCGTTTTATTCTGTTCCTCTTGTATCATTTCTATCATTCATTGCACTAGAAAAAAGAGGAGACGAATTCGAAATAAGTTGTTTTTATTTATACATTTCATGCACCACAATTATGCTGACAGAAAGAGTGAAAAAGACCTGAAAGTCCCCCAAAGAGAAAAATAAAAATCCATTTTATAAATCACTTAGAGATGCTATACTTTATCTGTAACTCTCCACACTAAAGGAAACTATATTGCATTTATTCAACCAACAAGTGTTTTTTTTTGTTTTGTTTTGTTTTTTTCCCCCCAAATAAAAGACAACAAGTTAACAAGTTTCAGACAGTGAACATCACCAAAAACATAGTGTATCTTTAAATACCCAAGAGGTAAGAGGTAAGAAGGATCATAACTCGCCATACATTTTTCACATAAAAGCAACAAAAACAACAACAACAACAACAAAAATAATAATAATCATCATCATCATCATCATCATCATCATTTCTATCATAAAAGTAAAAGGCTAGCGATATTTTTACGTAATCACATAAAATGGATGCGGCACACCTGCCCTGACACCTGCAGGTTGTTCTGCGCTTTGTGCGTCTTAACGTGCTTTTCAGATAAGTAGCACTTCGTTTCTTCAGCGTGTCTGTGTCTGTATTTGAGCTGAATCGAAAATCGCCTCTCCATGAGCCAGCGGTCAAAAATGAATCAAAGCGGTCATCGTTAACGAGAGTCCCGCAACGACTGAATTCTGCAAAAGAAGGCGGACAGTAGGTGGTGGGAAAAACAGGGAGAGTTGCGCTATTTGAACGGTAAATGGAACGAGGCTTATAAAGTTTAGCATAAAAAAAACCCACAAATAAAAAGCATAAAAAGACAGGAAACTACCGAGAGCGCTACTATTAAATGAAACGTTAAGTTATGGATATCCTGAGATTCTTCCTCAAACTCAAATAATTCATTTAATACCGGCAGCCCTGACGTAATTACAATGTTGACTGTGCACGTGGCAGAAAGAGACAAAGGCCCGTTGTCGCTTACTAAAATGACCAAACTATGCTTCGGTTCATCACTTTCCATAAATGCCCGGGCAGTCCTAATTTCGCCTGTGTTCTGGCCAACATGAAACAAATGAGGCTCAGTTGCAGTGATAATTCTGTAAGAAAGCCAGGCATTGTGACCCGAGTCTCCATCAACTGCCACCACCTTAGTAACGAGGTAACCTCTGGGTGCGTCAACAGGAACCAGTTCTTCAGCTTTAAATCCACCGCCCTGAACGGGGTACAAAACAACAGGAGTGTTGTCGTTTTGGTCTTGGATAAAAACATTCACTGTACAGCTAGAGGAAAGAGGTGGTTTACCCCCATCCTGAGCTATTACGATAATTTGGTAGTGCACTGAGTTTTCGTAATCAAAAGGACGCGACGTGAAGAGCTCCCCTGTTTCTGAATTGATGGTAAAGAATGACGCATCTTCTGTATTTGTGTGCTTTGAAATTTGATACTGTATTTTGGAATTTGAGAAAGCGTCGGGATCTTCCGCTTTTACTGCTGTAACATAAGTGCCAACTGGCTCGTTCTCTAAAACACTTGTAGTATATAGTCTTTCTGCGCAAAAGTCGGTCGGTTGTCATTTATATCACTGACCGTAATGGTTAACATTTGAAAGCTTGATAGAGCAGGAGTACCTCCATCCGTGGCCAAAATCTTAATATCATACTTTTCTTGAATTTCTCTATCTAAAATACCATCAGTCACTAACATAAAGTAATTTTTTACATCTGATACAAGTTTAAAAGGAACATTTTCGGATATTACACATGTAACATGTCCACTGCTCCCCGTGTCCAAGTCATACACATTGATAAGAGCAACCATAGTTCCAGATTTGGAGTCTTCCAGTACATTAGCAGAGGCTGACTTTATTTCGACCACAGGCTTGTTGTCATTTGTGTCAGTTACATCAATTATGAGTTTGCAGTGTGATGTCTGGCCACCCCCGTCTTTTGCCTGGACATCTAGTTCGTAGTTATTCGCCTCCTCAAAGTCAATAACGCCTGCTACAAGGATCTCTCCGTTCGCATTAATTTCAAATAAGTCCCCCATTTTGTGTCGGAAAGAGTAGCTGATTGTCCCATACAGTCCGTCATCTGCATCCGTGGCATTTAGTTTGATAATTGTAGTACCTACGGGCGAATTTTCAGGCACCGAAATTTTGTAAACACGCCGAGTGAAAAGTGGGACATTGTCATTTGCGTCCAAAACACACGGACAAGGATTGAAGCTGTCCCAGATTTTGCTGGATTTCCCCCGTCAATGGCATTGATTTTGATTATATGTTCCCGTTGTGCTTCGTAATCTAAAGCTTTTTTCAAGACTAGCTCAGGATAAATTACGCCGTTTATTTGAGTACTGTATTCCAGGATAAAATGGTCATTAGGGGCCAATTTATAATTACGCACAGAATTAGTACCCAAATCTGGATCATGGGCATTCGCTAAGAGAAACCGTCGTCCAGTGTCGGTAGATTCGAGTATATCTAACTTTATTAAATCAGTTTCAAATACAGGGCTGTTATCATTTACATCTCCAATATCCAAAACTATACTGTGTGCTTGAAGAGGATCCTCGAGTAAAAGCTGATAGTGCAGGGTGCAGGCAGAAGCTTGTGCGCACAACTCCTCTCGGTCTATGCGCTGGCTGATCATCAGATTTCCCGTCGAAATGTCCATTTCAAAGAGTCGAACGGTGCCTTCTGAAACGACATGAGCTCCACGATCACGAAGGTCCATAACTCTCAACCCTAGATCTTTAGCCACATTTCCAATAACGTCTCCCCGCTGCAACTCCTCTGGAAGCGCATACCGGACTTCAGAATACGACACAGCGAAAAGAGAGGCAAGCAACCAAAATATATGCTCTCGCCGACCCATGGTTATGAAAATATTTATTGAGTCCACGTTCGAGGATCAAAACGATATACAAACTCTGTGCTTTCTGTGGCGGTGTTAATCATGCTCTGTTAAAGGGGGCTGTCGGCTTACACGCTTCTCGCTCTACATCCCCATTTCTCTCCCTGCCTGACTCGCACTCAAATATACACGCGCGCACACACGCACGCACGCGCACACACACACACACACACACACACACACACACACACACACACACACACACACACGCACACACGCACCACTGACCCTCTTTTTCTGTGGCGATTCACAGCATTATGCCCACCACTACTTGAGTTCTACTGACACAGATACAGAATGCGTCACGCCATAAGAGACTCTGAAATGAACTGAAAAAAAAAAAAAAAAAAAAAAAAGATAAAATATGCAACATCTTAATCCTCAGCACTGCATCTAAAGGATATGGAACAACTACCCCCAGTGGGCCCTCCGATGCACTGCACACACGCACGGCCAGCAGCATGTCCGAGTGGAAATTTGCTTTATAGGTATTGGAATGATTTAATCTATGTAATCAAAATATAATTAACTATGTGATATGTGTATGTGATGTACTCTAACAGGAGAATTCAAATTCAGATGACGGGAGACATACATATCTATTTCTATCTATATCTATATGTATATCTGTCTGTCTGTCTATGTGTATGCGTGCATGTGCGTGTGCATGTGTGATGTCTGAATAAGATACTGTTCATAGCTATACATCTTATACTTCAACAGGTCTTTGTTTTAATATAAATTTTAAACTTTTAGACAGAGTTGTGATGATTCATTTACAGCACACTAGCATATATTGTAACAGATGTACAACAGTCAAAATATAGTTACTGTTATTAATTCTTATACAGTGCACTTCAGACAATTACTGCTCATCTAAAATTGCATGCATAATGTACCTCACAGACCGGAGAAACAGACGAAGCACTGTTTTGTACCATCAAAAAAAATCCTCCAAAACAACTGCACTTCATGTACTACCATTATTGGCTATCGCTACTTTATAATTACCTGCAAAGAAAGTATTGGATAAAATCTACTTTTTAAAACAGTAAAGCTATGACAGGTTTATGATATCAGTGCAGGCGTGTTTTAATCATGACTAAAATATTGTGTAGCCGGAGAAGTCACTTGCCACTAACATAAACAAGTCAGTGGAGATTGTATGTCTTACAGGGAAAAGAACAGTCTGGAGTCAGTCTACCCTCATCAGGTGCGGAGTGAAAGAGTACTACAATTTAAAGCATCTCTGATATTATACAAAAAGCACAGTAAAAAGAAAATGTATACATATACATATTAGCTGAAACATGGCCTGAAATGCAATGTTGAAGGAGAAATATACTCACGAATAACAACACAAAACTACTACAAATATATGTATATATATATATATATATATATATATATATATATATATATATATATATATATATATATATATATTATATATATATATATATATATATATAAATATATATCCTTTTTTTTTTCCCTACCTCTGAGCACTCTTCTAAATCTCCAAAAACATCAGAGAAGTCAGTGGGGCTTTTCCTCTTCCTTGTGTGAAAACGCTCAATTCAGGAACAGTGCTGAAAAATCTCTGTACCATTCTTTGTTGTCCCCATTTTGTAAAGCATTAAAATCCACCACAAACACAACTCTTGAACTCAGACTTCCATTTCAGTATCATTCAACCATTATACAACATTTTTCTACAACAGTGGTGAGCTACTCTTTATCAGACCAAGACAACATCTTCTCCACACATCTCCCCATATGCAGCTCAACATCCTGCAAGACCTGACGCACTCTGGGAAACGGCCTCTCCGCACACTTGCCTCAGGACACTAAAAAGCCCATCTTTTGCACAAACAGACAATGCAAGAAAGGTAATTCCAGTTTCCATGAAGGGAATCTGGGCAGTTTACCAGTGCTGTTTTTAGTGATTTGAATGTGAAATGTAAGTTTAATTATCATATGTCTTATTTTAATCAAAGATTAATTACAACACAGACACTATAAGTAAACTTAAACTTGAAAATAACATGAGGTAAGCAAATGTAAATATATTATTTGATTGAGAGTGCAAATTAGAAATCTGTTAACCATGGTAGCTAACAAACAAGTTTTATGTTAACAATTATTATTATGAATCAAATTCATGTCAGCTTTAGCTATATCCTGATACAATGATATTTTCCCTACCTCTGAGCACTCTTCCAAATCTCCAAAGACATCAGAGAAGTCAGTGGGGCTTTTCCTCAGTGTCTGATCTGCAGGCAGTGTGTTGTCATTGTAGGACGAGACAAACTTAAAGTCACTTGTCCTGGATCAGTTGTCATGTATCCATCATAGTTGTAAGTGCTGCGTAAAGTTCCTGTGCCGTCAACATCTGCATAATTAGGAGGCAGATAACCACTGGGGATTGCAACTGCTCCATCAAACAACAGTCTGGGCTTCCTCCTGCGACAGAACCTCACACCCAGGACAATAATAATGAAGGTGAGGAAAAATGTGGACACTGACACCAGTGCAATGATCAGATAGGATGTCAGCTTGGAGTCCCTCTCATCATAAGAAATGTCCTTGAGTTCAGGCACTTCAGCCAAGTTATCAGAGATCAGTAAATACATGGAGCAGGTGGCAGAGAGAGGAGGCTGTCCGTTATCCTTCACTGCCACAATAAGGTTCTGTTTCATGCTGTCAGACTCAGAGATGTCCCGCTGGCTCCTGATCTCTCCACTGTGGAGACCAATAGTAAAAAGTCCAGGATCAGTGGATTTGACGATGTGATAGGACAGCCAGGCGTTCTGTCCAGAGTCTGCGTCCACTGCTATCACTTTGGACACCAGAGAGCCTGCATGTGCAGCTTTAGGGACCAGTTCAGTCATGAAGGAGTTCCCCTCCGGGGTGGGGTACAGTATTTGAGGAGAGTTGTCGTTCACATCAGATATAAACACAGTGACTGTCACGTTGCTGCTGAGTGGAGGAGAGCCATTGTCTCTGGCCATCACATGGACTTTAAAACTCCTGAAGTGTTCATAATCAAAAGCCCTCACAGCATGGATCACCCCTGTGTCTCCATTAACAGAGACATAGGAGGACACTGGGGCCCCATTCACCTCACCAGGTAACAGAGAATAAACCACTGTCCCGTTTTGTCTCCAGTCTGGGTCTCGAGCGGCAACAGAACATAAAGTGGAGCCAGGTTTGTTGTTTTCAGTCACATGTGCGCTGTAGGACTGCTCCTCAAACACAGGAGGGTTGTCATTGATGTCAGCTACAGTTAAGTGGACAGTTTTAGAGGAGGACAGAGGGGGAGAGCCCTCGTCAGTGGCACTGATTGTAATGTTGTAATCAGACACTAGCTCACGGTCCAGCTGTTCTGTGGTCACTAGAGAATAATAGTTTTTAATGGAAGGTACTAACTTGAAAGGGACCCCAGTCTGAAGGGAGCAGTGGACCTGTCTGTTGTTCTCTGAGTCTCTGTCCTGTACATTAATGATGCCCACCTCTGTACCAGGAGGGGTATTTTCTGCTATTGTATCTGACAGGGATTTTAAACTCACAACAGGAGCATTGTCATTGACATCAGTCACTGAAATTACAACTTTTCCATGAGATGACAATCCTAATCCATCTTTTGCTTTAACACGTATTTCAAATGAAGTTGTGGCTTCAAAGTCAATGTTGCCAATAACTCTTATTTCTCCTGTTTTTGAATTTATACTAAAGGTATTTTTTACATCTTCAGTAACATGCACGAAATCATAACTCACATCACCGTTGACGCCTTCATCTGCATCAGTCGCACTAACAGTAAGCACTACAGTATCTAGAGGGGAGTTTTCAGGCAGACTGGCTTTATACACGGCCTGGCTGAACACAGGCGCGTTATCATTAGCGTCCAGTACAGTGACGTGTATGGCTACGGTCCCTGATCTCTGTGGAGACCCGCCATCAAAAGCTGTCAAAATCAAATCAATTTCCTGTTGTCTTTCACGATCTAATTCTTTATCAAGAACCAGCTCTATTGTATTTCCTGTAATTACTGAAACGAAATTATCATTCTTGTTAAGACTGTATTGTTGAACTGAATTTTGCCCCACATCCTCATCTTGCGCCTCCTCTATCAGAAAACGAGCCCCCCTGTCTGCAGATTCTCTTATTTCTAGATTAATAAGCTCTTCGTTGAATTTGGGTGCGTTGTCATTTATATCTTGGACGTGAACACTAATTCGGTGCAGCTCCAGAGGACTCTCCAGAACAAGCTCCCGTTTAACGACACACGACGCCCTTTCACCACAAAGCTCCTCTCGGTCAATTCTGTCTGCAACAATCAGATTTCCGCTGTCCACGTTTACGTCAAAGTAACGTTTCTCCGTCCCGTCGGTGTCAATGCGGGCTTTTCTGAGGCTTAACACGCCGCTCTTCAGCCCCAGGTCTTTTGCTATATTTCCAATGACCCATCCTTGTTTGGTTTCCTCTGGTATGGTGTAGCTCACATCTCCCCACGCTGCTCCAATCCACGTGAAGATGAATAAAAAATGCACAGGCTTTCTTCAGAAATACCATGGTCCCGCCAACAACGAACAGACGCGTAAAACAAGCACCAATTGTGACCAGCAATCCGTTTTAAGTTTTCTTGTCAAATGAACGGGAGCTGGATAATGGGTGGTTGCAATGTGTCATATACTGGCATATAGCGCCACCGTGAGACAAACAAAGTAAACAGAATTGTTCTTTTTGCCACATTTCGATTAAGAATTTTAAGTGTTTAACTCAGGAAACAGTTTTATCTTGTCCAAGTGCTACACATTATTAATTTGGGTTATGCTTAAGTTTATTTATAAATATTCTGAATTTTAAATTACTTTAAAACAATAGGCCTTATATTTTCAATTGAAGATGTGTAACATAGCCTATAATGTGTGCATAACATTGGAATATGGCATCTATCTAATATCTTAAAAGTGAAAAAATTCAATTTAATGAAATTAGAAAGAAAAGTGTGGTAGCCTTTAATTTTACAACTATTCAACAGCACTTTGCACAAGTGGCTTGTACTGAGAATTCATTTACTGCACACTCACATTTATTGCAATTCACAACATGCATTTAGCTGCAAAATGAATTGTGGATTTTTGTCTGAATTACAGAAGTATTTCACACAGTAGTTGCTCATTAAAAGAGGGAGGTGGGTGGAGATGTCGTAAGGGGGGGTTTCATTAACCAAAAAAACAAAAAACAAAACAAAGTATTTTAATCTACTCAGTTGCAAGCAAAATGAGAAATGCCAAGTGTAAACAAAACCTATCCAAAGACTGGAGCAAACATCACTCTCATGTATATTCTTATAAACTAAAACTGACTTTTTTAAAACAATTTTCACATTTGTAAATGACAATGAAAAATAATCCAAATACATTTTGCGCTAATGGAAAATCAACATGACAGAATTCAAACACAAAGCCATGAAACCAAATCCTCAAATTCTAAAAAAGTTAAATCCACGGAACAGAAGGTCATACGAGAAAGACAATATAACTGACGTCAAAAACAATCACAATTCATGCACCATTAGCTCATATCTTACAATTATCAGTAAAGCACATGTTGGATATCTGTATGTTTTAAACAACCAATGAGACATTTATGAAATTAGTGAAGGCACTTTTTTCATAATGACTAAAAGATTGTGTAACTGAGAGGAGTGTCTTTTCTCTAATAAAAAGTTTGGTGTATAATGTGTGTCAAGAGGTCAGTCTGGGGTCAGTCCCCACTATAGGAAGCAGGTGCCTAAATATGTTCTCAGATTCTGCTGCTCCAGAAATGTAAAAAATGTGAAATTACTGTGAAACATAGGCACCTGCACATGAAGAATAATCCCAGTGTTCCCTGTACTTGGATGTTCCACCCTATTCTTAAAGCTTGCACTGTTATAATATTAACCCTAACCTTTGCAATGCCAATAAAATGTACTGTTATTAACATGTTTCACACAATGGATTCAACTTTCTTTACTGCATGGCCCTAGACAGATATTGTTTATTTCAAATTATTTATTAAAGGAACAAAATGACAACAGATTTGTTTAGCTCATATTAGGTTTCAATTTGTACCATCTCACTTTGACCAAAAATGGCAAAAGTATGGACACTAATCCACTATTTTAACTGCACACAAACAAATGCAGCCTATAAACATCATATTAATTTTATGCAGATACCTGTGTAGAAAAGGATTTTGAGACCGTCATGACAACACCAAATCATCAATGTCAAACTGCATCCCATTAAATAGAAAATTCCAAAATTAGTGATCGATGTAATTACTTTTCACAGCTGAAATGTGACATGACAAACGTGTGTAGTATGACATCATATTATTGAGGCAATGAATATGTGGAGAGGGAGTAGAGAGCTGAGCTTAGTCCTAATAAAGCTCTTTGCTCTCGCTTCACATAAGTCTGTGTTACATATCACTCATAACAAAAAATAACGATGCTTTCTTCAAATTGTCAGTTTTAATTGGTGGCCCAGTTGGAACTCTCTGTGTGATGAACAGACTGTTTAACAAGTACTTGCAGTAATGTGTTCCCTAGTGATTATCATGCACCTATGGACAGTACTTTGCTTTGCATTTCTGTCAGTGTTTGTGTGTTTTATGTACATGAATGTCTGCTGCTGTGTGCTTAAAGATAATTTAATAGGATTGTACTGAATTCATCATAAAGCATGTAAAAAAAGGCACCGTTTTTTTGTTTTTTTATGAGGAGCCTGCTCTGCAATATGTTATCCCAGAAGTTACTATCAGCTTAACACATATTGCTAATCACCATGATACTCGGCATGAGCGGCGAGTAAAAAAATCTGAGTAGGTGGTGTAATTGTTTAGATATACCAGATTCTGTGCTGTTCCCAGTGCTGACAGTAACTTCAGTTGTCACAGTACTCCTACTGTACTCATGTGTATCTTTTACTTCTCATTTCTCAGTATAAAATGCTTGTGTGAAAACGCTCAATTCAGGAACAGTGCTGAAAAATCTCTGTACCATTCTTTGTTGTCCCCATTTTGTAAAGCATTAAAATCCACCACAAACACAACTCTTGAACTCAGACTTCCATTTCAGTATCATTCAACCGTTATACAACCTTTTTCTACAACAGTGGTGAGCTACTCTTTATCAGACCAAGACAACATCTTCTCCACACATCTCCCCATATGCAGCTCCAACATCCTGCAAGACCTGACGCACTCTGGAACGGCCTCTCGGCACACTTGCCTCAGGACCACTAAAAAGCCCATCTTTTGCACAAACAGACAATGCAAGAAAGGTAATTCCAGTTTCCATGAAGGGAATCTGGGCAGTTTACCAGTGCTGTTTTTAGTGATTTGAATGTGAAATGTAAGTTTAATTATCAATTTGTCCTAATTTTAATCAAAGATTAATTACAACACAGACACTATAAGTAAACTTAAACTTGAAAATAACATGAGGTAAGCAAATGTAAATATATTATTTGATTGAGAGTGCAAATTAGAAAATCTGTTAACCATGGTAGCTAACAAACAAGTTTTTATGTTAACAATTATATTTATGAATTCAGTAAATTCATGTCCAGCTTTAGCTATAATCCTGATACAATGATATTTTCCCTACCTGAGCACTCTTCCAAATCTCCAAAAACATCAGAGAAGTCAGTGGGGCTTTTCCTCAGTGTCTGATCTGCAGGCAGTGTGTTGTCATTGTAGGATGAGACAAACTTAAAGTCACTTGTCCTGGATCCAGTTGTCATGTATCCATCATAGTTGTAAGTGCTGCGTAAAGTTCCTGTGCCATCAACATCTGCATAATTAGGAGGCAGATAACCACTGGGGATTGCAACTGCTCCATCAAACAACAGTCTGGGCTTCCTCCTGCGACAGAACCTCACACCCAGGACAATAATAATGAAGGTGAGGAAAAATGTGGACACTGACACCAGTGCAATGATCAGATATGGATGTCAGCTTGGAGTCCCTCTCATCATAAGAAATGTCCTTGAGTTCAGGCACTTCAGCCAAGTTATCAGAGATCAGTAAATACATGGAGCAGGTGGCAGAGAGAGGAGGCTGTCCGTTATCCTTCACTGCCACAATAAGGTTCTGTTTCATGCTGTCAGACTCAGAGATGTCCCGCTGGCTCCTGATCTCTCCACTGTGGAGACCAATAGTAAAAAGTCCAGGATCAGTGGATTTGACGATGTGATAGGACAGCCAGGCGTTCTGTCCAGAGTCTGCGTCCACTGCTATCACTTTGGACACCAGAGAGCCTGCATGTGCAGCTTTAGGGACCAGTTCAGTCATGAAGGAGTTCCCCTCCGGGGTGGGGTACAGTATTTGAGGAGAGTTGTCGTTCACATCAGATATAAACACAGTGACTGTCACGTTGCTGCTGAGTGGAGGAGAGCCATTGTCTCTGGCCATCACATGGACTTTAAAACTCCTGAAGTGTTCATAATCAAAAGCCCTCACAGCATGGATCACCCCTGTGTCTCCATTAACAGAGACATAGGAGGACACTGGGGCCCCATTCACCTCACCAGGTAACAGAGAATAAACCACTGTCCCGTTTTGTCTCCAGTCTGGGTCTCGAGCGGCAACAGAACATAAAGTGGAGCCAGGTTTGTTGTTTTCAGTCACATGTGCGCTGTAGGACTGCTCCTCAAACACAGGAGGGTTGTCATTGATGTCAGCTACAGTTAAGTGGACAGTTTTAGAGGAGGACAGAGGGGGAGAGCCCTCGTCAGTGGCACTGATTGTAATGTTGTAATCAGACACTAGCTCACGGTCCAGCTGTTCTGTGGTCACTAGAGAATAATAGTTTTTAATGGAAGGTACTAACTTGAAAGGGACCCCAGTCTGAAGGGAGCAGTGGACCTGTCTGTTGTTCTCTGAGTCTCTGTCCTGTACATTAATGATGCCCACCTCTGTACCAGGAGGGGTATTTTTCTGCTATTGTATCTGACAGGGATTTTAAACTCACAACAGGAGCATTGTCATTGACATCAGTCACCGAAATTACAACTTTTCCATGAGATGACAATCCTAATCCATCTTTTGCTTTAACACGTATTTCAAATGAAGTTGTGGCTTCAAAGTCAATGTTGCCAATAACTCTTATTTCTCCTGTTTTTGAATTTAAACTAAAAACCTTTTTTAAATCTTCAGTAACACGTCCAAAATCATAACTCACATCACCGTTGACGCCTTCATCTGCATCAGTCGCACTAACAGTAAGCACTACAGTATCTAGAGGGGAGTTTTCAGGCAGACTGGCTTTATACACGGCCTGGCTGAACACAGGCGCGTTATCATTAGCGTCCAGTACAGTGACGTGTATGGCTACGGTCCCTGATCTCTGTGGAGACCCGCCATCAAAAGCTGTCAAAATCAAATCAATTTCCTGTTGTCTTTCACGATCTAATTCTTTATCAAGAACCAGCTCTATTGTATTTCCTGTAGTTATTAACACAAAGTTATCGTTTTTGTTGACGCTGTATTGTTGAATAGAATTTTGCCCCACATCCTCATCGTGCGCCTCCTCTATCAGAAAACGAGCCCCCCTGTCTGCAGATTCTCTTATTTCTAGATTAATAAGCTCTTCGTTAAAATTTGGGTGCGTTGTCATTTATATCTTGGACGTGAACACTAATTCGGTGCAGCTCCAGAGGACTCTCCAGAACAAGCTCCCGTTTAACGACACACGACGCCCTTTCACCACAAAGCTCCTCTCGGTCAATTCTGTCTGCAACAATCAGATTTCCGCTGTCCACGTTTACGTCAAAGTAACGTTTCTCCGTCCCGTCGGTGTCAATGCGGGCTTTTCTGAGGCTTAACACGGCGCTCTTCAGCCCCAGGTCTTTTGCTATATTTTCCAATGACCCATCCTTGTTTGGTTTCCTCTGGTATGGTGTAGCTCACATCTCCCCACGCTGCTCCAATCCACGTGAAGATGAATAAAAATGCACAGGCTTTCTTCAGAAATACCATGGTCCCGCCAACAACGAACAGACGCGTAAAACAAGCACCAATTGTGACCAGCAATCCGTTTTAAGTTTTCTTGTCAAGTGAACGGGAGCTGGATAATGGGTGGTTGCAATGTGTCATATACTGGCATATAGCGCCACCGTGAGACAAACAAAGTAAACAGAATTGTTCTTTTTGCCACATTTCGATTAAGAATTTTAAGTGTTTAACTCAGGAAAAAGTTTTATCTTATCCAAGTGCAACACATGATTAATTTGGGTTATGCTTAAGTTTATTATAATAATTCAGAATTTTAAATTACTTTAAAACAATAGGCCTTATATTTTCATTTGAAGATGTGTAACATAGCCTATAATGTGTGCATAACATTGGAATATGGCATCCTATCTAATATCTTAAAAGTGAAAAAATTCAATTTAATGAAATTAGAAAGAAAAGTGTGGTAGCCTTTAATTTTACAACTATTCAACAGCACTTTGCACAAGTGGCTTGTACTGAGAATTCATTTACTGCACACTCACATTTATTGCAATTCACAACATGCATTTAGCTGCAAAATGAATTGTGGATATTTGTCTGAATTACAGAAGTATTTCACACAGTAGTTGCTCATTAAAAGAGGGAGGTGGGTGGAGATGTCGTAAGGATAGGGGGGGTTCATTAACCAAAAAAACAAAAACAAAACAAAGTATTTTAATCTACTCAGTTGCAAGCAAAATGAGAAATGCCAAGTGTAAACAAAACCTATCCAAAGACTGGAGCAAACATCACTCTCATGTATATTCTTATAAAACTAAAACTGACTTTTTTAAAAACAATTTTCACATTTGTAAATGACAATGAAAAATAATCCAAATACATTTTGCGCTAATGGAAAATCAACATGACAGAATTCAAACACAAAGCCATGAAACCAAATCCTCAAATTCTAAAAAGTTAAATCCACGGAACAGAAGGTCATACAAGAAAGACAATATAACTGACGTCAAAACAATCACAATTCATGCACCATTAGCTCATATTCTTACAATTATCAGTAAAGCACATGTTGGATATCTGTATGTTTTAAACAACCAATGAGACATTTATGAAATTAGTGAAGGCACTTTTTTCATAATGACTAAAAGATTGTGTAACTGAGAGGAGTGTCTTTTCTCTAATAAAAAGTTTGGTGTATAATGTGTGTCAAGAGGTCAGTCTGGGGTCAGTCCCCACTATAGGAAGCAGGTGCCTAAATATGTTCTCAGATTCTGCTGCTCCAGAAATGTAAAAAATGTGAAATTACTGTGAAACATAGGCACCTGCACATGAAGAATAATCCCAGTGTTCCCTGTTACTTGGATGTTCCACCCTATTCTTAAAGCTTGCACTGTTATAATATTAACCCTAACCTTTGCAATGCCAATAAAATGTACTGTTATTAACATGTTTCACACAATGGATTCAACTTTCTTTACTGCATGGCCCTAGACAGATATTGTTTATTTCAAATTATTTATTAAAGGAACAAAATGACAACAGATTTGTTTAGCTCATATTAGGTTTCAATTTGTACCATCTCACTTTGACCAAAAATGGCAAAAGTATTGACACTAATCCACTATTTTAACTGCACACAAACAAATGCAGCCTATAAACATCATATTAATTTTATGCAGATACCTGTGTAGAAAAGGATTTTGAGACAGTCATGACAACACCAAATCATCTATGTCAAACTGCATCCCATTAAATAGAAAATTCCAAAATTAGTGATCGATGTAATTACTTTTCACAGCTGAAATGTGACATGACAAACGTGTGTAGTATGACATCATATTATTGAGGCAATGAATATGTGGAGAGGGAGTAGAGAGCTGAGCTTAGTCCTAATAAAGCTCTTTGCTCTCGCTTCACATAAGTCTGTGTTACATATCACTCATAACAAAAAATAACGATGCTTTCTTCAAATTGTCAGTTTAATTGGTGGCCCAGTTGGAACTCTCTGTGTGATGAACAGACTGTTTAACAAGTACTTGCAGTAATGTGTTCCCTAGTGATTATCATGCACCTATGGACAGTACTTTGCTTTGCATTTCTGTCAGTGTTTGTGTGTTTTATGTACATGAATGTCTGCTGCTGTGTGCTTAAAGATAATTTAATAGGATTGTACTGAATTCATCATAAAGCATGTAAAAAAGGCACCGTTTTTTTGTTTTTTTATGAGGAGCCTGCTCTGCAATATGTTATCCCAGAAGTTACTATCAGCTTAACACATATTGCTAATCACCATGATACTCGGCATGAGCGGCGAGTAAAAAAATCTGAGTAGGTGGTGTAATTGTTTAGATATACCAGATTCTGTGCTGTTCCCAGTGCTGACAGTAACTTCAGTTGTCACAGTACTCCTACTGTACTCATGTGTATCTTTTACTTCTCATTTCTCAGTATAAAATGCTTGTGTGAAAACGCTCAATTCAGGAACAGTGCTGAAAAATCTCTGTACCATTCTTTGTTGTCCCCATTTTGTAAAGCATTAAAATCCACCACAAACACAACTCTTGAACTCAGACTTCCATTTCAGTATCATTCAACCGTTATACAACATTTTTCTACAACAGTGGTGAGCTACTCTTTATCAGACCAAGACAACATCTTCTCCACACATCTCCCCATATGCAGCTCCAACATCCTGCAAGACCTGACGCACTCTGGGAACGGCCTCTCCGGCACACTTGCCTCAGGACCACTAAAAAGCCCATCTTTTGCACAAACAGACAATGCAAGAAAGGTAATTCCAGTTTCCATGAAGGGAATCTGGGCAGTTTACCAGTGCTGTTTTTAGTGATTTGAATGTGAAATGTAAGTTTAATTATCAATTTGTCCTAATTTTAATCAAAGATTAATTACAACACAGACACTATAAGTAAACTTAAACTTGAAAATAACATGAGGTAAGCAAATGTAAATATATTATTTGATTGAGAGTGCAAATTAGAAAATCTGTTAACCATGGTAGCTAACAAACAAGTTTTTATGTTAACAATTATTATTATGAATTCAGTAAATTCATGTCCAGCTTTAGCTATAATCCTGATACAATGATATTTCCCTACCTCTGAGCACTCTTCCAAATCTCCAAAAACATCAGAGAAGTCAGTGGGGCTTTTCCTCAGTGTCTGATCTGCAGGCAGTGTGTTGTCATTGTAGGACGAGACAAACTTAAAGTCACTTGTCCTGGATCCAGTTGTCATGTATCCATCATAGTTGTAAGTGCTGCGTAAAGTTCCTGTGCCGTCAACATCTGCATAATTAGGAGGCAGATAACCACTGGGGATTGCAACTGCTCCATCAAACAACAGTCTGGGCTTCCTCCTGCGACAGAACCTCACACCCAGGACAATAATAATGAAGGTGAGGAAAAATGTGGACACTGACACCAGTGCAATGATCAGATAGGATGTCAGCTTTGGAGTCCCTCTCATCATAAGAAATGTCCTTGAGTTCAGGCACTTCAGCCAAGTTATCAGAGATCAGTAAATACATGGAGCAGGTGGCAGAGAGAGGAGGCTGTCCGTTATCCTTCACTGCCACAATAAGGTTCTGTTTCATGCTGTCAGACTCAGAGATGTCCCGCTGGCTCCTGATCTCTCCACTGTGGAGACCAATAGTAAAAAGTCCAGGATCAGTGGATTTGACGATGTGATAGGACAGCCAGGCGTTCTGTCCAGAGTCTGCGTCCACTGCTATCACTTTGGACACCAGAGAGCCTGCATGTGCAGCTTTAGGGACCAGTTCAGTCATGAAGGAGTTCCCCTCCGGGGTGGGGTACAGTATTTGAGGAGAGTTGTCGTTCACATCAGATATAAACACAGTGACTGTCACGTTGCTGCTGAGTGGAGGAGAGCCATTGTCTCTGGCCATCACATGGACTTTAAAACTCCTGAAGTGTTCATAATCAAAAGCCCTCACAGCATGGATCACCCCTGTGTCTCCATTAACAGAGACATAGGAGGACACTGGGGCCCCATTCACCTCACCAGGTAACAGAGAATAAACCACTGTCCCGTTTTGTCTCCAGTCTGGGTCTCGAGCGGCAACAGAACATAAAGTGGAGCCAGGTTTGTTGTTTTCAGTCACATGTGCGCTGTAGGACTGCTCCTCAAACACAGGAGGGTTGTCATTGATGTCAGCTACAGTTAAGTGGACAGTTTTAGAGGAGGACAGAGGGGGAGAGCCCTCGTCAGTGGCACTGATTGTAATGTTGTAATCAGACACTAGCTCACGGTCCAGCTGTTCTGTGGTCACTAGAGAATAATAGTTTTTAATGGAAGGTACTAACTTGAAAGGGACCCCAGTCTGAAGGGAGCAGCGGACCTGTCTGTTGTTCTCTGAGTCTCTGTCCTGTACATTAATGATGCCCACCTCTGTACCAGGAGGGGTATTTTCTGCTATTGTATCTGACAGGGATTTTAAACTCACAACAGGAGCATTGTCATTGACATCAGTCACCGAAATGACAACTTTTCCATGAGATGACAATCCTAATCCATCTTTTGCTTTAACACGTATTTCAAATGAAGTTGTGGCTTCAAAGTCAATGTTGCCAATAACTCTTATTTCTCCTGTTTTTGAATTTAAACTAAAAACCTTTTTTAAATCTTCAGTAACACGCCCAAAATCATAACTCACATCACCGTTGACGCCTTCATCTGCATCAGTCGCACTAACAGTAAGCACTACAGTATCTAGAGGGGAGTTTTCAGGCAGACTGGCTTTATACACGGCCTGGCTGAACACAGGCGCGTTATCATTAGCGTCCAGTACAGTGACGTGTATGGCTACGGTCCCTGATCTCTGTGGAGACCCGCCATCAAAAGCTGTCAAAATCAAATCAATTTCCTGTTGTCTTTCACGATCTAATTCTTTATCAAGAACCAGCTCTATTGTATTTCCTGTAGTTATTAACACAAAGTTATCGTTTTTGTTGACGCTGTATTGTTGAATAGAATTTTGCCCCACATCCTCATCGTGCGCCTCCTCTATCAGAAAACGAGCCCCCCTGTCTGCAGATTCACTTATTTCTAGATTAATAAGCTCTTCGTAAAATTTGGGTGCGTTGTCATTTATATCTTGGACGTGAACACTAATTCGGTGCAGCTCCAGAGGACTCTCCAGAACAAGCTCCCGTTTAACGACACACGACGCCCTTTCACCACAAAGCTCCTCTCGGTCAATTCTGTCTGCAACAATCAGATTTCCGCTGTCCACGTTTACGTCAAAGTAACGTTTCTCCGTCCCGTCGGTGTCAATGCGGGCTTTTCTGAGGCTTAACACGCCGCTCTTCAGCCCCAGGTCTTTTGCTATATTTCCAATGACCCATCCTTGTTTGGTTTCCTCTGGTATGGTGTAGCTCACATCTCCCCACGCTGCTCCAATCCACGTGAAGATGAATAAAAATGCACAGGCTTTCTTCAGAAATACCATGGTCCCGCCAACAACGAACAGACGCGTAAAACAAGCACCAATTGTGACCAGCAATCCGTTTTCGTAAGTTTTCTTGTCAAATGAACGGGAGCTGGATAATGGGTGGTTGCAATGTGTCATATACTGGCATATAGCGCCACCGTGAGCTAAACAAAGAATTGTTCTTTTTGCCACATTTCGATTAAGAATTTTAAGTGTTTAACTCAGGAAACAGTTTTATCTTATCCAAGTGCAACACATGATTAATTTGGGTTATGCTTAAGTTTATTATAATAATTCTGAATTTTAAATTACTTTAAAACAATAGGCCTTATATTTTCAATTGAAGATGTGTAACATAGCCTATAATGTGTGCATAACATTGGAATATGGCATCTATCTAATATCTTAAAAGTGAAAAAAAATTCAATTTAATGAAATTAGAAAGAAAAGTGTGGTAGCCTTTAATTTTACAACTATTCAACAGCACTTTGCACAAGTGGCTTGTACTGAGAATTCATTTACTGCACACTCACATTTATTGCAATTCACAACATGCATTTAGCTGCAAAATGAATTGTGGATTTTTGTCTGAATTACAGAAGTATTTCACACAGTAGTTGCTCATTAAAAGAGGGAGGTGGGTGGAGATGTCGTAAGGATAGGGGGGTTTCATTAACCAAAAAAACAAAAAACAAAAACAAAGTATTTTAATCTACTCAGTTGCAAGCAAAATGAGAAATGCCAAGTGTAAACAAAACCTATCCAAAGACTGGAGCAAACATCACTCTCATGTATATTCTTATAAACTAAAACTGACTTTTTAAAACAATTTTCACATTTGTAAATGACAATGAAAAATAATCCAAATACATTTTGCGCTAACGGAAAATCAACATGACAGAATTCAAACACAAAGCCATGAAACCAAATCCTCAAATTCTAAAAAGTTAAATCCACGGAACAGAAGGTCATACGAGAAAGACAATATAACTGACGTCAAAACAATCACAATTCATGCACCATTAGCTCATTTCTTACAATTATCAGTAAAGCACATGTTGGATATCTGTATGTTTTAAACAACCAATGAGACATTTATGAAATTAGTGAAGGCACTTTTTTCATAATGACTAAAAGATTGTGTAACTGAGAGGAGTGTCTTTTCTCTAATAAAAAAGTTTGGTGTATAATGTGTGTCAAGAGGTCAGTCTGGGGTCAGTCCCCACTATAGGAAGCAGGTGCCTAAATATGTTCTCAGATTCTCTGCTGCTCCAGAAATGTAAAAAATGTGAAATTACTGTGAAACATAGGCACCTGCACATGAAGAATAATCCCAGTGTTCCCTTTACTTGGATGTTCCACCCTATTCTTAAAGCTTGCACTGTTATAATATTAACCCTAACCTTTGCAATGCCAATAAAATGTACTGTTATTAACATGTTTCACACAATGGATTCAACTTTCTTTACTGCATGGCCCTAGACAGATATTGTTTATTTCAAATTATTTATTAAAGGAACAAAATGACAACAGATTTGTTTAGCTCATATTAGGTTTCAATTTGTACCATCTCACTTTGACCAAAAATGGCAAAAGTATGGACACTAATCCACTATTTTAACTGCACACAAACAAATGCAGCCTATAAACATCATATTAATTTTATGCAGATACCTGTGTAGAAAAGGATTTTGAGACAGTTATGACAACACCAAATCATCTATGTCAAACTGCATCCCATTAAATAGAAAATTCCAAAATTAGTGATCGATGTAATTACTTTTCACAGCTGAAATGTGACATGACAAACGTGTGTAGTATGACATCATATTATTGAGGCAATGAATATGTGGAGAGGGAGTAGAGAGCTGAGCTTAGTCCTAATAAAGCTCTTTGCTCTCGCTTCACATAAGTCTGTGTTACATATCACTCATAACAAAAAATAACGAATGCTTTCTTCAAATTGTCAGTTTAATTGGTGGCCCAGTTGGAACTCTCTGTGTGATGAACAGACTGTTTAACAAGTACTTGCAGTAATGTGTTCCCTAGTGATTATCATGCACCTATGGACAGTACTTTGCTTTGCATTTCTGTCAGTGTTTGTGTGTTTTATGTACATGAATGTCTGCTGCTGTGTGCTTAAAGATAATTTAATAGGATTGTACTGAATTCATCATAAAGCATGTAAAAAAGGCACCGTTTTTTTTGTTTTTTTATGAGGAGCCTGCTCTGCAATATGTTATCCCAGAAGTTACTATCAGCTTAACACATATTGCTAATCACCATGATACTCGGCATGAGCGGCGAGTAAAAAAATCTGAGTAGGTGGTGTAATTGTTTAGATATACCAGATTCTGTGCTGTTCCCAGTGCTGACAGTAACTTCAGTTGTCACAGTACTCCTACTGTACTCATGTGTATCTTTTACTTCTCATTTCTCAGTATAAAATGCTTGTGTGAAAACGCTCAATTCAGGAACAGTGCTGAAAAATCTCTGTACCATTCTTTGTTGTCCCCATTTTGTAAAGCATTAAAATCCACCACAAACACAACTCTTGAACTCAGACTTCCATTTCAGTATCATTCAACCGTTATACAACATTTTTCTACAACAGTGGTGAGCTACTCTTTATCAGACCAAGACAACATCTTCTCCACACATCTCCCCATATGCAGCTCCAACATCCTGCAAGACCTGACACACTCTGGGAACGGCCTCTCCGGCACACTTGCCTCAGGACCACTAAAAAGCCCATCTTTTGCACAAACAGACAATGCAAGAAAGGTAATTCCAGTTTCCATGAAGGGAATCTGGGCAGTTTACCAGTGCTGTTTTTAGTGATTTGAATGTGAAATGTAAGTTTAATTATCAATTTGTCCTAATTTTAATCAAAGATTAATTACAACACAGACACTATAAGTAAACTTAAACTTGAAAATAACATGAGGTAAGCAAATGTAAATATTATTTTGATTGAGAGTGCAAATTAGAAAATCTGTTAACCATGGTAGCTAACAAACAAGTTTTTATGTTAACAATTATTATTATGAATTCAGTAAATTCATGTCCAGCTTTAGCTATAATCCTGATACAATTATAGTTTCCCTACCTCTGAGCACTCTTCCAAATCTCCAAAAACATCAGAGAAGTCAGTGGGGCTTTTCCTCAGTGTCTGATCTGCAGGCAGTGTGTTGTCATTGTAGGACGAGACAAACTTAAAGTCACTTGTCCTGGATCCAGTTGTCATGTATCCATCATAGTTGTAAGTGCTGCGTAAAGTTCCTGTGCCGTCAACATCTGCATAATTAGGAGGCAGATAACCACTGGGGATTGCAACTGCTCCATCAAACAACAGTCTGGGCTTCCTCCTGCGACAGAACCTCACACCCAGGACAATAATAATGAAGGTGAGGAAAAATGTGGACACTGACACCAGTGCAATGATCAGATAGGATGTCAGCTTGGAGTCCCTCTCATCATAAGAAATGTCCTTGAGTTCAGGCACTTCAGCCAAGTTATCAGAGATCAGTAAATACATGGAGCAGGTGGCAGAGAGAGGAGGCTGTCCGTTATCCTTCACTGCCACAATAAGGTTCTGTTTCATGCTGTCAGACTCAGAGATGTCCCGCTGGCTCCTGATCTCTCCACTGTGGAGACCAATAGTAAAAAGTCCAGGATCAGTGGATTTGACGATGTGATAGGACAGCCAGGCGTTCTGTCCAGAGTCTGCGTCCACTGCTATCACTTTGGACACCAGAGAGCCTGCATGTGCAGCTTTAGGGACCAGTTCAGTCATGAAGGAGTTCCCCTCCGGGGTGGGGTACAGTATTTGAGGAGAGTTGTCGTTCACATCAGATATAAACACAGTGACTGTCACGTTGCTGCTGAGTGGAGGAGAGCCATTGTCTCTGGCCATCACATGGACTTTAAAACTCCTGAAGTGTTCATAATCAAAAGCCCTCACAGCATGGATCACCCCTGTGTCTCCATTAACAGAGACATAGGAGGACACTGGGGCCCCATTCACCTCACCAGGTAACAGAGAATAAACCACTGTCCCGTTTTGTCTCCAGTCTGGGTCTCGAGCGGCAACAGAACATAAAGTGGAGCCAGGTTTGTTGTTTTCAGTCACATGTGCGCTGTAGGACTGCTCCTCAAACACAGGAGGGTTGTCATTGATGTCAGCTACAGTTAAGTGGACAGTTTTAGAGGAGGACAGAGGGGGAGAGCCCTCGTCAGTGGCACTGATTGTAATGTTGTAATCAGACACTAGCTCACGGTCCAGCTGTTCTGTGGTCACTAGAGAATAATAGTTTTTAATGGAAGGTACTAACTTGAAAGGGACCCCAGTCTGAAGGGAGCAGTGGACCTGTCTGTTGTTCTCTGAGTCTCTGTCCTGTACATTAATGATGCCCACCTCTGTACCAGGAGGGGTATTTTCTGCTATTGTATCTGACAGGGATTTTAAACTCACAACAGGAGCATTGTCATTGACATCAGTGACAGAAATGACAACTTTTCCATGAGATGACAATCCTAATCCATCTTTTGCTTTAACACGTATTTCAAATGAAGTTGTGGCTTCAAAGTCAATGTTGCCAATAACTCTTATTTCTCCAGTTTTTGAATTTAAACTAAAAACCTTTTTCACATCTTCAGTAACACGTCCAAAATCATAACTCACATCACCGTTGACGCCTTCATCTGCATCAGTCGCACTAACAGTAAGCACTACAGTATCTAGAGGGGAGTTTTCAGGCAGACTGGCTTTATACACGGCCTGGCTGAACACAGGCGCGTTATCATTAGCGTCCAGTACAGTGACGTGTATGGCTACGGTCCCTGATCTCTGTGGAGACCCGCCATCAAAAGCTGTCAAAATCAAATCAATTTCCTGTTGTCTTTCACGATCTAATTCTTTATCAAGAACCAGCTCTATTGTATTTCCTGTAGTTATTAACACAAAGTTATCGTTTTTGTTGACGCTGTATTGTTGGACTGAATTTTGCCCCACATCCTCATCGTGCGCCTCCTCTATCAGAAAACGAGCCCCCCTGTCTGCAGATTCACTTATTTCTAGATTAATAAGCTCTTCGTTAAATTTGGGTGCGTTGTCATTTATATCTTGGACGTGAACACTAATTCGGTGCAGCTCCAGAGGACTCTCCAGAACAAGCTCCCGTTTAACGACACACGACGCCCTTTCACCACAAAGCTCCTCTCGGTCAATTCTGTCTGCAACAATCAGATTTCCGCTGTCCACGTTTACGTCAAAGTAACGTTTCTCCGTCCCGTCGGTGTCAATGCGGGCTTTTCTGAGGCTTAACACGCCGCTCTTCAGCCCCAGGTCTTTTGCTATATTTCCAATGACCCATCCTTGTTTGGTTTCCTCTGGTATGGTGTAGCTCACATCTCCCCACGCTGCTCCAATCCACGTGAAGATGAATAAAAATGCACAGGCTTTCTTCAGAAAATACCATGGTCCCGCCAACAACGAACAGACGCGTAAAACAAGTAGACAGAAACTGTAAAGAGCAATACTTGTGTCGTAGGTTTCCTCATTCAAAATTAGAATTGGAAAATGGGTGGCTACGGCGCAGGCCTGGCTCATATACTGGCATACAGCGCCACCGTGAGACAAACTGAGTCATGACAAATCTTGTTTTCGAGTAAATGATTTAAAGTTTACGATCTTCTTTTACAACTTCTTTTGTCCTAACTTGCCATAAGATTATTATTTGTGAACGATACATTTTTATTGTTTGACATAAAAAGTATAATAGTGGAATATGTTGTGTGTTTTATGAAGCCTTTGACTAAACTATGCAAGAAAATGACAAATGTGTTGTTTTATACAATGTCATTATTTGAGTTTTTATTCTAAAGTGGAGTGAGGGCAGAATGTCTGAATTATGTCTGCTGTTAACTATTGTAATTATGGATCTAAAAAGGGAAAAGTAGATTAATTTATTTTTGGGTGAAGTCAGCAGTTTTTGCATGAAATCTCAACAATCAAACATAAAACATTAATTTACTACACACTACTTGGATACACGTT
>NW_026571207.1:24057181-24073169 GCF_026225935.1 Boleophthalmus pectinirostris | reverse complement strand
TTCGACATTTATTTATGTATCTCCTTTGATGAAAAATAAACTTTTTTAAACATCTGAGTAAAATGACTGTAGTTTGGTCCAGGAGAGAGAGAAAAAACAGTTAGCACCACGGAAAGTGCACAGCTTCGAAAGGTTAGGTCTGCACGTCGAAAAAATGATTAAAAACAAACACACAGACACAAAAGTAAAAAGAAAAGAAAAAACAAAACAAAACTACATTATGCCCGAGAAACATTACAAATACAAAATGTAAATATGTAACTGCTTAATCTAGAAATAGTGAATATTGGTTAGACAAATAAAAATTAATGATGAAAGCTTGTGTGAATAAGAGAGTGAATAAAACTAAACCAAGCACTGAAATTTGATATTAACAGTTCATTTTGGATCTTATTGACTTCAATCAAAGTAACTGAGAATATAATGTTAATATGCAATGAAAACAATGCGTGTTTGTCCAAGAGGAATATTGCCTTGAAAATAATGTCTCACCAATGTAGAGTTTGTGGATCTCTGATGTCCATTCTGCGCAGAATCAGTCTCGACGTCATCAACACTGACCAGACTTTGACTCATGGGCTGCATGTATTTAATGTCACTCTTTCTGGAGTCTGTGGTCCTGCACGTGTCGTAATTGTACACGTGTGGGAGAGTCGCTGTGCCCAGAGTGTCTGAGTAACGTGGAGGATAATATGGGATCACTGGCAGATTGGAGTGATACAGGATGCGAGACTGTCTCCATCTGTAGATTTTCACTGAGATAATGACCACTACACACGTGATGAACAGAAAGGAGACTACAGCCAGAGCCAGCACTAAGTAAAAAGTCAGGTTGTCATTGTACTCCTTGTCGTGCGTAAAGTCAGTGAACTCAGACAGTACTTCAGGAAAGCTGTCCGCCACCGCCACGTTAACAATGACTGTAGCTGAACGAGAGGGCTGCCCGTTGTCCTCCACTATAACAGTCAGTCTCTGTTTGACTGCATCTTTATCAGTCACTTGGCGGATAGTTCTTATTTCTCCATTCTGTAAGCCCACTTCAAACAGCGCCCTGTCTGCGGCTTTCTGCAGTTTATAGGAGAGCCAGGCATTCTGTCCAGAGTCCACATCCACAGCCACCACTTTAGTGACCAGATAGCCCACATCTGCTGAACGAGGCACCATCTCAGCCACCAGAGAACCCCCAGTCTGGACTGGGTACAGCACCTGAGGGGCGTTATCGTTCTGATCCTGAACCAGGATTTTCACAGTCACATTGCTGCTGAGAGGAGGAGAGCCTCCGTCCTGCGCTTTGATTACGCACACAAACTCTTTAGTTTGTTCATAATCAAATGAGCGCGCGGCACTAATAACTCCGTTTTCTGAATTTACAGAGATATAACCAGAAACAGGAGAGCCACCAATGCCACACTCCTCTAAAATATATGACACACGCGCGTTTTGATTTTCATCCGGGTCTTTGGCAACTACATTTAGTACAGTATAACCAGGTGAGTTATTCTCCATTATCGTAGCGCTGTAGAGCGCATGAGTGAACACCGGAGGGTTATCATTTACATCTGAAATCTTTAAAACAAATATTTTATTGACTGACAGAGAAGGCTTTCCCGAGTCGGAGGCGATTACTGTAATGTTAAATTCGGATAAGCTCTCTCTGTCTAAAAGCGCACTGGTTAGCATCGTGTAATAGTTTCTCACGTTCGATTTTATTTGAACAGGGGCAATTCCCTCAACTGAGCATTTCACCAGTCCGTTCTCACCTGAATCCAAATCTTTTACATTAATTATTCCGATGGTGGTGCCCACGGGAGCGTCTTCTGAAACGGGACTGGTGAACGACATCACATTTATAACAGGCGCATTGTCATTAACATCTAGAATGTCTATTTCTACTTTGCAAGTATCTGTCAGTCCTCCTTGGTCTTTGGCCTCAACTCTAAACTCCAACTTTTTTTCTTTTTCAAAATCTAATTCTTTTGCTAAAAAAACACTCCCTGTGTATTCATCAATTTCAAAGAAATCGGCTACTGATGCTTTTGATTTGGAAAAGGAGTATGTTACTTCACTGTTTGCTCCACTGTCTATATCACTCGCGTTTACCGTAAGGACATGTGTGCCTATGGGAGAATTTTCAGTCACAGACGCTTTATAAATCCTCTGATTAAAACAGAGGGGCGTTGTCATTGACATCTAAGACAACAATATTTATATTTACTGATCCAGATCTCTGCGGACTTCCTCCATCCACAGCCACCAGTTTGAGATTAATCTGCGACTGTTTTTCTCTGTCTAGTGCAGTCTGAAGAACCATCTGAATGAATTTAGTGCCGTCAGGATCAGCGTTTTCTTTCAAGATAAAATTATTGTTTGGAGTTAACACATATTCTTGTAAACTGTTTAGCCCTACGTCAGAATCACCTGCCGCCTCCAAGCCAAAGCGCGATCCTGTCATTGCTGCTTCACTGATTTTGAAATCCAATTGTTTACTCTCAAAACTGGGCGCATTGTCGTTTATGTCCAGCACCTCTATAGTCACAGGGTGTAACTCCATCGGGTTTTCCAGTAAAATCTCAAACGTGAAGCTGCAGGGCGTCACGTCTCCACAGAGCTGCTCTCTGTCTATCCTCTCATTCACCACCAGAGTCCCTTTGTCTGTCTTCAGCTCGGCGTACTGAACATTTTCTCCAGTCACGATACGAGCTCGGCCAGAACGAAGCCTTTTTATGTCCAAACCCAAGTCCTGTGCAACGTTACCAATAAGAGAGCCCTTCCTCATCTCCTCTGGGATTGAGTAGCGGATCTGTGCGTCGACTTGAATCAAAAATATCATCAAGAAAATACACGACGACATTGCTTCAACAGATGACACGGAGAATGTTCCTGATGATTTTCCGTGTTTGAATAGTTCGAATGCCATGGTAAAATACAGCTATCGAAGAGCTAGAAAAATTAACATTTGTTCAATCGTATCCAAGTACAATGTTATGGATTGACGTTCCTCAGGCTCTATTTCTACTGTAGAGGTTAAGACGGAATGAAAAGCCACCGTGCTCCTCGAGACAAAACACAGTGATGGGAGGGAATAGCCAGATTCACAGAACCCTCTAAACGACTCACAGGACAACAGCGTCACTTTGAGGACAAACGCAGAAACTATTTGCCAAAGATTTCGCTGGGCTTATACATTAACGGGTAACAAGCGTAATGGACTTTGACCTTGTCAAATCAAGCGATGTATAAAACGACATCCCTATAAATGCTATTTAAAAAAGTAATTATTAGAATATTTAGCAGTTTCAGGACTGAAGTAATTAAACACGTAACAATGCATGGGATTTCGAAGGTAATCATCAAAGTAAAAATAGGACTGCAGAAGATGGCATAAGTTTAACCAAATATTATATTGTTTATTAGATTGCAATAAAGCAGTAATAATTTCCTACTGAGAAATAAATGATTCTATATTAATGTATCTATATAGAGTATGTGAAATATTGTACTTCACGGAGTAATTCGAAAACATGAAACTCATAAAAGTCTGACTGTAGTTGGACTTTAAAAAGTTTTTTTTTTTTTTTTTTTTTTTTTAAATCAGCACCATGGACAGTTAACAGCCACTAAAGTCTAAGTGAAGCAGATGTAGAAAAAAAAAAATAAAGATATGAAGTTGCAGTAGCATTACATAAAAATAAATAAATACAAAATAACAGTATAAATTCAATAAATAAAATGTCATTAAGAAAATCGGGATTTAAAAGAGGGAATAATAATATACAAATAAATGCTACATCAAGCAGCCTAAAATTACAGATCAAATCGCATCTCTCTTTAAAGCAATTGGTAATAAAAGGTTTCTATTAAAAAATATCATTACATGTATGTCCAAGAGCATAAATAAAATTAAAATAATGCCTCACCAGTGTAGAGTTCGTGGATCTCTGATGTCCATTCTGCGCAGAATCAGTCTCGACGTCATCAACACTGACCAGACTTTGACTCATGGGCTGCATGTATTTAATGTCACTCTTTCTGGAGTCTGTGGTCCTGCACGTGTCGTAATTGTACACGTGTGGGAGAGTCGCTGTGCCCAGAGTGTCTGAGTAACGTGGAGGATAATATGGGATCACTGGCAGATTGGAGTGATACAGGATGCGAGACTGTCTCCATCTGTAGATTTTCACTGAGATAATGACCACTACACACGTGATGAACAGAAAGGAGACTACAGCCAGAGCCAGCACTAAGTAAAAAGTCAGGTTGTCATTGTACTCCTTGTCGTGCGTAAAGTCAGTGAACTCAGACAGTACTTCAGGAAAGCTGTCCGCCACCGCCACGTTAACAATGACTGTAGCTGAACGAGAGGGCTGCCCGTTGTCCTCCACTATAACAGTCAGTCTCTGTTTGACTGCATCTTTATCAGTCACTTGGCGGATAGTTCTTATTTCTCCATTCTGTAAGCCCACTTCAAACAGCGCCCTGTCTGCGGCTTTCTGCAGTTTATAGGAGAGCCAGGCATTCTGTCCAGAGTCCACATCCACAGCCACCACTTTAGTGACCAGATAGCCCACATCTGCTGAACGAGGCACCATCTCAGCCACCAGAGAGAACCCCCAGTCTGGACTGGGTACAGCACCTGAGGGGCGTTATCGTTCTGATCCTGAACCAGGATCTTAACTGAGACCACTGAGCTCAGAGGAGGAGAGCCAGAGTCACGAGCTGTTACATTAAAATCAAATTTCTTTATTTGCTCATAATCAAATGACTTTGCAGCAGAAATTACGCCATTTTCTGAATTCAGTGACACCAAAGAAGACAAAGACGCACCATTAATTTCAGTTTCCTCCAGAAAGTAAGAAATCCGGGCGTTTTGGCCCCAGTCTGCATCAGTCGCACGTACAGTGAAAATAGAAAATCCAGGTGAGTTATTCTCAGGTATTGTTCTACTATATTCTGATTCGTCAAACTTTGGGGGGTTGTCATTGACGTCGGAAACTTTGACCTGAATTGTTTTTCTGTTTGAAAGCGGCGGGGAGCCTTGATCAGTCACTGTTAGAGTAATATTATATTCTGAGACACTCTCTCTGTCTAACACGTCATCAGTCACTATTGTATAATAACCAGACAATGAAGATTCAATTTTAAAAGGTAAATCAGAACTAATAGAACATTCTACTACACCGTTTCTCTCTGAGTCGTCGTCATGAACATTAATCACAGCTAAAGTTGTGCCTGGAGGGGCATCCTCGGAGATTGTGCTTGAAAATGACATGAGCTGAATAACAGGAGAGTTATCATTCACGTCAGTTACTTGGATAATCACGCTGCATGTGTCAGAATAGCCTCCGTGGTCACTAGCCCGAACGTTTAATTGATAAGATTTAGACTTTTCATAATCGAGATTACCAATAACTTCAATCTGCCCTGTTTTAACATTTACGTCAAACAACTGCTTGGAGTCTTTACTGAAGTGAGCAAATGAAAACATGACTTCACCATTGACTCCTGTATCTGCGTCAGTGGCGCTGACGGTGGTGACCACAGTTCCTATTGCAGAGTTTTCTTGAACCTCAGCTTTATACACCTGTTTACTACAGACTGGTGCATTATCGTTCGCGTCTAGTACAGTGATGTGAATACGTGCTGTTCCTGATCTCTGAGGTGCGCCTCCATCTGAAGCGACCAAAATCAGTGTATGTTCCTCATTTTTCTCTCGATCTAAAGGCGTTTCCAAAACCATCTCCACAAACTGACTCCCGTCAGAATGTGATCGCATTTCAAGTTTAAAATGATCCGCGGGTTTTAGTGTGTATTTCTCAATATCATTGACACCTACATCCGAATCATACGCACGTTCTAACGCGTAGCGTGTTCCTGGCGCAGCAGTTTCTACTATTTTTAAAACAATTTCTTCTTTCATAAAAGCTGGAGTATTGTCGTTCACATCTGTTACCTCCACAGTGACTCGATACAGCTGAATTGGATTCTCCAGAATCACCTCAAAACTAAAACTGCAGGGCGTTGATTTCTCACACAGCTCCTCTCGGTCGATTCGCTCTTTAACAACAAGGATGCCTTTGTCTCGATTTAAATCCACATATTGTCGACTTTCTTTAGTCACAATGCGAGCGTTCCCCGAGACCAGTCTTTGCACATCTATTCCCAAATCTCCAGCAATATTTCCAACGAAAGATCCCTCCGTCTGTTCTTCAGGAACAGAGTAACGAGCCTGTCCACACACGGACCTCAGCGTAAAGAGACAAAGAACCAGGCCGAGCCACTGCCCTCTGTGAGAGACTCCCTTCAATGAAGCCATTGCAGATATTTACAAATATGAGACATCAAATAATAAAATGTTTAAAGAGAACAATGTCCAGCAGTATAAAAAGCCACAATGAATCCCGCAGTCTGAAACGACCGTCCTCTAGAACAGTAAATGTGAAATGTAGAATAGAGGGAGGATCGTTTCACAATATTACACTCTACAGTCAACAGCGGCGCTCAGAGTCCAGACGAGGTAACGTATCCAGATGGAAAATTATTATTAAGAAGAAAATAATAATTCAGTTCTTTAAAAAACAAAAAAAGTATTATTGAGAAATGAGAAATGAGCCATAGACTAAATATTTTCTTATGCACCGGGATAAAGGAAAGAAATGATAAACAATGAGAATAAAGACTTAATACATTATTTTAAAATTCTTGAAAAAAAATGAAGAGTTAAAAAAAAAAAAAAAAAAAAAAAAAAAAAACACCAAACAAAAACAAACAAAAAACAAAACAAAACAAACCTTAAGCTTTAATGTTATTCTCATAATATATGACTATTCTGTCGCATGGTAGTGTTACTTTTTAAAATAACTGTACTGTGTCCTATTACTTATCGTATGAAAAAAAAGGAAGAGTTGAGTAAAAGAGTTCTGAGGAAAATTTCAAGTGAAGATGAGTACGTTTTTCAGCACCAGAGAAAGCGTTTACCACCAACACTGAGGCAGCTAGAAAAACAAGTGTAAATATCACTCACCAGAGTTGACATATTGGAGCCTGGAAACTGCTTCTCTAATTGTTGGGCTTCAGAATCGGTTCCACCGACGTCGAGTAAACTTTGACTCATGGGCTGCATGTATTTAATGTCACTCTTTCTGGAGTCTGTGGTCCTGCACGTGTCGTAATTGTACACGTGTGGGAGAGTCGCTGTGCCCAGAGTGTCTGAGTAACGTGGAGGATAATATGGGATCACTGGCAGATTGGAGTGATACAGGATGCGAGACTGTCTCCATCTGTAGATTTTCACTGAGATAATGACCACTACACACGTGATGAACAGAAAGGAGACTACAGCCAGAGCCAGCACTAAGTAAAAAGTCAGGTTGTCATTGTACTCCTTGTCGTGCGTAAAGTCAGTGAACTCAGACAGTACTTCAGGAAAGCTGTCCGCCACCGCCACGTTAACAATGACTGTAGCTGAACGAGAGGGCTGCCCGTTGTCCTCCACTATAACAGTCAGTCTCTGTTTGACTGCATCTTTATCAGTCACTTGGCGGATAGTTCTTATTTCTCCATTCTGTAAGCCCACTTCAAACAGCGCCCTGTCTGCGGCTTTCTGCAGTTTATAGGAGAGCCAGGCATTCTGTCCAGAGTCCACATCCACAGCCACCACTTTAGTGACCAGATAGCCCACATCTGCTGAACGAGGCACCATCTCAGCCACCAGAGAACCCCCAGTCTGGACTGGGTACAGCACCTGAGGGGCGTTATCGTTCTGATCCTGAACCAGGATTTTCACAGTCACATTGCTGCTGAGAGGAGGAGAGCCTCCGTCCTGCGCTTTGATTACGCACACAAACTCTTTGGTTTGTTCATAATCAAATGAGCGCGCGGCACTAACAAGTCCATTTTCTGAATTAACAGAGATATAACCCAGGACAGGAGAGCCACCAACGTCACACTCCTCTAAAATATATGACACACGCGCGTTTTGGTTTTCATCTGGGTCTTTGGCAACAACATTTAACACAGAATAACCAGGTGAGTTATTCTCTGTTATGGTCGCGCTGTAGAGCGCATGTGTGAATAATGGAGGGTTATCATTTACATCTGAAATCTTTAAATTCAGTGTTTTATCGACTGAGAGCGGTGGCTTTCCCAAATCCGAGACAACTATTGTGATGTTAAATTCTGATAAACGCTCCCGGTCAAATGGAGCATTAGTTACTAGTGCGTAATAGTTTCTAACATTAGACTTTATTTCAACAGGGGCACTTCCCTCCACTGAACATCTCACCTGTCCGTTCTCACCTGAATCAAAGTCTTTAACATTAATAATACCGATGGTGGTGCCCACTGTAACGTCCTCTGACACAGGACTAGTGAACGACATCACGTTAATAACAGGCGCATTGTCGTTCACGTCTGTAATGTGTATTTCCACTTCACATGTATCCGTCAGTCCTCCTTGGTCTCTGGCCTCAACCCTGAACTCCACTTTCTTGTCCGTTTCATAATCAATTTCTTTTCGTAACATAAATCCCGCCAGTGTCTCGATTTATATCAAAGAAATCCGTGACCTGATAATTTGGAAAAGGAGTAGGTCACTTGACCGTTTGCTGCGTCATCTACATCACTGGCATTTACTGTGACAATAAGAGTCCCCTTTGGTGAGTTTTCAGGCATAGTAGCTTTATAAATACTCTGACTAAACACAGGGGCGTTGTCATTTATATCTAAAACGATTATATGTACATTCACAGTACCAGATCTTTGTGGACTTCCACCGTCAACAGCCACTAGTTTGAAATTAAGGCGCGGCTGTTTCTCTCTGTCCAAAGCATTCTGCAGCACCATTTGAATGTATTTACTCCCGTCGGATTTAACGTGCTCTTTTAAAACAAAATTATCGTTTGGAGTCAACACATAGTTTTGCAATCCATTTTCTCCTACATCAGAATCACCTGCCGCCTCCAAATCAAAGCGTGAGCCGATTGTAGCCAATTCGCTTATTTCAAAATCCAAGTGTTTACTCTGAAATGTGGGCGAATTGTCATTTATGTCCAGCACCTCTATAGTCACAGGGTGTAACTCCATCGGGTTTTCCAGTAAAATCTCAAACGTGAAGCTGCAGGGCGTCACGTCTCCACAGAGCTGCTCTCTGTCTATCCTCTCATTCACCACCAGAGTCCCTTTGTCTGTCTTCAGCTCGGCGTACTGAACATTTTCTCCAGTCACGATACGAGCTCGGCCAGAACGAAGCCTTTTTATGTCCAAACCCAAGTCCTGTGCAACGTTACCAATAAGAGAGCCCTTCCTCATCTCCTCTGGGATTGAGTAGCGGATCTGTGCGTCGACTTGAATCAAAAATAACATCAAGAAAATACACGACGACATTGCTTCGACAGATGTCACAGACAGTTTCTCTAATGATGTACTCCGATTAAATAGTCCAAATAACATGGTGAAAAACGCTAGTCTAATCAATCCACGTTCACAAAACTGTGTACAATGTTAGATTTCTAAATGCATCGGGCTATATTTCTACTGTATGAAAACGGTCTGAAAATCCGCTGTGTTCCTCGAGACAAAACGCAGTGATGGGAGGGAATAATACAAATCACAAAACTCTCTCAACAACTCACAGGACAACAGCGTCACTATGAGGCCAAACACAGAAACTACTGGCAAAAGGCTTAGTTGGACGTATAATATAACTGGCGACAAGCGGACTGGCTTTTGTAAAGGTCATATTAAACGATAAAGCAGTACAAAAAGAGAGTATCAAAAAAGATATATTTAAGAAGTAATTACCTGAGGAAGTTTTTTTATAATAACAATAATAAAAGAAAGAATTGCACGTAAGTGTCCGAGACAAACATTTAAAGATATTATTGCAGAAATCTCAAATTCATTTGACCAAAAAAAAACAAACATTTTTTTTAAATCTACATAAAGCAGTCCTATTTCCCAAGTGATAATTTTACGATTATGTATTTGTCTTATTTTATGAAAAAGAAAATTTTGAAAACATGAAAATTAGAGAAGTTTGACTGTAGTTGGGTCAGAACTTAGCGTAACAATATCAGCACCATGGACAGTGCACAGCTTTGAAGGAGTATATGCAAAAGACAACGGTAGAGTCGAAAAAATGTTGGCTCTTGTTGGAGTTATATGATCTTCATTACCTTAAAATGTACAAATGTAACTGCTCAATCAAAAGTAAGAAAAAAAAAAAAAGGATTAGATGAAATAATAGTAATTTAAAGTATGTTAACACAATTTTAACAAATAGTTGCGAATAAGAGAGTGAAGAACATTAAACCATGCGCTATGCGCTGAAATGTAGGCTTCATAAACTGATCATTCCGGATCTCATTGGCCTTACTCAAACTAATATAGTAATATACTTTTTATGCAACATAATTAGTACGTGTATGTCCAAGCGAATCATTACAATGAAGATAATGTCTCACCAGTGTAGAGTTTGTGGATCTCTGATGTCCATTCTGCGCAGAATCAATCTCGACGTCATCAACACTGACCAGACTTTGACTCATGGGCTGCATGTATTTAATGTCACTCTTTCTGGAGTCTGTGGTCCTGCACGTGTCGTAATTGTACACGTGTGGGAGAGTCGCTGTGCCCAGAGTGTCTGAGTAACGTGGAGGATAATATGGGATCACTGGCAGATTGGAGTGATACAGGATGCGAGACTGTCTCCATCTGTAGATTTTCACTGAGATAATGACCACTACACACGTGATGAACAGAAAGGAGACTACAGCCAGAGCCAGCACTAAGTAAAAAGTCAGGTTGTCATTGTACTCCTTGTCGTGCGTAAAGTCAGTGAACTCAGACAGTACTTCAGGAAAGCTGTCCGCCACCGCCACGTTAACAATGACTGTAGCTGAACGAGAGGGCTGCCCGTTGTCCTCCACTATAACAGTCAGTCTCTGTTTGACTGCATCTTTATCAGTCACTTGGCGGATAGTTCTTATTTCTCCATTCTGTAAGCCCACTTCAAACAGCGCCCTGTCTGCGGCTTTCTGCAGTTTATAGGAGAGCCAGGCATTCTGTCCAGAGTCCACATCCACAGCCACCACTTTAGTGACCAGATAGCCCACATCTGCTGAACGAGGCACCATCTCAGCCACCAGAGAACCCCCAGTCTGGACTGGGTACAGCACCTGAGGGGCGTTATCGTTCTGATCCTGAACCAGGATTTTCACAGTCACATTGTTGCTGAGAGGAGGAGAGCCTCCGTCCTGCGCTTTGACGCAGAACCGGAAATCCTTGATCTGCTCGTAGTCAAAGGAGCGCACTGCATGGATGACTCCGCTATCTGCACTAACGGACACATATGAGGAGACTGGCACTCCGTTAACAGAGGAGTCCTCCAGTATGTAAGAGACACGCGCGTTCTGGTTCCAGTCAGCGTCTGTGGCTTTCACTGTGAATATAGAGAGGCCCGGGCTGTTGTTTTCTACAATGTAGGCCTCATACGAGCTCCTGTCAAAGACAGGCGCGTTGTCATTCACATCAGAGATGTGTAACGTGAGAGTGACGCTGCTGGAGAGAGAGGGCACGCCCTCATCTGAACACGTGACTGTGATGTTGTATTGAGACGCCTGCTCTCTGTCTAAATATGTATCTGAGACGAGAGAATAAAATCCATTTGAGGTGGACTTTATTTTAAAAGGAATTAAATTGTTTAGAATACAATTTACCTGCCCATTGTTCTCTGAGTCAGGATCATTTACACTTAACATGGCTATCACTGTCTCTGGAGGCGAGTCCTCTAAAACCAAGTCCGATTTAGACACTATGTTTATATTTGGTTTATTATCGTTGATATCACCGATTTCAATGATGACCTTTGCTGAATCTGACAGTCCACCTCTGTCAACAGCTTCAATGTCAATCTGGTAACTACCCACCCTTTCATAATCGAGTTCGCCAAATGAGGTGATAACGCCATTTATTTCATCAATTTTAAAAATATCATTCAAACGCAATTTGCTCGGCGTCATCGTGTAGGAGACCATTCCATTCAAGCCAATATCTTTATCTGATGCGCTCACAGTGAGTATACTGGTCTCTTTGGGGGAGTTCTCCATTATCTTTGCTCTGTACAATGGTCTGGAGAAAACAGGTGCGTTGTCGTTCGCGTCTAGCACAGTCACAAATATCTGCATTGTTCCCGACATCTGCGGCTCCCCTCCGTCTGTAGCGGTTAATAGTAATGGGATATGCGCCTGTATTTCCCGATCTAAAGCTTTCTGTAAAACCATCTCCACCTTTTTACCCCCGTCTGCTTCGTTTTCCATTTGTAGTATAAAATTATCCGTTGGGCTAAGTGAATATTTTTGGAGTCCATTTACCCCAATATCAGGGTCAATGGCTTTTTCCAGTATGAATTTAGATCCTAATATTGCTGACTCGCTGATCTCAAATCGTTTTTCTGCATTGGTGAAACTCGGGTAGTTGTCGTTTATATCTGTAATTTCTACTGTAATTCGAAACATTTCCATCGGATTTTCCAAAATTAACTGAAAATCTAAAGCACAAGGCGTCGTCTCACCGCAGAACGCCTCTCTGTCGATCCTCTCCTGGATAAACAGGACTCCTCTTTCTTTATTCAGACCGATGTATTCGACATTGTTTCCCGTATATACACGTGCTTTTCCTGATTTGAGTCGTTTCAAATCTATGCCCAAATCCTGCGCTATGTTTCCAACTACAGAGCCTTTGGGCATTTCTTCAGGAACGGAGTAACTGACCTGAGCGAACACCGAGTCCAGGCACAAAACACAGAGCAACAGCAGTGATTGAGATCCCATTGTCAAACCCAGCGGAGTTTCCAAAAATATCCACAGACTAAAAAGGAGGAAGAATTAATCGTTCACAAACGAAATTGTTAAAAAAAAAATAAAACTCGAGGATTGCGATATTCCCTCAAAACGCAGAGGTCTACAAACGCGTCTCTCCCGTCTACTCTGATTCAACCAAACAAGAGAAAGAAGGTTGGCCACAAATAAATTAAATTATCCCAGCTTGTGAGTCAACAGCGACACTTCGAGTCCAGTAAGAATATTACAGCAAGTCAAGGAAAGATTCAGAAGAATGATGAATGTATTACCACGAAAAATGTGTTATACAAGTTTTCTCCTTCACTATAACAGTAAAATATGCATAACACTGTCCAAGGTGCTGAAAATAACTAGACGAACGAACAAACTAGAAGAATTAGATGTGTAATTGGAACCATTTGCCATTTTACCTTTTGAAGAATATAAACAAAACACTGCATGAATTGTAATTAAAGTTTCAAACCTCTAGAGGAGAGTCTGGTTCGTCCAGGATGCTCTTCTCACTCTGTATCCGATGCATCGTCCCTGTTGAACTGGGATCCATTATCAGCACGTTCTGACTACCAGCTCTGCCAAACTTACAGTCACTCTTTCTGGAGTCTGTGGTCCTGCACGTGTCGTAATTGTACACGTGTGGGAGAGTCGCTGTGCCCAGAGTGTCTGAGTAACGTGGAGGATAATATGGGATCACTGGCAGATTGGAGTGATACAGGATGCGAGTCTGTCTCCATCTGTAAATTTTCACTGAGATAATGACCACTACACACGTGATGAACAGAAAGGAGACTACAGCCAGAGCCAGCACTAAGTAAAAAGTCAGGTTGTCATTGTACTCCTTGTCGTGCGTAAAGTCAGTGAACTCAGACAGTACTTCAGGAAAGCTGTCCGCCACCGCCACGTTAACAATGACTGTAGCTGAACGAGAGGGCTGCCCGTTGTCCTCCACTATAACAGTCAGTCTCTGTTTGACTGCATCTTTATCAGTCACTTGGCGGATAGTTCTTATTTCTCCATTCTGTAAGCCCACTTCAAACAGCGCCCTGTCTGCGGCTTTCTGCAGTTTATAGGAGAGCCAGGCATTCTGTCCAGAGTCCACATCCACAGCCACCACTTTAGTGACCAGATAGCCCACATCTGCTGAACGAGGCACCATCTCAGCCACCAGAGAACCCCCAGTCTGGACTGGGTACAAGCACCTGAGGGGCGTTATCGTTCTGATCCTGAACCAGGATTTTCACAGTCACATTGCTGCTGAGAGGAGGAGAGCCTCCGTCCTGCGCTTTGATTACGCACACAAACTCTTTGGTTTGTTCATAATCAAATGAGCGCGCGCGGCACTAACAAGTCCATTTTCTGAATTAACAGAGATATAACCCAGGACAGGGGAGCCACCAACGTCACACTCCTCTAAAATATATGACACACGCGCGCGTTTTGGTTTTCATCTGGGTCTTCGGCAACAACATTTAACACAGAATAACCAGGTGAGTTATTCTCTGTTATGGTCGCGCTGTAGAGCGCATGTGTGAATAATGGAGGGTTATCATTTACATCTGAAATCTTTAAATTCAGTGTTTTTATCGACTGAGAGCGGTGACTTTCCCAAATCCGAGACAACTATTGTGATGTTAAATTCTGATAAACGCTCCCGGTCAAATGGAGCATTAGTTACTAGTGCGTAATAGTTTCTAACATTAGACTTTATTTCAACAGGGGCACTTCCCTCCACTGAACATCTCACCTGTCCGTTCTCACCTGAATCAAAGTCTTTAACATTAATAATACCGATGGTGGTGCCCACTGTAACGTCCTCTGACACAGGACTAGTGAACGACATCACGTTAATAACAGGCGCATTGTCGTTCACGTCTGTAATGTGTATTTCCACTTCACATGTATCCGTCAGTCCTCCTTGGTCTCTGGCCTCTACCCTGAATTCCACTTTCTTGTCCGTTTCATAATCAATTTCTTTTGTAACATAAATCCCGCCAGTGTCTCGATTTATATCAAAGAAATCCGTGACCGATGATTTTGATTTGGAAAAGGAGTAGGTCACTTGACCGTTTGCTGCGTCATCTACATCACTGGCATTTACTGTGACAATAAGAGTTCCCTTTTGTGAGTTTTCAGGCATACTAGCTTTATAAATACTCTGACTAAACACAGGGGCGTTGTCATTGGCATCTAAGACCACAATTTTTTATATCTACTGTTCCAGATCTTTGTGGACTTCCACCGTCAACAGCCACTAGTTTGAAATTAAGGCGCGGCTGTTTCTCTCTGTCCAAAGCATTCTGCAGCACCATTTGAATGTATTTACTCCCGTCGGATTTAACGTGCTCTTTTAAAACAAAATTATCGTTTGGCGTCAACGCATAGTTTTGCAATCCATTTTCTCCTACATCAGAATCACCTGCCGCCTCCAAATCAAAGCGTGATCCAACTGTGGCTGATTCGCTTATTTCAAATCCAAGTGTTTACTCTCAAAACTGGGCGCATTGTCGTTTATGTCCAGCACCTCTATAGTCACAGGGTGTAACTCCATCGGGTTTTCCAGTAAAATCTCAAACGTGAAGCTGCAGGGCGTCACGTCTCCACAGAGCTGCTCTCTGTCTATCCTCTCATTCACCACCAGAGTCCCTTTGTCTGTCTTCAGCTCGGCGTACTGAACATTTTCTCCAGTCACGATACGAGCTCGGCCAGAACGAAGCCTTTTTATGTCCAAACCCAAGTCCTGTGCAACGTTACCAATAAGAGAGCCCTTCCTCATCTCCTCTGGGATTGAGTAGCGGATCTGTGCGTCGACTTGAATCAAAAATAACATCAAGAAAAAACAGGACCACATTGTACGTACAGATAGAACGAAAAATCTCCACCTTGATCCTCCGCTCGCTGTGTGTTTGTTTAAGGCCATATTGACTCGTTAAGCTTTAAAATCTACAGAAGATACAAGTATTCAATGTCGTAAATGTGTTTATTCGTTCCATCCGATATAAACGTTTCCCAGTTAAATGTAGCGTCGTAAAAAGACACACATTCGGATAAGACGCAGCAAAGATGGGAGGGTTAAGCAGATACGCAGAACTGCTGAAATTATCTCACAGGGTAACAGCGACGCTATGAGGCAAGCA